>NC_134883.1:29040161-29125161 GCF_041734735.1 Babylonia areolata | reverse complement strand
GCTGTAATCCATGTCAGCGTATGGTGGGTTATGGAAACAAGAATATACCAAGCATGCAACCCTGAAAATGGTGTATGGCTGCCTATATGGCATTGTAAAAAATAATCAAAGGGTCATACACATAAACAGTTACATGAGTGTGTGAGTGGGTGTGTGCACATGACTGAAACCTGACTGAATGACGCAGGAAACAAACGCTGAGCACCCAAGGCAGCCCTATTGGCTCTACCCAGGTAGGCAGCCTGGTGTACAAATGATTATGTTTATAAAGTGCATAGAACTTGGTGTATGACTGATAAGTGCTGTACAAGTATCTGCATCATCATCATCATTGCTATCATTATCACTGAACTATGAATGGAATTAGACAGCTGTGGCAAACTGTTTGTGGTAAATCTTATTCCAGTGTAACTGCACTAGTGACTATATAACATTGACTGAGCACAACATGTCAACAGTGTAAGCATTGCATCACAGGAGTAGTAGCAGCAGCAGCAGCAGTAATAGCAGCAGCAGCAGCAACAGCAGCAGCAGTAGTAGTAGTAGCATGCACATATATAGTAGTAAAAGTTTCGGTTTGTTTCATGGTGTAAAAGAGTATAGACTGATCCATAGCAGAAGTGGGAGTAGCTGTAGTAGTATGTAGCAGTGACAGCTGCAGCAGCAACAAGTGTAGCAGCAGAAGTAGTAGAAAGTTTACTGAAAAAATCAATATTTTTTTTTAGTAGTAGTTCTAGTAGTAGTAGTTGTTGTTCATCATCTTTAGTATCATCATCACCATTATTATTATACTTAAGAAAATCATACGTATTGCATATGTATTTTTCACTCTCACCTTATAAATCAAATCACAACAATCACTACATCAGACCGTGACCAACATCAGTAGCAACACTTAAATGCTGGATGACAGCACCAGACTGAGAATTCTAGATATGACCTGTATATTATATAATTATAAAGTATATATAACTACTGACCGGAGAGACTAGTAGCCTGGAACAGTGGAAGCACACACAGCGAAGGAGCTTCACCGTCCTCTGCATGAAGCTGACATGGAACACTGGCTTGGCCAGCTCGATGTGGCCAAAGTGGCCAGGGCACTCAGCGGCCGTGCCCGCACATGTGGCACAGCGAGAGCGACGGTCGGTGGGGCCCTGCCGTGGGTCCATCAGTCCTCCTTCCTTCGCCACGCCCTTCTCCACGGTCACAGCATGTCGAAGGCCTCCCACTGTCACTGACATGTTCCTCTGGGGACGATGAAATAGGACTGAATTAGTGTGTGAATGTGTGTGTGTGTGTGTGTGTGTGTGAGTGTGTGTGTGTGTAGGAGAGTGAAAGAGAGTGAAAGAGAGTGTATGTGTAAGAGAGAGAGAGTAATTCAAGTGAGAGAGAGTGTGTTTGTTTCTGTGCGTATGTCTGTGTGTGAGAGAGAGACAGAGAAAGAGAGAGAGAGCGTGTGTGTGTGTGTGTGTGAATTTGTGTGAAGGTTTTTCTGCACCTTCATGAATAGTCTGGGGCCTGGGTACATTTGATTATCGGTTGAAAGTCGGGCCTTCGTGTCTATATGCCCATACACAAATTCCTCCCACCCCCCCCCCTCCCACCCCCCAACACACACCAGCCCCCATGACACACGTACACACGCACATATACTGCCTCAGTTTTGCCACTTACAGTTGAGAATATATCTACCAGTAGGTAAAAACATGTATTTGCGAAGGCCCAGAGAGACCCTGTTCCATTTGGGAAAAATCTGCTCATTGTTAGTTTGGATATGATACCAATATTCGTTTGATTTCTAATGGATCACTGATGGTAGAATGTAGACACGCCTTGGGTTGTTCCTCAAATCATAAATTTTCATTTCAATGCTCGTTCATTGTGTGTGTGTGTGTGTGCGCGCGCGCGCGCGCGCGCGTGCGTGTGTGTATATGCGTATGATTACGTGTGTGTGTGTGTGAGTGTGTTATTTCTGGGACTCCTGAATATTCGTCTGACGGTGCCGTTCAGTTCAGAAGAACGATAGCAGACGATAGTCAACATGGCGGTAAAGGTCATCATGAACAGCCAATCAGACGTCGGTTTGGTGTATGAACTCATCGATCCTACCGGATATGGGCATGCGCACTCAACAAAAGATCTTGATTTCGATTGCACCACCACCGGCAATCTTTGAGTGGTCCGCCATAACCCCAGTTTATTGATACTGACATGATTGGTTGTACGAACCAGCCGCATAAGTAGTGGTAGATAGAACGAAATTGAATAGGCTTTGTCAATTTGTATCCCTTGTCATGGGTTCAAATATTTGTCATACGATCATAATGAACGTTTATTATGATGGTTTGCAGGAGCTGACTGGGTTCCGAAAGTTTTATCACACATTTTCGGACCATCAACCTGATAACAAAATGCAAGTTGGGGAGAATGCGCCCAGTTGTACAGCGGAAAGATTCTTTATTTCCGATTGTTTTGGAATTGACTTTCAGTAAATAGTAAATTGCTTTTCCATCGTCGATTTTTACTCGTTCCAACTTTTCCTGCTTTTGCTGCATGCGTTTAATCATAGATTTCAGATAAGTGGTGTTAAAATGAGGAATGGTGTTTATCCTTTTTTTTCTTTTTTTTCATTCCAAACTTTACAACTATTGATTAACAAGCGCGAACATACTATCTGATCTGGACTGAGAAGTCCAAACTGCACCCGCCGCACTTCTCGAAGGGGCGCAGCTGAATCCTCTGCAAAAGTCATGATTTCTTCTTTTGATTCGTTCACAGCACAAATAGTTCAGCGTGTGCGATGTCAGCAGGTCGCTAGCAACCACTGCGTCCTAACTCTTTTTCTCGCCGTCCGCACGACAACGCAGCAGACGACAGAATGAGCCCACGTTCAGTGGGAGAGGCTTTTTGAAAGAACTCGGGCCGGGTTTCCCATAGCCTTTTTCCCCAAATAGAAACTTTGTCAGGTTCCGTTTTTATGGACCAATCAGCGCCCATGTTATTTTTAGAGCCACAATCAGGAGCTTTGGCTAACAAAATAAATTTTACCCGAGAAGCTGTTGTAACTATCCTTAAAAACCCAAAGTGCAAGCAGCTGAAGCACTTCTGTGTACAAGATCGACTGTCTGCTTGAAGCTGACTGCCTAAGTTTTCACGGTGATCCCATGGCTTCGTCGACAAATATCTCAAGCGAAGCTGCCAAGGTACGCAACTTTTTATGTCTTTGGTTATCTTTCGCTCGGTGAATCGTACCGTTCATTATTCTAAAACACACACACACACACACACAGAGTTACTCACACAGAGTGAGAGAGAGAGAGAGACCCCCAATCTCTTTGAATCTCAAGTATCTGATTAATATCCATACCCATTTCAAACAAATCACATGCATGTGCTGTTTACTCCATCCATCCAGCAGGTACCCAATTTGGAGGAAATTGAGGCACGGAATGCGCAGATCAGAGCCACAATTTATGGGCAGTGCATTGGGGATGCCATTGGATTACTCACAGAATTCATGTCAAAGGAAGATGCAGAGAAAGTGAGTATTCATAAGTGTATGTGTGTGTGTGTGCTTGTGGTGGGTGGTGCTTGTTTAATTCATGTGTATTGATATTCATCAAATGACATGTGCACACTGTCTGTTCCAAAGATTCCTTTTCTTTTGTTGCACCAAAACAATAGGAATTCACTACTCTCACACCACCTTTACACCCCAACAACCGCATTCAAGAGAACACTCAAAACATATCTTTTCAAACTGTACTTTTCTCACTAAGCTCGGCCACTTTTCTCCCCCTCCACTAGACCTTGAGTGGTGGTCTGGATGCTAGTCATTCAGATGAGACGATAAACCAAGGTCCAGTGTGCAGCATGCACTTAGCGCACATAAAAGAATCCATGACAACAAAAGGATTGTTCCTGGCAAAATTCAGTTAAAAAAAAACAAACAAACAAAAAACCACTTCGATAGGAAAAAAAAACAAAAAAAAATGCATGCAGAATTTTTTTTTTTTTTTAATGGGTGGCTCTGTAGTGTAGCGACACACTCTCCCCGGGGAGAGTAGCCAGAATTTCACACAGAGAAATCTGTTGTGATAAAAGGAAATACAAATACAAACAAAACTTTTCCTGCATATGCTTGCTGGGATCCTTTTTTCTTCTTTTTCTTGCTTTTGTGTGTGTTTCAGTTCAGTTTCAGTAGCTCAAGGAGGCGTCACTGTGTTCGGACAAATCCATATACGCTACACCACATCTGCCAAGCAGATGCCTGACCAGCAGTGTAACCCAACGCGCTTAGTCAGGCCTTGAGGGAAAAAAAAAAAAAATTGTGTGTGTGTGTGTGATGCTGGTTCTTTGGTGTTCATTTTTTACTACGGTGAATGTTATGTGCCTTGTTTTGCTTTGATTTGTGCCTTTGTGATTTGAGACTGTGATGGTGCCTGCGTTAATTTACATATTTTTAATGTCACTTAGTCTTTTATATATATATATATATGTATATATATGAATGTATGTATGTATATATATATTAGCCAATGTCATGTGAGATTGTGTTGAATTTGTACATATTTTTATGTCACTTAGTATTAAATTTGTATGTATATTTCATTTTAAAGCGTGGTGAGCTCCATCCAAGGTAGGGGTACTGTGCAATATAAGCCTGCATTTTATTATTACTGTTAGTAGTATTATTATGCATAAGTGTGTCACTGTGTGTTCATATGTTGTCATCAGTTTTATGTCTCTCCACTGTAAGGTATGTAAACAGGTGTGAAAGGTAGGTGTAGGTACAGGATGATGAAGGCACTCTCAGTATGATATTTTAGCATATGGTAACAAAGCAGGAACACTCAGAGTGGGTTTTTACATTAAGGTGTCACTGAACCCTACTCAATAGCTCACAGCCTGAAATCATCAGACCTGCCCTTCTCAGTGTTTCTTCATCAGTCTCATCACTTTGGCTCTTCAGTTATCTCTTTCTCTCTGTCTCTCTCTTTCTCTCTCTCTGTTTCACTCTCTCTCTCTCTCTCTCTCTCTTGATATATATATATAGAGAGAGAGAGAGAGAGAGAGAGAGATGGCTTAGAGGTAACGTGTCCACCTAGGAAGCGAGAGAATCTGAGCACGCTGGTTCAATTCACGGCTCAGCCACCGATATTTTCTCCCCCTCCACTAGACCTTGATGGTGGTCTGGATGCCAGTCATTCAGATGAGATGATAAACTGAGGTCCCGTGTGCAGCATGCACTTAGTGCATATAAAAGAGCCCACAGCAACAAAAGGGTTGTTCCTGGCAAAATTCTGTAGAAAAATCCACTTCGACAGGAAAAACATAAAATTGCATGCAGGAAAAAATACAACAAAAAAAAGGGGTGGCGCTGTAGTGTAGTGACACGCTCTCCCTGGGGAGAGCAGCCCTAATTTCACACAGAGAAGTCTGTTGTGACAAAAAGAGAAATACAATACAATGCAGTACCATACAATATATAATATATATATAGATAGATATATATATACATATATATATATATATATATATATATATTAGCTGGGGACATGTGTTTATGAGTGTGAGTGTGTAGAAGTATGTGTGTGTGTTGGTATACATTGTTCTGCTGCACGCCAGCAAGGTATTCTCTTTTTTTCTGTTTAGTTGTCCTTTTAAGTTTGATTTATGTATAAAACATCATTTGATTGATACTTGTCTACAAATATTATGACAACATAATCATGTATTATTTTTTTGTCACAACAGATTTTTCTGCTCTGAAATTTGGACTACTCTTTCAGGAGAGAGAGTCACCACAATGCAGCACCATCCTTTTCTTCTTCTTTTTTTTCTTCTTCTTCTCTTCTTTCTGTCTGTAAATGTATTTGTTTTTCTATAAAAGTGGTGTTGTTATTGTTTGTTTGTTTCTTTCTTGTTTGTTTGTTTTTTACTATGTGGAAGGGACAACCCTTTTGGTACCATATATACTTTTTTGTATATATATATATATATATATATATATATGCACAAGTACAAGTGTATGCTTTGCATGGGACTTCGGTTTATATTCTCATCTGAAAGACCAAATGTGCACCTTCCACTGAATCAGTGTCAGTGGTCAGAAGGATATATATGATATGATTCTTCAAAGTTGTCTGTGTGAGTCTGTGTCTGTGTGTGCACGCATGAACCTTCATTTATGTGAGCGATAGTATAGTCATTCGTTTCACTGATCACAATACTGTAGTTGTTCATTAAGAGAAGGAAATGTGGTTGGTTGTTTTTTTTGTTTTTTTGTTGTTGATTTTTTTTTTTTTCCAATTCATTGTGTGTGTGTGTGTTTCTTGTTGTTGTTTTGTTGTTAGGTATATGGGTGTGTGTGTTTGTGTGTGTGATTTTGAAGCTTTGGAAATTTCTACAAACAGGAATGTGGGTTTTGACTATATTTGAAGTTGTGTTTGTGTGTGTGTGTGTCATTTTTTCTTAGTTTAATGAATACATGTTTGGTTCTCTTTCAGGAATACAAGCAAAAAAATCTGGAGTACAGCATGAAAGTGCCTGACATTCATCGCAGTAGATGGAAGACAGGGGACTGGACTGACGACTCGGACCAGATGCTACTAATCCTTCTCTCTTTGCTTGACAATGGCGGGCAGGTGTGTACAGTTTATTCCTTACCACAGTGATCAGTTTCAGTTTCAGTAGCTCAAGGAGGCGTCACTGCGTTCGGACAAATCCATATACGCTACACCACATCTGCTAAAGCAAATGCATGACCAGCAGCGTAACCCAACGCACTTAGTCAGGCCTTGAGAAAAAAAAAAAAAGGTGAATCAGTGAACTGTATCAGTGTATGTCTTCTTCAGTGAACTTTTCTGTCAATTTCTTTTCTTTTCTTGTTTTTTGTTGCTTTTTTTAACCCTTGTAATTTTGCTGTTCATGTATACTTTGATGAAGTACCATTTCAGTACACAGTATTCACATGCACTGCTGTCTCACAAATGCCATTCGTGGTATGGTTTAATAGCAGAGTTTCATTAATAGAGCTGAGTATTTTGTGCATTTATAACCTGAATTAACTGTGAAAAGATACTGCAACAGAAAGTGAAGCACATGGAGGAAAACTGCCGATAAGTCAGTACCCACTATCCAGTGAAAATAGAACCCCAAACTTCACACTGTTGATAAATAGTACCCAACAGCACTTTCCATAGAAGGAATACAGGCCAACTTTGACATTATGTCATAAAGATGGGTTGTTGTTGTTGTTATTGTTGTCTGTTTGGGGTTGGGTTTTTTTGTTTAGTGTGTGTTTTGTTTTTTTTTCTCTTTCATTAATCACATCCATTCTTTTTAAATTTGAATAAATGATAATGAGACATGATTATAAACTCAAGAAGGATGAAGTGATTTCATTTATGTTGTTTCTGTATGCTTAGCAATAGCATGTATATATACGTACAAGTGCATCATGCACCATAATGTAAGTGTTTTTAGAATTAACATATTGTGTATCAATCCACTGAATAAAAATACAATCTGGGACATTGGTCACTGCATATTTCTGCTGGCATAGGGCTGTCAGCTGAAAAGAGTAAGTCAAACATCAGGAACATAAATGGGAGTGGGCAAGTGAGTTTCAGATTCTCAAGGAGGTGTCACTGCATTCATACATGTATATGCTGCACCACATCTGCTGGGAAGATGCCTGACCAGTAGCATAATCCAGGGTCAGACCTTGAGTGCTTGCATATTTGTGTACATATCAAAGTGAATTTTGTCTGAGGTAAGCCATTTTGTTTGCCGTTGTTTCTTTTTTAGCCTGCGCAAAGTTTGTGAGCACTGCAAACGGGACCTTAGTTTATCAATTCATCTGAATGACTAGATGCTCAGCTTGATTTTCCCATCAATTTTAGGAGAAAGGGTGAGACCAGAATTTGAACCCTTGACTTCAGGGACTTTATATTGGCAAATATGCATTTTAGCCATTCTACCACCTTCCATGAAGTACACAGTGGCTGCACAGTGTATGCTTTACATTGACACCAAAATTTGACAAAATGACTGGCAAAAGTAACCCCTTTTTCCTTTTAATTATAAGGTATACTACTGAAACACCTGTGGTTAACTTAGATCAATGAATACGATACCACTTCTTGTTCACATTTATTTACCAATACATGATATGTGTTTGACTTTGAGACAAAGTATAAGATGTGTCAATGAAATCAGATCCCAGTGACGCTATGGGAGTGTTAGATATTAATTAAACACTAAACACCAACCGTAACTTTCACTCCTGCAAGGGCATGCAACGTCAGTGCCTCCTATTTGCATGCTTGACTCACAGGTGAACAAAAGGTACTGAAGAACAAAGGCAGAACAGTTGCTGTTGTTATTGTTTTTTCACCATCTGATGAAGTTTCTGTTCTTGTTTTTACTCACTACCATAGGAATTTATGGATTTTGTTCCTGATAATCTTAGAAAGTTTCTGGTTTTCTTTCCTTTGTATTAAGGTTGTTTCCAGTCTTTTTTTTTCTCTTCAATTAGTCATTACCATAGGAATTTACTCATTTCTGTTCCATATACCATGGCAGGTTTCCGGTTTGCACTTGGGAAGTTTCTGGTTTGTGTTCCTCAGTGCCTTAGGAATTTGGTAGTATTAGAAGTAGGAGGCTTCTGGTTTTTGTTCTTTCGTGTATTAGGACAATAGGAGGTTTTTGTTCTTTAGTATATTAGGACAATAGGAGGTTTTTGTTCTTTAGTATATTAGGACAATAGGAGGTTTTTGTTCTGTGGTTCCCAAGGAAGTGTCTGGCCTTTTGTTTGTTCATTTTTATTTTCCTGTATGCATGCTGATGGAAAGAGGTAAGCAGCATTAGCATATGTATATATAAGTTGTATGTACTTGTTCATTGTTTATTAATCAGTGTTGAACAAAGGAAAACTGTCATCACTCTGAACTTTGCTTTTTTTTTCTTTTTTTTCTTTCTTTTCTTTTTTTAAAATTTGTTTTTATTTTATTATCATTTTTTTTTTATAATATTTTCATGTTTGTCACACATGTTTGTCTTGTGTGTCTGACTTCAAGGTCAGCGTTCAAGACTTTGCAGAGAGGATGAAGAACTGGATGAACAAAGGTTTTGCTGAGCTGGGGGACTTCGGAGGATTGGGGATTGGTCGAACCACAAATACGGTTCTCCGACACCCCAAATTTGTCACAGATCCCCATTCGGTTGGTTGTGTCATACATCTTTGACTTTGATGTTTTAGAGACTAAAAAGTGATACTCTTTTTTTTTCTTTTTTTTTCTCAACTTCCACCTGAGCACTTTATAATGCAATGCACTAAATGAATGTTCTAATTTGTCATAATGCTTCCATGAATCAGAATTGTATCAAGATCAGCCTCTAAGCCCAGAAGTATCATGTTTGTGGTGGTTGAAATGAAATAAAACCTTCCCATAATAAACCAGAATGATTAAATCAGCTCACGAACTCACCAGGGGGCGGTGGGGCTGAACATGACGGATTCAAAAAGGCATAATTTTACAAGAAGAAAGATGGCACAATGTGTTCAGAGAGTTCTAGTTATGGCTTTAAGGCTGCAACAGCACTTCGACATGGCCACATCTGGTTGTGACATCGATAGATCCGTCAGTGCTTGACATCTTATCATTTTGACATGCACCTTATGCTGCACCTCATCATGGTGAAGATATCGTTAAAATAAAAATTTCTTTAAAATTTGGAGGTTGTACTTTACAATCTGAAGTGCCTTGTTGTCAGTGAAATACATTATTCATTGTGATATTTCTTTCCCTTGTGTATTCACATACAGTGTTTTGAGCCTGACATTAACGTTACTGCCAGATGCTTTGAAGCACAGGTCTGATCAGGTTGAATACTCTTGGGGGTGGGGAGGGTGGGGGGGGGGCAGGTGTAGGGTTATTAATACATATTAGATATTTAACAACCCAAAACATATTTTAATTACATATACTTAACCGTGACCCACTAGTGCAGATTCTGGCAGGAGTCTGACGTTCCTGTCCTGTGCAAACTACTATCCGCCTATGCGGAGAAAACGAAAGTAGCTACGGCCGATAACCTCCCGGAAGTAGGTAACCTCCCCTTTGCCCCCCTGACTAGCACCCTCTTTTTACATTGCAGAGTTTTGCTTAAGAAACAGAAGGAAAAAGAATCAGTTTGTTTCCACACATTCAGATTATAATCACAGTACACTTGTGGGAAGGGCACCAAAAAAACACAAAAAATGTGAGGAAGCAAAAAAAAAAACAAAAAAAAACAAACAAACAAAAAAGTTACACCGTCATTCTACTTTTAAATTTTTATTGATATTTCCTTGTCATTTGATTTATTATTTAATCTTTTGAACAAAGGATGGGTTAAACTCTTGTCTGATCAATGCGATTGCTGCTATACATGCAGGTGGCTTATGAAGTGTGGGATTCAAGCGGTCGAAATATTGCACCCAACGGAGGGGTGATGCGAACGTCTGTAGTGGGGACTCACTGCTGGTGGGACGTGGACAGAGTGGTGGACACTGCCCTGGGGTTTGTCCGCTGCACACACTATGACCAGAGGTTTGCTGTTTACGTTCAGTGTGTGTTGTGTGTGTGTGTGGGCAAATGTGTGAGTGTGTTGGCATGTGTGTGTGGAGGGGCTCAGAAGGAGGCGTGTGTATATGTGTTAGTAGGCTGTGTGGGTTGGTGTTTCTGTGTGTGTGTAAAAATCTATTTGACGCACTTACTATGTAATCTGAGGTTTGATGGGTATGTATGCAACCAGTTGAGTTGGCTTGTTTCCCCCATCCAATCCCCTTATCATAGAGTTGTTGTTTTTTTCTATGATGATATTGATGAAGTACACACACACACACACACACACACACACACACACACACACACATTCAACAAATAGATTTATGGAAATAAAATGATGAATTTATATTCAGTTAAATATGTGATTATGTATAATAAAATATAGT
The DNA here is from genome assembly GCF_041734735.1 of Babylonia areolata. Lineage (NCBI taxonomy): Eukaryota > Metazoa > Mollusca > Gastropoda > Neogastropoda > Buccinidae > Babylonia > Babylonia areolata. The sequence continues at coordinate 29,114,156 of NC_134883.1, read as the reverse complement.
ACAAATATAGTAATATATATTTGTATTCATATTTAGTTTATATTACATCAGAGATTCTAAAAATTCTGCTGAAAGTCAGTTTCATCATCTTTTTTTTCTTCTTCTTTCTTTTTTTTTTTTTTTTTTTTTTTTTTTTTTTTTCCAATCCCACCCTCCCTTTTCTCTTTTTGTCACCAAAATCAAGGTGCCAAGCCTCTGCTGTAGCAGTGTCTGTGTGCATCAGCCTGATGCTTCAGCGACAGCCGCGACACATGGACAGAAAGGGTCGTCACTACAATGTTGATGCCCTCATCAAGGATTCCTTTGATCACGCTGCAAACTGCCTGGAGAAGGAGGAAGACGTGAGTGAGCTCGCTGCGCATGATAAGCAGCGTTGCTTTCTGTGACATTTCTTGTGTTGGGTCTCTCCATATATTTGAAATAGATACTATGATAGTCGGTTGTGTTCGACTGTGACCATCCGACACAGCATAGAAGGCAGCTGCTGTCTGGATTATCTGGTCCAGAATTTTTATTATAGTGGAGAGCGCCTTGCCCAAGTTGCACCCCCACTCTCTCGGCCAAGAGGGTTTTAGGACAGTCAGCATTGGGATGGTTCCCAAAGGCCAACTCGCCCCCAAGGCTGCAGTACTAAGAGCCAGTGCGGTCTTTGAAATAGATAATGATAATTGATAATGATGATAATGGTAATGATGATGATAGTAATAATGATATTGCAACAAGTTTGTAAACTGATCTACATAAAAAACAACATCATGACGCTTAAATGAGACCACACAGTCGAGCATCATCGTATCCACTTTACAGATGCATCTTTGCGTGTGTTGTTTAGATTTCATGACCTCAGATTTCCTTCTGATTCCTATTAGTTACATGATGAAATATGTAACATTTTCATGTTCCCCCAATGGTTTCCTGAAATCAGCATGTCTAGTCTTTTTATTTATGAACGCATGTGCAAGTGTCTGTGTCTGTCGGGCCTGGTATAGCTGGGATTATGATAGGAAGCATAGAGTACAGCCTGGTCATGTTGTCCCAGACCTAAAATGGACCTCCATAGCATCCTTCTCCTCCACCTCCGCCTCCTCCTTTATCATCAGTTGTTGGGATTTTTTTAGTCCTAAATTCTGTGGCCTTACATTGCCTGCTTTCATGGTGATCTCAGTTTCAACCCCACTCCATTTCTGTGCTTGGGTTTAGTCCTCTCAAGATTTTCAGTGACAGCATGTTCATGGGAGTCTGTTGCTGGAGGGATATGGTGGTGTCTCCACACTGGAAGAGAGAGGGGCGGGGGGGCGATACTCATTCAGTCTGGCTCTCTGCAATTACTGTCATCAGTTGGGGGCTTAGCTGATGGTATCCTAAGAACGTTTAATCAGAACAGGCACTTCTGAACACCACGGAAATGACTCGGTAGCAATGCAGGGTTTCCTCTGGTATGTGGCCTCCTGGCAATCTGACATCGGTGGGTCCCTGTTGACTGCTGATGCTTGGACTGAGACAGACAAACTGGGGTGTGGCTGTGTGTAGAGGACTTGGACTGAGACAAACTGGGGTGTGGCTGTGTGTAGAGGACTTGGACTGAGACAGACAAACTGGGGTGTGGCTGTGTGTAGAGGACTTGGACTGAGACAAACTGGGGTGTGGCTGTGTGTAGAGGACTTGGACTGAGACAAACTGGGGTGTGGCTGTGTGTAGAGGACTTGGACTGAGACAAACTGGGGTGTGGCTGTGTGTAGAGGGCTTGGACTGAGACAGACAAACTGGGGTGTGGCTGTGTGCAGAGGACTTGGACTGAGACAGACAAACTGGGGTGTGGCTGTGTGCAGAGGACTTGGACTGAGACAGACAAACTGGGGTGTGGCTGTGTGTAGAGGGCTTGGACTGAGACAGACAAACTGGGGTGTGGCTGTGTGTAGAGGGCTTGGACTGAGACAGACAAACTGGGGTGTGGCTGTGTGTAGAGGGCTTGGAATGAGACAGACAAACTGGGGTGTGGCTGTGTGCAGAGGGCTTGGACTGAGACAGACAAACTGGGGTGTGGCTGTGTGTAGAGGACTTGGACTGAGACAAACTGGGGTGTGGCTGTGTGTAGAGGACTTGGACTGAGACAGACAAACTGGGGTGTGGCTGTGTGTAGAGGACTTGGACTGAGACAAACTTGGGTGTGGCTGTGTGTAGAGGACTTGGACTGAGACAAACTGGGGTGTGGCTGTGTGTAGAGGGCTTGGACTGAGACAGACAAACTGGGGTGTGGCTGTGTGTAGAGGGCTTGGACTGAGACAGACAAACTGGGGTGTGGCTGTGTGCAGAGGACTTGGACTGAGACAGACAAACTGGGGTGTGGCTGTGTGTAGAGGTCTTGGAATGAGACAAATTGGGGTGTGGCTGTGTGCAGAGGTCTTGGAATGAGACAAACTGGGGTGTGGCTATGTGTAGAGGGCTTGGACTGAGACAAACTTGGGTGTGTCTGTGTGTAGAGGGCTTGGACTGAGACAAACTGGGGTGTGGCTGTGTGTAGAGGGCTTGGACTGAGACAAACTGGGGTGTGGCTGTGTGTAGAGGGCTTGGAATGAGCAGCACACGTGTGTGTTGGTGTTTTGTTTTGTTTTTATAATGTTTTTTTTGTTTTGTTTTGTTTTGTTTTTATATTGTTTTTTTGTTTTGATTTTTGCAGAAGCAATTACTATGGCAGTACATGAGCTGCAAAAAGTTAAAGGAACTGAAACTGGCTGAACCAGTCAAGATCGGCTTTACCTACAAGAGCATGGGGTCTGGTTTCTGGGCTTTGAAGAAAGATGACTTCCGTAAAGCTATCCAGAAAATAACCATGGAGGTAAATACATATTTCAGAAAAGCTTTTTTTCTTCCTCTTAATTTACTGAGATTCCTTTTTTTTTATCTTTCTTTCTTCCTTTTTTTTTTTTTTTTTTTTGTCCCATCAGATTTTTCTTCCTAGCAAAAAAACAACAACCCCAAAACATCACCAGAAAGTTCAGAACTCTCTTCAGCCTAGACAACTCAGCCAGAAAGGACACCTTGTTGCTGTCAGTCCTTTGACTTACGCATATTGCATGGTGCCTATGGACAACGGGGCATCATGTCATCTCATTCAGAAGTTCTGCAGTGATGGGTATAGTGGTCAAATGGTTAGAACACTGGATTCCTTAGTTCAATCCCTGGTTACGGCACACCTGATGGGTTACCATTGAGTGTATAGTTACGGAATCTCACGAAGAAACTTTCTATTCAACCCTTGACACGTTCGCCATGCACATTGTAGCTGCAATTGTTATGCTACCCCATGAGGAAAACGTGGACAGAATTTTAATTGTCGAAACTGCTATAGCGTTCTGTTGTCTGGAACGCTGCTTTATGTCCGGAACACTACAGCGTTCCATTGTCCGGAGTGAGTTAAACAAACTGAAGTGAACAAGGATTATCAAATGTAGACAGAAACAAAACGAAACATCACCAGGAACTCCTAAACGAGGTATCTTCCAGCTGCTTGTGTTGCAGTTTTCTTCGTTCTGTAAGATTGATCTTTGTTTTGGAATAAGGCACCTCTCTGACAGGAACTTTTCTGTGAATATGATGCCTGTTTGTGTGTCTGTGTGTGTGTAAGTGTGTGTGTGTGTGTGGTTGCTTGCACATGCACATGCCCATGAGCACGGATGTGTAAGTGTGTGTGCATATATACGTTTGCATGTATGCTTAGGCACATCCACCCCCCAAGGTATCCCCATCTACTGGAAATTCTGTGTTAGAAATATTCTCTTTTCTATCACTCTGTTATTGTTTTTTCCCCTGGTTGTTTCCTTTTCTTTCTGGTGTCTCTTCTGTTCTTTTATGCATTACTTGTGCATTCCTTTTTTCTTTTCTTTTCCTTTTTTTTTTCTAGAAAGCCATCAGCATTTTTTGTGTTTTCTGGACTTGATAATTTCTAACTATGTTGTACTCTTTTCTGTGCCTATGATGTGTGAGTTGCCCAACAGCATTTTCATGTTTTGTTTATGTTGTTATGTATAATTTTTTTGTATTATGTACAGTTGATTTTTGTGCTCAGGTTACTTGTTTTTTTTTAATCCTCTGGCAAAAATTGAACAGAATGGTCATTGTCAGAGGCATGTCCTAGGTTTTTGTGCATGAATATGACTGATTAATTTTCTCCTTTCTTTTTTCTCAGGTTCTGCGGAATCTTTATTGACAGTGGTTTCAGTCCTGATATGGCCCTGTGTAGCCACTGGCTGGGATGATTAACAATGATTAGCATAATGAATAAACAATGTACGTACATCCACCAGTAGACTTCATGCTGGTATGTTTCTGTTGGCCAGTTGCACTCCTGCTGATCTTGAAATTCCAGTGACCCAGACAACAACAAAAAAGCAAAATTTGCATGCAAAACATTGCACAGATGGAGAAAAAATTTGCATCAACCTGTCTGTCGTTGCGTGAATACGTATACCCAATTTTCACACAAACGTTGCTGCAAACGTTTCTTTTGCATGAGGTAGCGAAATGTTTTGACATTGCTTGCAAATTTTGCCTATCTTTTGGCAGATCCCTTCCAGGATGAAGCAGAGTGTAATGAGATCCCCCTCAGCCAGGTTCTTTACATGAGCGAAATGCTGTCTTGTGAGCTGTATTTATTTTTCCTTGAAGGGATCTCCATCAAAACCAAGGTCCTTGATCAGGTTGTTGCAAGCACCCTGCTGCTGCTGGCTGAGCTTCACAATGTCGTCCACCCAAAATTGATGCTTCCTCTTTGCTTTGCATTTCATCTTCCATATCAACTGGACTTTATTCCAAAAGAGGGGGGCGGGGGGGGGGGGGGGGGGGGGGGTTGCATGCAGATTTGGTCTGAGTTTTCCACATGCGTTTTCCGTATCTTTTTTTTTTTTTTTTTTTTTTTTTTTTTTTTTTTTTTTTATCCATTGATCTGCAACCTTGTTATTGTGACCAGGGAGGAGATGCAGACACTAACGCCTGTGTCGCCGGGGCTGTGCTGGGATGTAAGCTGGGGTGGGACAGCATTCCCAGCTCCTGGAAAGGGGAACTGAAACACAAAGACTGGCTGGATCAACACATTGAAAGGTATGAAACATGCAAACATGTGCTCACACATTCACACTCACACGCATGTGCATACATGGCTGGATCAGCATATTGAAAGGTGCGAAACATGCAAATATGTGCTCACACATTCACACTCACACGCATGTGCATACATGACTGGATCAGCATATTGAAAGGTGTGAAACATGCAAACACACACTCACACATCCACACACACAAGCATGTGCATACATGGCTGGATAAACACATTGAAAGGTGTGAAATATTTACGTTTTGTTATTTTCAGAAAATAGATTGCATTGTTTATACCTGGGTTAATCCTTTCTTGGCTTATCCATTCTATCCTCTTATGTTAAATGTTTTAATTTAAAAGGAAAAAAAAATATTTGAACACACAAACACAGCTTGAAAGCACACACTCAGATGAACTGATGCACATTCAACAAAGGCACATGCATGCACACACAGACAAACAGACGTATGCCACACGTGCACACACTCATATTTACACACACGCACGCACTTGCGCGCACATACCCTTTCCAGCATCCTCTCTGAATGTGTGTGTGGTGTGTTCTTTATTACATCTTATTTACATTATAATTGTTCTCTCTTTTTTCTATCTTTTACAGGTGGCTTTCTTTTCAGAAGGAAATGGCTGTTCAGAAGCAGCAGGTATCGGAAGGAAGTGAAAAGGCTTCATCTCAGTAAAATGAAACCAGAGTTCAAAAGTGACTGAATTCTTAGTACTTTGTTTAAGCAAATACTCTTCAGCAAGTATCAGAATATGCCTCAAACATAAAACGGGTGTGCGTTGGAGAGGGGAAGAGAAGGGATTGAGGGGGGGCGAGGGGTTAAGGGGGAGGGGGGGGGGTTACGATATTGACTTTGCAGTGAATTCTGCTTTTTTATGACACAATCAGTCTGCTGGACAGCAGGGAGGTGTCTGGCCATTCCTGGGTGGAATGAACCAGGTGTGTGACCTCACTACCTCACTTCACTGCCAGTGTTAATTGTATTGGTTTGACTGATGCAGTCATTTTCCAGTTCATCTAGAAAGGGTATCAATATGTTTGTGAGTGATGAATTGCTTGAATTGGTGGGTGTTTTCATTTATTTATTGATTTTGTACTTTTTGTTTTTCTCACCTTTTTTATGTATAATATTTTTGTTTTAATCTCAGTCAACAGATTCAGTGCAAAGAGCATTTGCTGTCAGTTACGTTTTATTGATTGCTTGCCAGCCTTGTAATTTTTACATTCAGTGACAAAGTTTGACATATTTAAAACTGTTTCCATGTGTTACTATTGTTATTATTATTATTATTATTATTATTATCTTCTTCTTTTTTTTTATTATATATATGTATACTGGCTGTAAAGGGCTATGTACTCTATAGAAGTGAAAGAAAAAGAATATTTCCTATAGTTGCCAATACCAGAAAAAAAAAAATCTGTGAATAAACATAAGAGCAACAACAACAAAACAGCAACACTTACAACCCCCCACCCCCCAACCCCCCTTTGAGGCTGGACCCAGCTTTTTGGGTTTTTTTTTTTTTCCAATTTATTTCAAAATCTTCGCCAGGAGACTGGCAAGCTGACTTGTAGAAGAAGACAGAAATTTTGATAGCAGTCTGCTGCGTAATGACTGCAATGAACTCTATAATGCGGTGAGTAAAGTTGTTTTTGATTTTGATGAAAATATCTCCTGCATGTGTTCATTACACACCAAAGAGATCAGACCACCAACATGTCTGCACATATACTGACTTGGGCAATCTGAAAAAAAAAAAAACCAAGAAAAAAAAAACACTGAGTCAAGATGGCTGCCGGAAAAAGAGGGCAGGGGGGCAAAGGGGAGGTTACCTACTTCCGGGAGGTTATCGGCCGTAGCTACTTTTGTTTTCTCCGCATAGGTGGATAGTAGTTTGCATAGGACAGGAATGTCAGACCCCTGCCAGAGTCTTCACTAGTGGGTCACGGTAAGTATGTTACTTCAACGTAATTTTAGGTAGAAAATTTCCTTTTATCTCCACCTTCAACCCACCGGGTGCAGCTACCAGGATTTGAACCCTGGACCTTCAGGGTGAATGTCCAGTGCTCTAACCGCATGCCTATCATGTCCTGCCCGTCACATTTTGTGAATTCTGTTTGCCTTTGTTTTTCTCTGTCATGTGTTCATGTTGCTGGGGGGGGGGGGTTGTTTTTTTTATTGCGTGTGTTTTTTTGTTGTTGTTGTTGGGGTTTTTTTTTTTGGGGGGGGGAGAGGGGTTGTTGTTTTTGGCTTTTGTTATATAGTATTTTTCTAGAGAAAGAGAGATACTTCTTTGGTGCTTTCAATGTAAAGTATTTATGTATTAAAACTAATGACTGAATACATTATATGTAGTACAAATTTTTAATGTTGTTCACACTTTCTTTTCTGCTTTCTGGTAGTACTGTTCTTGGTATTTCATTCAGGTGTTTACATTTTCTGTGTGCAAATTTCAAAGATATACAAAAACATTCACGTCTGTGCACACACACACACACACACACTCACTCACTCACTCACTCACGCATTCACACACGTTCACACACACTCACACTCGCACACACTCACTCACTCACACATGCAGGCACACACACTCACTCACACATGCACACACGCACACACCACATGCACCCACGCATAAACACACACACACACACACACACCACATGCACACACACACACACACCACATGCACACACGCGCGCACACACACACACACACACCACATGCACCCACGCACACACCACATGCACCCACGCACACACTCACACACACACCACACACACACGCACCCCCGCACCTCCCCCCCCCTTCACACACACACACACCACATGCACCCACGCGCGCACACACTCACCACACACACACAACCACATGCACCCACGCACACGAACACACACACACACACACACAGACGAACACGCACACACACGCACATGATGAAGGACTGTTTCACAGATCTTGTTTACCAGTACACACACGTCTGTCAAAGGGAACATATTAAGTAAACAGTATCTTCAACTATGGCAAATGCACAAATTTTGATGAAGTGATTGATTAGAATTCTGCTGATGGTCCAAACAACCTCCGGCCAGTTTTTGGTTATTGTGTTTTATCATGTACTGCTAGTTTGTTTTGTCCCAATTTTGGGTTTCATTGTCATTGTTGTTTTGTTTTAGTTTGGCTTTGCATGAAAATTATGTCACCTTACACATGACATGGATGCAGTAGTTAACTCTCAGAGTCTCTCATTTGTCATAGATTAAAGAATGTAGCTTCATGTCAACATTAATGTCTATCGTTAGAAACACACACACACACACACACACACACACTGACTGGCCTAGGATTACTAATGAACAAATAATTACGGGTCATGCTCCAATATTCCAACTGAAATAATTTTTTTATGAGAACCAAAATCAATCAAAACTGAATGTCCCAGTGCCCACGTTTGTATAAACCTCACCTTGCCTATTCTGGTTCACAAGTCCCCAGTTCTCTCCTTGTATCCTTCAGATGTAGACAAAACATCACAATTTAAATTTTTGTTCTTTTTGTTGAAGCCTTCTATAAATAATGACTAGTGCTGACTTAAAAATCACTCAAAAAGCATCACAGCTGAAAAGATTTTTTTTTTCTTTTTTTTTTCTTGTTGAAGCCTTCTGTAAATAATGACCAGTGCTGACTTAAAATCACTCAAAAAATAATAAACAGCATTATTTTATATCCTAATATACTCATACTGTGTAAGCGTGTAAATGTACAGCAGTAGTAGCAGTGGTAGAGGTGATGGAAATATATGCATCAGGTGATTATTCTGTTTATGTGCAGTTCAATTATAACTTGCTCCTCTCTCTGTTTCTCTCTCTCTCTCTCTCTTTACTTCTGTAATCATTTTATGACTAGACATCTTGACTGCTTTTACTTTGGGGGGAGAGGGTGGGAAGTGCATGCATGTGTGTTTTATTTTCAAATTTCATTGTTCATTATAATTATTAACATTTTAATTGTGTATGACATGTATTCTCTCTCTCTCTTCATCTATTTTTCTCATTCTTATTCATTTCTTTTTCTTCTTATCTTTTCTTTTCTTTTTTCGTTTTATTTCATCAGTGTGGGGTGCTAATTTGTGCTTGTTCCCTCACTGTTAGAAAAAAAAAAAAAAAAAGTATGTTAATTCAGTCGTTTCTGTGTGTGTGTGTGTGTGTGTGTCCCCCTCTCTCTTTTTCTCCATTTTCCTCCCATCCAAAAAAACTTATTCCATAAAATTCTGAACACAGTTTGTTGTTTTTTTCATTGAAGTTTGTTTTGTTATGGTTGTCTACAAATTAAACTATTGTAAAACATTCTGCTTCACATTTGTGCAGAGCACTAAAATGGTGCAGTGTTTATGTAACATAACCATTCTTCTGTTTCCCAGTGTGACTCTCATCTCCATGTGTATCCCTTTCTGTGATGGGCTATGGCCATTTTGAACAAAACAACAAAACGTCTGTCGGAGTCTCTCTCTCTCTCTCTCTCTCTCTCTCTCTCTCTCTCTCTCTCTCTCTCTCTCTCTCATTCTTTGTCATTCTCCTTTAGCTATATAATGTCTGTTCATGTATCCATGATTTATAGTATGTATGATTTATGGTGTTTTGATGTGATGTTTTCCTTTCTTCTTCTTTCCTGTTGTTCTAACCTCTTTTAGATTTTTTTTTTTTTTTTTCTAATTCTTTTCATTCATATTTCATCATTTCTTTCAAGGGCTGGATGAAAAATAACATTGCATGCATGCCGACTCTATTACCCTCAGAAAATAAATTCATTCAGTTCAGCTCTCTCTCTCTCTCTCTCTCTCTCTCTCTCTCTCTCTCTCTCTCCTCAGCCGTTCTGTGCTCAAGGAAATTAGAGAAAAATATGTTCCAGTTGTGTATCACTGAAAACCTTGTACATTTAAGCTGAACTTAATGATGTCTTCCAAACAGTAAAGTGGTAGATCTCCCTTCATACAAGATACATTCTAGTTTAGAAGAATTGCTATACCTGGTGATATATGTATGTTGTGCTGAACTTGTTGTGATATAATTTTATTATTATTTCATGTAAAAGATGTTTTTTGTTGAAACCTTCATAGGGGCTATAGCCCAATGAATAGACTACCTATTTCTGCATCTCTTTGTGACTTTGTATGCATTGTGTGATATATTGTGGAAACTATTTTAAAAAAGAACACTGAATCATTCCCTCACTCACACATGCAAAACGCGTGCGTGCACACACACACACACACACACACACACACACACTATTTCACCCCTCCACCCATTCAACCGCCCCCAACGCCCTACCCCCACCCCCACCCCCAACACACACACACACACACTCACAGATATCATTCCTGAATTATCACATGGGTTACTTCACTTTTTATGACAGTGGAAGAGCCAAAATCCACTGCATGTTTTTGGCCTCCCATCAGTAAACCATTATCAAAGTATAATAAAGTAATCATGAACTTAATCAATGACATGTGGCCCAGGCTGCTTTACTGTAACCCCCGGGGTTTTAACTAGCCAGGTGTAGAGTTCGGCCTGTTACACTGGTCTGCACAGTGTCGCTATTCAGTCCCCCGTGTGTGTGCCGACAAAGCCATCCACTTCCCGCCGATACTTATGACCCCATCGAGCAGCGCACCCGAGATAAGACGTGTATATGAGACGAAGACCCACAGATTCTTAAGAAGACTACGCGCGAGCTCACACCTAGTAAACACACGCACGCACACACTGACACACGCGCGCACGATAGAAAATAAAATTGGGAAATTGAACCAAGGTATTAGAGCTGACTATCCCTATCTATCTATCCATCTATATGGATCTTTTATGCCATTTGTTATAATCTTAATATACTTCTCTGTTTGAAATATTGATTTAAATGAATAAAACCATTTATACCTGTCATTGCTCTCTATTTCTCCGTGCCAGTTTTGTTTGTTACATGCTATAAGTCTGTCTTTAAATTCCGATACAAAGCGGCTTTCGTGCCCTACTCGGCTCATCCAAACAAGACCGAACCCATGTTCCGTTAGTGTTTTCTTGATGTGGAATACCCAGTTCTGTTTGCCCTTCCCATCTTGCAGTTGCAGCATCTCGTATGCTTGTCTACATAATCGTGATGTTGGCAGTCTTGTTAGTTTGAGCCAATATGCTTCAGACAGATATGCAGAGAGCGAATCACAGAGAGAGAAAGACAGGCTAAGAGAGAGTGTGAGTGCGTGTGTATGTACACACACACACACACACACACACATATATATATATATATATGTGTGTGTGTGTGTGTGTGTGTGCGCGCACGTGCATGTGTGTCTGTGTGCGCAAGTGTAGGCACATGTGCGTGAACTGAAGAGATGTATGTGTGTGTATGTGCGCATACATGTGTCTACTACGTATACATGTATGCACGTATTTATAAATAGATGAATCAAATGCGCGCGTGCGCACACACACACACACACACTGACACAATCACTTATATACTCTCTCTCTCTGCACACACACACACTGACACAATCACTTATATACTCTCTCTCTGCACACACACACACACACACACACACAAAGTTGAGTTCAGTTCTCAGTTCATTTACTCAAGGAGGCGTCGCAGCGTTCGGACAAATCCATATACACTACACCACATCCTTTAAGCAGATGCCTGACCAGCAGCGTAACCCAACACGCTTAGTCAGTCCTTGAGACGTAACACACTAACATAGTTGTTGTTTACAGTAGACACACACACACACAAACGCGCGCGCGCTCGCACTTATTCATACGAACATGGCGCACACACACTAACACACACACACACACACTCGTCTAATATCACTTAAAGTGGAAAGACGTTAAACTGTATACTACTACACACACACTCTCTCTCTCTCTCTCATTGGTACTAACACACACACACACACACACACACACACACACACACATCCTTCTCTGGATCTTAATCATGATGATAATTCCAATCACCATATCTACATTGAATTTTTTTTTTTAACACCAGCAACTGGCGACAACTGAAATATGCACTTAGTCTCAGCACATATTGTCGCCGGAATATAATGCCTTCGACAATTGAATTATATGAAACGCAAACAATAATTATATGCAGTGCGCGTACGCACATATTGTCGCCGGCGACACACAGACGGATAGGCAAACATATACATAGAAAGGGCAACGAAAGGGGAGGGGGAGTGCGGGAGGGTGGTGGGTAACACATAAATCTGAAGGCGAACCGGACGGCTGGTCAGAGGGTAACGCATTCATCATTCCGCTAAACATCTTTGACCATGGTTAAATACAAGAAAGCAGAAAACATTATCAGTCATTAATAACACAAGAGTTCGTTTGTCAAAATAGGAGTTTCCAGCACAGCTGTATTTCACTGTTTTCGGATCTTTCTAAGAGGGAGACTGCGCGCCAATGATATCCTGACTGAAACTTTTTTTCTTTTTCTTTTTTAAAGGGTGCTCTCCTGTACGTCTTTTCATCGGTGCTGTTATGCCATAATTGGTTCCTGCCGACGTGCATCATACAGACAGATACAGATAGAAGAACCTTCGGAATGAGAGCAAGGCAGAAATGGGGCGGAGCCCAGATGTTACACCTGGCCCTGAATCATGGCTCACCCCACAACATGCAAGTGCTAAAATCTTCCCCACTGAGTATACCATATTTCGAAGAGACACAGAGAGAGCCAGAATGGAGGAGGAGTTTCTATTGCTGTCTCTGAAGACCTCACCTCCTCGGAAGTCCCGAAACTGTCCACACAGTGCGAAATACTGTGGGTGAAGATCATGCTGCAGGGATGCTGCACTCTGCTGGTGTGCTCTTTTTAACACCCGCTCACAGGAAATGCAGACAGCCTGAATGCGTTCAGCGAATCAACTCATCGTGCCTCACTGACCAACAATTCCATCATCGTGGTAAAGTGGAGACTTCAATCTCCCTGGATGGCACCGCCCATGCAGGCAGTCAAAATTCCTGAAGAAAGAAGCTCCATGCCCTAGCATCCACTGCAAATTCATGGATGACGTAAATGACATGGGCTGGGAAAAGATAATGCAGGAACCCACTAGAGGTGAACATTTTCTCGACCTGTTCCCGACAAACCACCAAAACCCGATTCCGTGCACTGAGACACTCCCCGGACTTGCTGACCATGATGCAACATACATGGAACTCTAGATCTACCCTCCAAAGAAATGCCAGCCACTGATCCCAATCTATACTGAATCCAGAAAGGGACCTTGAAAGAGGCAGTCCAACATCTGAATGACCATCCAGTGTCCACTTTCACTGAGGATAGCAGCACTGAAGAGATCTGGACAGAGCTATGCCAGTGTCTAAAAAATGCCCTCACTGAATATGTCCCACACAAATTTTACAAACAGTAAACGAAGCTGTCCATGGATTGATAGTGTGGTGATCAAGCTGATCAGGAGAGACCGTCTCCACAAGCGAAGGAAGAAGTCTAGTGATGACGAGGTGCACAAGTGATTTAAGACTCTCAATCAGCTTGTCCAGAAACACCTGCGTCATCTACACTGGAGATATATAGAAGACCTCATCATCAGACACTCCGCATCAAACCGCGCCGGAAAAGAAGTTCTGGAGCTTTGTTAAAACAAGGAGGACTGAAGGCTCTGACGTCTCTGCTCACAAAGATGCAGGAAGGTTTATCACTGGCCCAAAGGAACAAGCTCAAGTCCTGAACAAGCAGTTCCAGTCTGTCTTCAGCTGCAAGGAGGATATCACAGCTGATGATATCAACCACCTGACCTACCCTACAATCCTATATGCAGCATCATCAACATAACAGAGGAAGAAGTAAGAAAGCTGCTTTTTAAACTCAACCCCAACAAAGCCTGTGGACCTGATGGCATCACAACCATGCAGGCTCCTGAAGACAGTTGCTGAGGAGATTGCCCCTGCCTTCACTCTGCTCTTCGCAGTTCCTACAAAACTGGAACACTGCCACACAACTGGAAGCAAATTTGCATCACACCTGTCTTAAAGAAGGGAGAACGATACAAGGCAGAAAAATTAATTATCGTCCAATCTCTCTTACATGTGTAGCCTGCAAAATGATGGAGCACATTATCACCAGCCACATCATGACGTACCTGAAGAGCAACAGTATCCTGTGCCCAGAACAGCGGGGCTTCCGAAGAGGACGATCCTGTCAGACACAGCTGCTCAGCTATATTGACAAAACCACACCCGAGCTGGAAAAAGGGAGCCAAGTGGATACAATTGTCCTCAACTTCTCCAAAGCCTTTGACAAGGTCAGCCATACCCTGCTTTTACATAAATCACAGCGCTACGGAATTAGAGGTCAGCTCAACACCTGGATGAAGAACATACTTGAGGACAGGCAACAAGCAGTTGTCAGTGGTGGAGGAAGTCACTTCAGACTATATCCCAGTCAACTCAGGCGTTCCTCAGGGCTCGGTCGTCGGCCCTTGTCTCTTCCTTCTCTACATCAATGACCTCCCAAAGTCTATCAAATATAAGTCCAAGCTATTAGCAGACGACATAATGTGCAACAAATTAATCAAGAAGGAAACCGACCAGCACATACTCCAAGCAGACCTACGGTTTCCCTTACTATCTGGGAGAAACAGTGGGTTATGTGATTCCACTTCCAAAAGTGCTCCACCTTGAGTGTCAGTCAAAAGAGAGAAAAGATCATACCTACCAACTCCATGGTCATCCACTGGAAAACGTCAAAGCCATAAAATGTCTTGGTGTGAACATCCAAGATGATCTGCACTGTGGGTCCCACATGAATTCTGCAACCAACGAAGGCAACAAGACCCTATAAGCTTTCTGCGGCGCGACCTCAAGATAAGAAACAAGAAGACTAAGGAAACTGCGTACAAAACCCTTGTTCAACCTTTCCTTGAGTACGCTGCGTCTGTGTGGGACCCCTACTGATCTAACCAGTGACATCCACGCCATCGAAAAGGCCCAGCGCCGAGCAGCAAGATAGGTCACTGACCGGCATCAACAGACGTCATCATGTGTCAACTCCATCCTTGGAGATCCCTCAACTGGTGCCCCCTACAAGTCAAACAGAAAAAAAAGCTCGCTTGGAGATGTTTTACAAGTTCCACCATGTTCTCATCTCCATCAACTCAGTCTGCCTACCATGCAAGCCGATCAGACTGCTAGCAGGCTGAGCTCCAGAAAAAAACAACACCTGCAACAACGACGTCCCTGCCTGCAGAACAGTACAGACAGATGTCTTTCTTCCCCCGCACCATCCTGGAATGGAACACAGGTGGTTGTTACAGCCGAGCCGCTGGACTGCTTCAAGTCCAGAATGGCATCAGTCCTGCCTGTGACACAACAGAGCAGATTTAACCCCTACTATCCACCAACTGAACATTTCTGTCTGACGAAGAAATGATGGGGGAAGGCGGAAGAGCAGGGCCGGAGTGCAAAGGGAAAGCACTCTACGAGTCATCTGATGAAAGGTGAACATCTTGCGTTTACTCATTAGTTATTTCGCATATTATTGGCATGTCCATCAAAAATCAGTACGACTGTCTGTACATACAGTTTTGGCAAGTTCCTGGTGCCAGTCATGTTATATGTTGACATCCATAGTAGTAGTTTATAAAGTTTATAACATAGACCAGGGCATCGACTTCGACGTGTTTTTTGTGTGTTTTGTTTTTGTTTGCATTTTTCCATCGTTAATGTTGAACATGTTACTGAAAGGTATGTGACTGTACGAATTAGACTATTTGATTTATTAATCAATCCTTTCCACTCCGTGAGGAAGTGGATGTTTTCTACTATCGAAAGACTGATTCATACGTATGGATGATGTTCTCTCTCTCTCTCTCTCTCTCTCTCTCTCTCTCTCTCTCTCTCTCTCACACACACACACACACACACACACACACACAGTAATGACACTCACAGGATTAGTGTGTTGACACACACTCACACGCTCTCTCTCTCTTTCTCTCTCTCTTTCTCTCTGTCACACACACACACACACACACACACACACACACACACAGATATATAGATATATTATATATGTATATGCCATGACAGAATCTGTTAGGCTCTGGACTTCCACTTGTTCCAGTATTCACCAGTGGTCAGGGTTTGAGGAGCCATTTCGACATGGTTTTGCGTCCTTGGGAAAGTCACTTTGCTCAGATTTTCCTCACTCCACCCAGGTATGAATAGGCATCTGACCTTGGTTAGGAAGGTTGAAATGGTGGAAGAAGAGGATTTGGCCCTGTTTTCCTATACGGAGCCCTAGACACAGTGGACGTGTGTACAAGCACACATGTATACAAGCACACATGCAGGCATGCAGTCATTCTCATGTAAACCCAATTAACAGATCAAAATGGATTTCATGGATGATGGAAACAATCAGAACAGGTTAGACAGCCATCAGAGGAAGGGGAAATTGTATGGTATGTTTTAGCAGCGGTAATTTTGCTTGAACAGATATCTTTTAAGAGCTGTTTCAAAGTATGAATTTGACTCATTGTAAGAGTCCCAGTCAGTTACTGAGTTAATGGAAAGAGTTGTTAATGTCGTATTGTTGTATATGTTGTCAAATTGCAACGCTTTTCAAAACTGGTGATTGGTGTTAAATATATGTATATATATCTGAAAATTATAAAGAAATATTTGAAAGAAATTATTTATAATTCATTAATTGTAAGTGGAATATGTGTAGTTTCAAACACATGATGTTGTATATTAAGAAAGAAAAAGGTAAGTCCAGATGCCTAAAATCACATGAATATTTTGAGATAATCGTATCATTCCATTCTGAAAGTCTGTACAAGCAGTCACTGAGTTAGTTTCTTTCTTGGTGTTTCCTTTGTTTTTTCTTTCCCTTTTCCCCAATGTTAACAATGGAATTGTTGCTTGCGATGATTATAAGCTGTGTATTTTAGAAATAAACTATAGACACTGTTTTGTTCTTGATTTCAAACATAAATTTAAACAGTTTGATTCTCCTGCATTTTGTTCCTAATCACCACTTCTTTTCACCCTCTGCTGCTATACCAGTTTGCACTTTCCATTCTTTCCTCTCACGGCTGTATGCTGAAAAAGTAGTCAGTTCAATAGGTGGTATATATACCCTAAAAAATAAATAAAAAACCCACCCAAAGAACAACTGTTTCTGACTTTCAGTATGTTATGATGATTTGAGGAGGGGAGAGGGATTCCCTTTCTATACATGAGTCCAGTTTGTTGATTTTTGACAGTTGTAACCAGAATAGTAGAGAACTATGTAACCATCAAAGGATGATGAAAGCTACTCAGAAGAATAGAAAGTCACGACTGACAGAATTGCTGCTACTGTTGTTGCTACATGCTGATTAAAAGTATGTGCTTTGTGGTTGTTGTTTTTTTTCTCCCTTTTCAGATCTGTGGAACATGCCATGGAGACATCCCCACTAAAATGCTGACTGGCATGATAGCCTGAAACTGGGACTGTGTCATGAACTGAGGACATGACGGCGGTCATGGGGTATGGTCATGTCATCTGGCTTTGGACCACTTGGCTTTACGTTGCAGCACACATCAGAGCGGAAGCATTCAAAGTCAAAACATGTAAGGACTTGATTATGGTTTAAAAAAAACAAAGAAGAAAAAAAGAAAAGAATATTATGATAATGATGATGACAATGAAAATGATAAATGAGAAGGGGGCATTTTTATCAAAAGTGGAACAGGACAATGATGATGACAGTGATACAAGGTGTTTATGTCGTGCAGGGAACTTGTAGTAGTGATTTTATTGATTGGTTTATTGATTGATTGATTTGTATTCATGACATATAGCACCTGATATACCTATAGGAATATTTGTGTATGCATGCATGTATGTATGTATGCATGCAAGTATGTATGTATGTATGTATGTATGTATGTATGTAATGTAAAACAATTTTCAAAAGTTTAAAGGTCCCATTGCCTTTTACAACCTTTAACTGGTTTAAAGGGCAGTGAATTCATATTCACTGGGTCTGGGGCTTGGTGTAGGAAGACAAGGCCCAATCTCCTGCTTCCACAACTTTTAACCTTCCCCAGCAGAAGTTCGGTTCCCAATGCCTAACTGAATCTGCTATGGTGCCCCCACACCCCACTATTTTTTAGGAGAAATCAGTGGATGCCTAAAAGTTCTGCAAGTGAGCAGGATAGTTTCAGCATCCCTGGAAGGTTCTTTCTTTTTTCTTTTCTTTTTTTTTTTTTGTCTTTCGTTTTTGTTTTTGTTTTTTGTTTTTTTAAAATCTTTTTGTCCTTTTTTTTTTTTTTTTTTTTGTTCCTTCCATCATCCTTTTTCTCCTTTCTGTTGTCTTTTCTTTTTTTCTTTCCTCATGTTTTTAATCTGTCCTCTTCCCAATGGCATGTTCAAACACCTACAAGACCATGCAACATATATTACACATGCATGATGGTTTCACACAAAATCATATTCCCTGAAAGAGAGGCATGGTATACATACACACACACACACCCTCTCACTCTCTCTGTGTCTCCTTTACTCACTCAATCCCCTCCCTCTCCACAGGCTCTACACCTAAGTACAATAATATGTATGTGCACACTGAATACTACCCTCACACACCCCACTATTTATATATATATCTATTGCTTTATCTACCTATCTATTAATTTGTTTTTGAAATAAATGATGACACTTAATTCTTGGTGTCCTCTGACTTTCAAAGAATGTTTTGTCTGCAGGTGCTGTTACATTTCTGTTTGATTTGATTGAAATTTTATTCTCCCCCCCCCCCCATCTCCCACTACCCCCTCACTCCTCCTCACCCCCATTCAGTGACCTGTCTGTGTCTGTGTCTGTGCCTGTGTCTGTCTTTCTGTCTCTCACTCCCTGTTTCTGTCTCTGCTTGCTACCACCACCCCATCCGTCTTTCCTTCAAGGTCCCCTGAATAGGGGTGGGTATAGAAGCATCTGTGTCCGTCTTTCTGTTTGTTTCATTGTCAGCTGCTGACCGCGTTTGAACATTTTCTTTACCAGTCAGGCCCAAGCGTCAGTTGATTGATTGACCTTGTGTGTATATTCATTATGCATACGCTGGTCATATTGACCTTGTGTGCAAATGTGTGCTTTGCTTTGCTTTGCTTTCCAAGGCTGATTTTGTTTATGTTTCTTCTCATTCATGTAGGAAAATGAAGATATCAGGGCTTGGATCTATTATTCTCTCTCTATCTCTCAAATGCATTGTACAATGTAAAAAAAACTGGCGTTTAAAACATTCATGTAAACACTGAAATGAAAAACTTACATGCATAACTCTTTACAGGTAACCAGCTAAAAACACACACTGATTGTTTTATGTTCACACACACACACACACACACACACACACACACACACACACACACACACACACACACACACACACACACACACACACACACACACACACACAAACACACACACACACTCGCTATCATCACAGACTATACACGCTCCTCATCACAATTCTTAAAAACCCGATCACAACACTTGAAACTACTCTCAATATCACAATATGCAAAAACCATATCACAAATCTGAAAATCCACTTCCAACTCTTTAAGTTGCATACATCTGATAAACATCTGCATCATAAAGTGCAAAACTTAAAAGCAGTCACACCCCTGATTGAAAAGGCAGATGGAAAATCAACTAGTCCACATCTGTTCAGCTGTCTTTTTCCAGTACTGTACATGTATTTGTGAGTGTCTGTGTGTGTTACAAATCATTGCTGATGTGATGAGGAGGCTCTGGTGACTGACGCTTGAAATGAAAGTGTTGCCGCGTTGTTTTACAGTGACGGTAGACCCAGCACAGACTCTGTGTAACTTGACGCAGAGGATCAGTGAGAATGAAGCGTACCGCATCGTCATGCCGGAAGGCCAGAAGTGTCCCAGCGGTGGTTTTACCTGTGCAGTCACTTTCTCCAGGTTCTTCCTGTCAGCTGACCGGTATGAGAGGCAAAGGAACGAGGTCTGCGTGGATTTTTCTCGCATCCGTTTGAAGGGTGCAAAGACAAGAATCTCCATTATTCACTGGTCTCTCGATGTCTTGGTAAGTTAGGGCACAAGAAGAGGTTGAATGGAGGTTGAATGGAGTGGCTGTTGATTATGCCCATAAAGGTTTTGGAACACTTGCATCATGTGGAAAGGAAAATGAAAAGCGTTTTCAAATCACATGACTAGCAACACTTTGCTGATGGTTCAAGTTGTGGATAGTGCATGCAGGTGTGTGTGTGTGTGTGTGTGTGTGTGCGTGTGTGTGTGTGTGTGTGTGTGTGTGTTCCAATGATCCACCACACTGGCATGGATTGCAGGATGTTTGATGTCAGCATTCGGCCTTCTGCATGTGTACGCACAAAAAGGGGGAGTTCAGGCACTCACTAGCTGGTGTGCACATCTGCTGACTTGGGGAGGTCAGAAATTATCTCCACTCTCAACACACCAAGTTGATGCAGCTTGGATCAAACCCAGGACCTTCAGGCTGAAAGTCCAATACTGTAAATGTAATAAATCCACTCTAGTCATTTGGTTACATAGCGCAGTAATCTATAATCATTCTGATGAGATATATGTATATTTATAGAGAGAGACAGATGATTAGATATATGTGTGTGTGCGTGCAGTATGTGTTCTCAGAACCAGTCAAAAAGTATGTCAATTGCTTCCTGTGATACTGGTATGCATTGAACTATATAGGAAGTGATTAAAAAAAGAAAAGAAAAAGAAAAGAAATTCTGAATAGCTGTTACCTAAGATGATGCAGGAATGGGGCAGGATCTCCTCTGGCTGGGAAACCAACAGCAGCCTGATTATATACTGCTGGTTCCTCCCTGCAGACTGCCAGGGTTAAGACTTCAAAATGAGAATGGGTGTTTGTGTGAGCATGGGGGTAGAGACAGTTGACATGAGTGTAATTACATGGAGAGGGCACAGAAGATGAACCAGCACCAAATCAAAGTGGCTGACTGGCTAAAACAACCCAAAGAATTTTTGTTCAGAACTTGCTGAATCAGCGTGTCACTTTTTTCTTAATCCTTTCAGCACAGGGAGGTTTTAGCTCAGCATCAGTACATCTCAGCCAATTTAACCAGTTCAACCCTGCAGAGTTTACAAAACCCTGGTTAGGTTCCGATGCCATATTGATGCAGAAAAACGAAGAAAATATGCCGAAATTGACCTGTTTTCCCTCCCAATTAACACACGAGGACACTGCGGGAAATACCATAGCAGTTAGTTCCTTTTGTTTGGCACATGGCAGAATGATTTAAGAACTAGAACAAAACAAATGTGACAGTTCGCATGGATCATGGGCTGAAAAGGATTGTTCTAAATATTGTTAATATATTCAAAATCACTGTATACCATCTCTGAATAATTTCCTTTATTGATGCTCACTGATTAGTGAAACATGAGCCATATGTCATTAAAAAACAACAACAACAACAACACAAAATTGCTTTTCAAAAAAGTCCTAAAAGAATGTTTACACTGCATTCAAACTTTGTTAGGAAAACAGCTCATAGGTTCAGCAACAAGAGTTTCACCACCTTCCTTGTATTTTTCAGTTCAGTTGCTTAAAGAGAATTTTTTTTTTTTTTCTTAAATCAATTTGGATTCTATGTCCGAATATTACAGCAGCCCACAAACGCAGAAGAAGAAGAAGAATACTTATATATTAGTTCTAAACAAGCTTTCATTCTTCCTTTTCATTTTTTTTTCTTTTTTTCTTTTTTTTTTTTTCTTTTTTTTTTTAGTTGTTTTTGTTTGTTTGTTTGTTTATTGTTGTTATTTTTTGTTTTGTTTTGCATTTGATTCATGTTTACGGGTGGTCTGCAGAGGCTGACAAGCTCCAGGTATCCACTGATCAATCAGTACATGCGAACATTCAAATGCTACTCCCACTACGAAGACAAAGTGACACTGATGTTTGAAACGGATTGCAACGTTTCTGGCTCTTTGCTGCTGCGTGACTACTTTGCATCGTGGATCTACGTGTATGCTCAGCCGTCGCAGAGGCATCTTGTGTGTAAGTGTTTGGAGACATGTCGGAAAGGCAGTGTTACTTGTTCATGGCGTGTGCAGTGAGAAGATGTTGACAGCACAGCCCTTACCTCCCTCCCTCACCCCGCAGAATCTTTCATTTCAGTGGACACTGATTCCTAATGTTTGTTCATTTGTTTATATATTTATTTATTTATTTGTTTTTATATTTTACACCTGAAAGTCCTCTGACACCACAAAATCAATTTTTGCGTTGTAATGTTTAGCCAGATGATGGACACGTATAATTTTGAGTGTGTGTGCAAATATGTATGTATGTGTGTGTATGTGTGTGTGTGTGTGCACTTGCATGTGTAGGCGTGTCTGTTGTTTGTGTTTGTGTGTGTATTTGTGTGAGTGTGTGTGTGTGTGTGTGTGTGTGTGTGTGTGTGTGTGTGCACTTGCATGTATCTGTTGGTTGTGTTTGTATGTGAGTGTGTGTGTGTGTGCATGTGTGTGAGCTCTTGCATGTATACATGGGTCTTGTGTGAGTGTGTGTGTGTGTGTGTGTGTGTGCACTTGCATGTGTAGGCGTGTCTGTTGTTTGTGTTTGTGTGTGTATTTGTGTGAGTGTGTGTGTGTGTGTGTGTGTGTGTGTGTGTGTGCACTTGCATGTATCTGTTGGTTGTGTTTGTATGTGAGTGTGTGTGTGTGTGCATGTGTGTGAGCTCTTGCATGTATACATGGGTCTTGTGTGTGTGTGTGTGTGTGTGTGTGTGTGTGCACGCACACACAATAAACCCCAACAACTCATGATCACAGAATGATTCCTGACCTTGATATTTTCATTTTTTTTATCTTCTTCTCTTTTTTTTTTCAGATTTTCTTGACGGAACGTGCAGTCACAGCAGGACTTTTTCTTCCTCCAGTGCAAACCTGACGATCCGTTCCATCTACTGGAAGGACACGGCGAACGAAGCCAAGGTTCAAACCTGCAGCCTTTTGGTGAAAAACTACGGCATCGCATCAAGAAGAAAGCTTTGCACCACGTGGAACTTCATGCAGACCTCGTGTGAAGTGTCTGTGCACTTTAAACAGGAGCGCCTTATGAGGTCTGACTACGTGTCCCTCAGAAACTACAGCTGTGAGACAACGAACCTCTCCCCCGAGGATACCTGCGTGCCCTATGGGTTTCAACAGAAGCCTGTCTTCGAGGTGGTTCGGAATGAAAGCACTGCCGAGAACGGAACGCTCCGAGATGGTTCGCCTATCTTTGAAGTGCAAGCTGTCATAAAGATGGAGGAAAAGAGGCAGCTTGGTATGTATGTATGTGTGTGTGTGTGTTTGTGTGTGTGTGTGTGTGTGTGTGTGTGTGTGTAGGGGAAGAGGAGGAGGGGATGGGCTGGTGTGAAAGGATGGTTCAGGCATGTCACGGACACTGCAGGATCAGTGACAGTTTGCTCTAAGCTGAAAAATGGTTGTGTCAGATTTATGTTATTAAAAAAAACCCAAAAAAACCCCAAACAAACCAAAAAAAAAAAAAAACCAAACAAAACAACAACAACAAAAAATTCCTTGTGATCTGATGGAGGAAGAAACATCAACAAGGTAAATGAAAAGCGAACAAACCCCTTTCCCCCAAGCACCTTGTTGTTTTCTTCTTCCTTTTTTTTTCTTTACCTTAGTTGTATATAGGCCATGCAGCACCCTTTTTCACACACACACACACACACACACATATGCACACACACACACGCATGTATGCACACACACATATATATGCACACTCACACTCACATGTATGGTGCACACACACACACACACATACACCTTGGCACACACACACACACACACACACACACACACACACACACTTGCACACACATGTAACGTCTGAAATCATAATTGTGGGCAGACATTAAAGAAAAGAACACACACATGCAAATGCACACACACATGCGCACACGTCCACAGATATATCTGTTTGTCAGCTGATGAAAACTGTGTGTTGTTGCTGATAATTTTCTGTCGTGAACAGGTTTTTGGTATGTGAAAATGTTTCCGTAAACTTGTCTTCTGTCGACAGAGAAAGCATGAGAGTGACATATTTGACCAGCAGCTTACAGGTCGATGACAGTTTCTTCCAGAATTTTTTTTTTTGGGGGGGGGGGGTGTGGGGGGGGGGGGGGGGAGGGCGGGAAAGGGGTGGATGGAGGCAGAGGGGGTAAGGTTTGGGGGTGGGGGTGGGTGGGGTGGGGGCGAAGGAATATAATTTACTACAAAGGGTTGTTGCTGTTCTGTTCGATGGATGTGGTTTGCATTGGAGAGAACTGGCAGCTTAGTCAACGTCAGTGGTGCCTCTCTTACAGAGACTGTGGGACAGAAAAGGTGTGTGCACAGGTCTTATGTATGGTTTATCAAGACAAAACTGTGACGGCTTCGGCATAAATGGCTGGCTGTTGCTCTTGTTTCCTTTTTCTTTTTTTTTCTTCTTTTATTTATATATTTATTTATTCATCAATATATATATTTTTGAATCTTTTTATTTTATTTATTTCATTTGTTTATTTATTTTTATTTTATTTTATTTTTTTGCAGACAATTTTGAGACCATAAACACAGAGAGCGACACTTACAGCGAGACAGACTATGAGAGCACCTTCGCCACGAGAATTATCTTCCCTTTGCTCGGGGTGTTCTTCAGCATCTGTTCCTGTGTGTGTGGCGTTTCACACAAAAGATCGGTCGCACAGCAGCGACAGTGTAAGTTTTTCAGGAAGTTCACTTCAGCACACTCTGCATGTGTGTGTGTGTGTGTGTGTGTGTGTGTGTGTTTGTGTATGTGTGTGTTGTGGTGTGTTGTGTTGTGTTGTGTTGTAGTGGTGTTGATATGTGTGTGTGTTGTGTTGAGGTGGTGTTGATATGTGTGTGTGTGTTGTGTGTGTGTTGTTGTTTTGTGTTGTGTTTGTGTTTTGTGTTGTGTGTGTGTGTGTGTTGTTTTGTGTTGGTGTTGATATGTGTGTGTGTTGTGTTAAGGTGGTGTTGATGTGTGTGTGTTGTGTGTGTGTGTGTGTTGTTCTTTTGTGTTGTATTTGTGTTGTGTGTGTGTTGTGTTGTGGTGTGGTGTGGTGTGGTGTGTGTGTTTGTGTGGTATGGTGTGTATGTATGGTACAGTGTGTGAGTGTGTGTGTATGTGTGTGTGCGTGCGTGTGGTGTGGTGTGTTGTGGTGTTTTGTGGTGGTGTTGATATGTGTGTTGTGTGTGTGGGTTGTGTTATGTTGTGTATGTGTGTGCTGTGTGTGTGTGTGTATGTGTGTGTGTGCATGCATGTGTGTGTGTGGTATGGTGTACGTGTGTGAGCTGGTGTACGTATGTGGTATGGTGTGTGTGTGTGTGTGTGGTATGGTGTGTGTGTGTGTATTTAAATATGCATGCATGTGGTAGTGGTGGTAGTGGTGTGTGATGTAAATCAATTACCGTTTACATTAATCACTGATTACTGTTTTTGTTTTGGGACAAGTTGAGTGTGACATGACGTTACTGATGTTTTGGTCTCTTTTTTTTTTCTTTTTCTTTGGGGGGTGGGGGTGGGGTTGCCGTTTCTGTACAGCCGCTCGGGACGCAGCAGTAGAAGACGGCACGGCAACAGACAGCGGGAGAAGGACTGCAGGCCTGGACAGTCGCAGTGTGGGGGGACGCGTCTCAGAATCGTTCGGCACGCCCCCCTTCAGACAGGGACGTGACGGGGGGGTGGATGGAAATGCAGCACCGCCCCCGGCCTACGCTGATCTGGACCTGACGGCGCCGGCGTCACGCGCTGGATCAGGTGCCGGCAGGCCCTTCCTGGCACCTCTGGATGGTGTGGGTGAGGGGGAGGCAGGCATGGAACCCCCTCCTCCTCCTCCGCCCTTTAGTGACAGCCCCTGTGGCGCTCCCCCTGCCTATCATGAGCTGTTCCCATCGCGTGCTTGACCTCTCGGTTCCTTGACTGCTAGGTCCCTTGACTGCACAGTCCCTTGACCGTTCAGTCCCTTGACCACTCAGTCCTTGACCACTCAGTCCCTTGACCGCTTGGTTCCTTGACCACTCAGTCCCTTGACCGCTCAGCCCTTGACCACTCAGTACCTTGACCGTTCAGTCCATTGATCACTCAGTCCCTTGACCGCTCAGTCCTTGACCACTCGGTTCCTTGACCGCTCAGTCCTTGACCACTTGGTTCCTTGACTATTCAGTCACTTGACCATTCAGTCGCTTGACCACTAAGTCCTTTGACCACTCTGTCCCTTAACGGCTCAGTCCCTTGACCACTCAGTTCCTTGACCACTAGGTCCCTTGACCATTCAGTCCCTTCCCGATGTGACAATGCTGGGTTTTTTTTTTACCACTCAGTCCCTTGCCAGTGTGACAGTGCTGGTTGTGTTGACTGAAGGGATCTTTTTGTCGTTCATGTCACACTGGTGTGATTTTGAGGCATCACATTTTTGTTGTCCATGTGTCACACTGATGTGATTGGGAGACATCATCTTTTCATCATAAATGTCTGCCACTGATGTGATTGGGAGGCATCATCTTTTCATCATAAATGTCTGCCACTGATGTTATTGGGAGGCATCATCTTTTTGTCATAAATGTCTGCCACTGATGTGATTGGGAGGCATCATCTTTTTGTCATAAATGTCTGCCACTGATGTGATTGGGAGACATCATCTTTTTGTCATAAATGTCTGACATTGGTGTGATTGGGAGGCATCATCTTTTTGTGATTGAAAGGCATCATCTTTTTGTCATAAATGTCTGACACTGATGTGATTGGGAGACATCAACTTTTTGTCATAAATGTCTGACACTGATGTGATTGGGAGACATCATCTTTTTGTCATAAATGTCTGACATTGGTGTGATTGGGAGGCATCATCTTTTTGTGATTGAAAGGCATCATCTTTTTGTCATAAATGTCTGACACTGATGTGATTGGGAGACATCAACTTTTTGTCATAAATGTCTGACACTGATGTGATTGGGAGACATCTTTTGTCATAAATGTCTGACATTGGTGTGATTGAAAGGCATCATCTTTTTGTCATAAATGTCTGACACTGATGTGATTGGGAGACATCAACTTTTTGTCATAAATGTCTGACACTGATGTGATTGGGAGACATCTTTTGTCATAAATGTCTGACATTGGTGTGATTGGGAGGCATCATCTTTTTGTGATTGAAAGGCATCATCTTTTTGTCATAGGTATGTCACAGTATCCAGTTTCTTGTGACAAGTAACATATACCCAGTGTTGTTGCATCATATCCTGTTTTTTTTGTTTTGTTTTTTTGTTGCTGTTTTTTGTACAACTGCTGTACGGTTTTGATATTTCATATCATGCAGTTGATGTTGTTGCATGATAATCAGTGTTTTTGTAGTGCTTGTTCATTTGAAGATTTCTTTGGGGGGGAGGGGGTGGTGTTGTTGTTGTTTTAAGTCCATGTTCTTTGTTTTCATGAGAGAGAGACTTGGTCCACTGAAGCTATCTAGCATGAACAATCACAGTTTGCATACTGAGCATGGCAGATGTCTTGGTATGCTCCTTCCATCCTGAGCAGTTGCTGTGTCTTATAGCTGGATTGACATTTGTACAATGCTTTCAGATTCTGGGGTACAACATAGACCATCATCACTTTTCCAGTGGATAGCTCTAATTTTTAGAGAGTTAAAATCTCTGAAGTGAAAAACCAGGATGCCTGCTTTGGATGAAAAATATTTGGAAACAAGATCTTTTCCATGCTAGCTGGTGCAAAATGAACTCCCAGATATTCTGGTTCAAGGCCCATGCATTGTTCTTTGACTTTGACCCTGTTTGGCTCAAAAAGGGTTGCAGCTTATTGGTGTATTTCTTCTCAGACCTGTTTTTTCTCAGGCCACACCATACGCAGAGATGACAACTGTTACGATTTCACCGTATTTTATTATGCATGGTGACATATGCTTTCCTGTCTTGACATTACCCAGACGCTCTAGAACTATTGCTCACGAGTTCGGGGCAGTCACTACAAACCTTAGTCGTATATGATGATGCTCAGCTAATTGAGTGCATGTTCACATTGAAACATCATTGAATGGACCAATCAGCTTAATTGTTGATGGTATGCCCAAGTGTTTGTATGCATTGTAGATAAAATGTACTTTTGCTGACGTGGCTTGCAGTCTGAGTGTTCCTACCAAATTCAGAAAGTTCCTACTAAATTTCCTGATTGTTTCAACACACACTTGGCAGTGGTTGGCATCTCTGCATGGGTATTTTCTCCTGTGCTGTACCTGAGACTGCAATAAAATCAGGACTAACGTACGGGGTAGAGACACTGGAGAAAATCCCTTCTCCAACAGACCATGAATCAGGAAACACAGGGGCTGAAGTGACAGGCGTGGCCTCCAGCCATTCTCACAGCTGATGTCCTGCCAGCAGAAGAGGAGGAGAGGACACTGCAGGCAGACCCGGTCCAGGTCTCCTCAGACGTGTGGCCTCGTGGTGACTTGACATCGATGGTTTCCTGCAGACAAGCTGACTGCGGGGCTGCAGTGAGATAATGGAGCCCAAGTGTGGCTGTGTGTCCGTCTTCAGGGCACTCAGCACGAGCAGCCTGGGGGGTAGCCAATCCCCTGAAACACTGCGGAAGATGGAGCAGACAAATGGAAGACCCGGCAAAGCAGTGTGACAGAAGACCTGAAGCCAGAGGACCCAGTGGAGGCTGCAGAGACAGCAGGAGGCGGAGGTGACTGTGGGGGTGCTGTGCTGCATCCCACAAGGAGCAGAGAACAGTGACGACAACATCGTGGCTGTCGTGGTCCCTGGGTTAAGATGATGCTTAAGAAACTTGGATGTGAAAGAACCGTGCCCACAAGAAAAACCAGTCCATTGATGGAGGGCAGTTGCTGTCACAGGCCCCAATGCTTTTTGAATTTCAATGGTGCATTCTCATGTCAGAAGTCTGACAGCTTTGGTGAAAGTTTTGCTTTGAAAAGTAATGATAGGATTTTTTACCTCCAATTTGTTCTTTGTGGATAAGAGACGTGCTGCAGATATTCTGACTTTACACCTTTTTTTTGTTCGTTCGTTTGGTAAAACTGTACATATGGTTTTACATGTGTACTTTGCCTTGGCATTAGGGCTAAAATCAAGATTTCATTTCTCATAGTCTCACTGTTTAGGCAAACATCCATGTCACCAGTATGAATATCTCTTGGTGAAACTGTTGAACATGTTGTTATTCACATTTATCAGTTAATGGTATATATTTACTTGTTTCTCTTTTTAGTTTATTGGTTCCTTCAAGGAGTTGAGACGAGTGGTCAAAATGTAAAAAAACCCAAAAATTACTCATGCCCATTGATTCCTCCCCCGCCCCCACCCCATATTTTTCTTTCTTTTTTCCCCCAGTAATGCTATGATTTAAAACATGTGGATATAGTTTGGGTCCAAATACTGCCAAAGAAACTTACAACAACATGCAGTAATGTGTTGCCTGCACTGGCGTATATCATGTGGAACAAATGTCAATGTTGGATTAGTTTGTGTTCTTGATTCAATTGGCTTGATTAGTTGGGCTGTTCTAGTGATTTGTACTGGATGATAATCAGCCAACAAAGAATGCAGTTGAGAATCTTAACTCTCTCCATACGAACGGCGAAAGAGACGACGTTAACAGCGTTTCACCCCAATTACCATCATCAAAATATTGCAAGCGGAAGGCTCTTATACTGAAGAGGTGAATGTTGACAAAGAATACCACAATTCTGACGACGGAAGCTAAAGGGTGGGTCATTCAGACACCCACTGGACATCCGAGGGGTCTGTGTAGAGGAGAAGAGAGGACTGGCCGTACTGAGTGAGTTAACTTGTTCTACCCCACAATTGCATGCCTGCTACAACTCCCCTGGACCAGCACCACATGAGACCACTGCAGTAAAACATAGGGTGGTTCACTAAAACGGCGAAAATCGATGGAGAATTGTTGATTTAATCGGTGGAACAAAGCTTCGTTTTAATGCTTCCAGAATCTGTAAACAGTTGCTTCAACTGTATCAAGCAAGTATGAATGAAATCACAATAGTGTGTTGGAACGAGAAAACTCGTACCTGGTCCACAGAAGTAATCATGGTACAAGTGGACTTGTACCTGGAGTAGCATGAGTTAATCTTCTTCTTCTTCGTTCGTGGGCTGCAACTCCCACGTTCACTCATATGTAAATGAGTGGGCTTTTACGAGTATGACTGTTTTTACCCTGCCATGTAGGCAGCCATACTCCGTTTTTTGGTGGTGCATGAGTTAATCGAGTTTCACTGATCATGGTTGTCTTGAAGGATGACGATTCGTTGTGTCATCATTGATGGACATGCACATGGCTTTGGAGCCTGAAGTCCGAAGGCCACACACGGTTGCAGGTGATGCATGGAACGCCAACAGATAGGCCAGGGGCAGTAACCCTTTGTACTTTGGTTCACTGCCTGATTGAGGATGCTGTCTTGAATCAGGTTACTCTCTTGAACAAATTGGACTTTTTCATGAGGGGCAGAAAGTCAAGGTATTAAAATTGGTCTTTGTGAATAGTCACAAAGATATTCGAAAAAACAAAACAAAAAAAACTTAGCAAGTTTACTCTTTTTTTGTTTTCTTTTTGTTGTTTTTTTGTTTTTTTCCTTTTGTTTTTTCTTTAGTGATACTGCTTATTATCACTCATTATGTACACTGGTACACATCAGTAACTGTACATTAAACCCATTATCTGGCACATGTGGGGTTCAGATGTGAATGGGCAGCCCTATGGTATGAATATTACAGCTTGGAATCTCATCCTTTTCAGTGATGAAAATACCGTTGTAATTTATATATTTTGACATTTGTTGTTTTATGTTTTTAGTCCTTTTATTTGTGGTGGTGGTGGTGGTGTGTGAGGTTTTTGCCATGTGCGTTTTTGAACCTCTTTTGAATCTTTTAGCACGTGTTGAAGTGGATGAATATTTGTGGAATGCAGGTGTAAGTGTGTGTTTGTGTGTGTGTGCGCATATGTGTATTTATGTGTGTGTGTGTGCGCACAGGTACACATATATACACAACTGTGTGCAGACAAGTCAATTGTCATGCTTTAAGTAATATTTATTGCTGCCAAAATGATGTTGCTATGCATATACTTCCACATGAAATGTTATGCCAGAGTTCTTAACTTTGAAGAAAACAAAACAAAAAAAACAACAACAGTAACACAAAACAAATTTGACTATATTTTAGAATAAAAGTAAGAAGTGAGTATGTGCGGAAGTTCAGCATGACATGGCTCAGGTGACAATAACCTGTCTGGTCTCAGCCTGTTTCAGACAGGCATTCCTCAAAGGGATCTTCTTCTTCTTTGTTCATGGGCTGCAACTCCCACGTTCACTCGTATGTATGCAAGTGGGCTTTTAAGTGTATGACGGTTTTTAGCCAACCATGTAGGCAGCTATACTCTGTTTTCAGGGGTGTGCATGCTGGGTATGTTCTTGTTTCCATAACCCGTCGAATGCTGACATGGATTACAGTATCTTTGACTTGGGTATTTTATCTTCTGCTTGGGTATACACATGAAGGGGGGTCAGGCACAAGCAGGTCTGCACATATGTTGACCTGGGAGATCAGAAAAATCTCCACCTTTTACCCACCAGGTGCTATTACTGAGATTCGAACCCGGGACCCTCAGATTGAAAGTTCAATGCTTTAACCACTCGTCTGTTGCACCCGCCACAAAGGGATCAATCCATGGTTTCATTTTGCCACTCTAAACATGTCTTTTCTGGCAGAAATGCGTCTGGCAAAAATGGTTTCATCCTGTGCTGTCAGTTTGAAACCCAGTGCAAGATCTCTGACAGGGTTTCAGGGAAATTCTTAACTCTCTCCATACGAACGGCGAAAGAGACGATGTTAACAGCGTTTCACCCCAATTACCATCATCAAAATATTGCAAACGGAAGGCTCTTATACTGAAGAGGTGAATGTTGACAAAGAATACCACAATTCTGACGACGGAAGCTAAAGGTTGGGTCATTCAGACACCCACAGGACATCCGAGGGGTATGTATAGAGGAGAAGAGAGGACTGGCCGTACTGAGTGAGTTAAGAGGGACACGGAGAGAAGTGCCTGTGAAGTCTCAAATCAGCCCACACTGTGTGATGTAGTGAATACATTCTTGGTTTTTAAGTCACCCGTGCCAGTATGTTTGGTGCTGAAAAGGCATGTAAAGTGTGAGTCAGTTGTGATGAATTCAGTGAGTGTCACAAGGCATGTAAACTGTGAATCAGGTGTGATAAATTAAGTGAGTCACAAGGCATGTAAACTGTGAATTAGTTGTGATGAATTCAGTTAGTGTCACAAGGGTGTAAACTGAATTAGTTGTGATAAATTCAGTTAGTGTCACAAGGCATGTAAATTGTGAATTAGTTGTGATGAATTCATTTAGTGTCACAAGGGTATAAACTGTGAATCAGGTGTGATTAATTCAGTTAGTGTCACAAGGCATGTAAACTGTGAATCAGGTGTGATGAATTCAGTTAGTGTCACAAGGATGTAAACTGTGAATTAGTTGTGATAAATTCAGTTAGCATCACAAGGAGTGTAAACTGTGAGTCTGTTGTGATGAATTCAGTTAGTGTCACAAGGATGTAAACTGTGAGTTAGTTGTGATAAATTCAGTTAGCATCACAAGGAGTGTAAACTTTGAGTCAGTTGTGATGAATTCATTTAGTGTCACAAGGGTGTAAACTGTGAATCAGGTGTGATGAATTTGGTTAGTGTCACAAGGCATGTAAACTGTGAATCAGGTGTGATGAATTTAGTTAGCATCACAAGGCATGTAAACTGTGAATTAGTTGTGATGAATTCAGTTAGCATCACAAGGCATGTAAACTGTGAATTAGTTGTGATGAATTCAGTTAGTGTCACAAGGATGTAAACTGTGAATAAGTTGTGATAAATTCAGTTAGCATCACAAGGCATGTAAACTGTGAATTAGTTGTGATTAATTCAGTTAGCATCACAAGGCATGTAAACTGTGAATTAGTTGTAATGAATTCAGTTAGTGTCACAAGGATGTAAACTGTGAATCGGTTGTGATGAATTTATTAAGTGTCACAAGGCATGTAAACTGTGAATTAGTTGTGATGAATTCAGTTAGTGTCACAAGGCATGTAAAATGTGAATCAGTTGTGATGAATTCAGTTAGTGTCACAAGGCATGTAAAATGTGAATCAGTTGTGATGAATTCAGTTAGTGTCACAAGGGTGTAAACTGTGAATTAGTTGTGATGAATTCATTTATTGTCACAAGGCATGTAAACTGTGAAATAGTTGTGATGAATTTATTAAGTGTCACAAGGCATGTAAACTGTGAATTAGTTGTGATGAATTCAGTTAGTGTCACAAGGCATGTAAAATGTGAATCAGTTGTGATGAATTCAGTTAGTGTCACAAGGCATGTAAAATGTGAATCAGTTGTGATGAATTCAGTTAGTGTCACAAGGTATATAAACTGAATCAGTTGTGATGAATTCAGTTAGTGTCACAAGGCATGTAAAATGTGAATCAGTTGTGATGAATTCAGTTAGTGTCACAAGGGTGTAAACTGTGAATTAGTTGTGATGAATTCATTTAGTGTCACAAGGGTGTAAACTGAATTAGTTGTGATGAATTCATTTAGTGTCACAAGGCATGTAAACTGTGAATCAGTTGTGATGAATTCAGTTAGTGTCACAAGGATGTATACTGGGAATTAGATTTGATGAATTCAGTTAGTGTCACAAGGCATGTAAACTGTGAATCAGGTGTGATGAATTCAGTTAGCGTCACAAGGCATGTAAACTGTGAATCATGTGTGATGAATTCAGTTAGTGTCACAAGGCATGAAACTGTGAATTAGTTGTGATGATTCCCCATTGGGATGCCAGGGGTCTTTCAGTATAAATAGCATCCCCGCCTTCTGGAAATTCTGTGCTAGAAATTTCCTCTTTTCTATGACTCTTTGTTTCTGCCTTTTTCCATCTTCCCAGTCTATTCCCCTTCCATTTTTTCAAGCAAGCCTTGACATTTTTTTTTTTTTCTCTTTTCCACAGTCTGTGATGTATTATCTGTGCTGTTTTGCTCTGGCAATTAGGTAGTGAGATGTAAACACTGGGATGGGCACTAGCTGCCCATTCTGCAGTGCTATTTGCATATATGGCCTTTTTGTGTATTTTTTGTTTGGCTTTAAGTATTGTTTTTTGTTGTTGTTTTTTTCCTTTTTTTACAATTTTTTGTAATCTGGAGATGATAAATTATATTAAGCAAAAAGGCTGGCGTCCTCAATATGGCCTAGTCTTATTTGTCATAAGGAGCAAAATGATTAGGATATTGTGTCATGAACTGTTATGTGGGTTTGTCTTAGTATTTTTTGTAGATGTGACAGTTTTGTCTTGACGTGGTTGAGCATTTGTATGGTTTGACAGTCCTGATATGGCCCTGTGCGGTCGGCTGGACTATAAGCAACAAGAATAATAATAATAATAATAGTTGTGATGAATTCATTTAGTATCTTAAGGTATGTAAACTGCGAATCAGTTGTGATGAATTCAGTTAGTGTCATAAGGCATGTAAAATGTGATTCACTTGTGATGAATTCAGTTAGTGTGATTCAGTTGTGATGAATTCAGTTAGTGTCACATGTAAAATGTGATTCAGTTGTGATGAATTCAATTAGTGTTAAAAGGCATGTAAACTGTGATTCACTTGTGATGAATTCAGTTAGTGTCACAAGGCTTGTAAACTGTGATTCACTTGTGATGAATTCAGTTAGTGTCACATGTAGAATGTGAGTCAGTTGTGATGAATTCAGTGAATGTCACATGTAAAATGTGAGTCAGTTGTGATGAATTCAGTTTGTGTTAAAAGGCATGTAAAATGTGATTCAGTTGTGATGAATTCAGTGAGTGTCACATGTAAAATGTGATTCAGTTGTGATGAATTCAGTTAGTGTCAAAAGGCATGTAAACTATGAATCAGCTGTGATGGATTCAGTTAGTGCCATGAAGCATGTAAAATGTGAGTCAGTTGTGATAGATTCAGTTTGTGTCACAAGGCATGGAAACTGTGAATCAGTTTGCTGATGGAGAATCACTAAACTGATGCTGTTGAGAATAGTGTTTGCTTTGTGTCTGGGGCTAAAATCAGGCTGGAAGGACGG
The DNA here is from genome assembly GCF_041734735.1 of Babylonia areolata. NCBI lineage: Eukaryota > Metazoa > Mollusca > Gastropoda > Neogastropoda > Buccinidae > Babylonia > Babylonia areolata. Next base: position 29,078,732 of record NC_134883.1, on the reverse strand, counting down.
AAACATCTCCCTGAAACACAAGAACAGACTCCTGCATGCACTGACGTATTCCATCTTTCTATATATGCATGTGAGACATGGACCCTCGTGAAAGGAAGAATTCAAGCCATGGAAATGGGGTGTTATCACAAGATGCTAAACATCAGATACACTGATCACGTAACCAATGAACAAGCAGCATACTGGACAGTACAAAGATCTACTCACCTCAGTTAAGAAAAGGAAGCTACATTGGTATGGCGACGTATCAAGATCCTGTGGCCAGACGGAAGGGAAAACATAAATACCGATGATGGACTGACAACACTGGAGAATGAAAAGGAAAACCACTTGCAGTGACTCGGGCTTTGACACAGAGCTGACAGTCCTGGAAGAATCTGGTGAACAGTTCTTCAGTGCAGCGCCCATTGACTCATCACAGGGTTAACTCACAGAGCCCTGCATCCGAGCATTGCTTTGGCATCAAAATTTATCTCGTCAGAACGGTTTTCATGTTCCTTTATACGCATAGACTGCAAGGAAAGGGTACTAACTTCTACAGCATTTTCGGATGTGTCCACACGTAATGTGGAGGGAAAATGGTATTTTTTCTTTTCTTTTTTTCTTTTCTTTTTTTTTCCACATCAATACGACCTAGAAGTTTGTTGAGGCTTTAAACTCCCCACAGTTGAATGAACTGGTAAAGGGAGACGAAAAGGAAGTTTACTATGCTGAAAATACTTTGTCATTATGGCGTTTTTAGTGAAGTATTACACAGTCTGTGTGTAAGCACCCATTCATATACAGTCATTCATCGATGTCGCTATGAGTCTCACTCTGTAAGGTCTTGAAAAAATTGTGATTTCCAGTGTTCAGCATTGTCAATCAATGTCACAGGAGAGTACCAGCATGTTAAATAGTGTTTTAATGAATGACTTTATTTGTGATGTGGTGTTTGTGTGTTAAGTGGTTATTACAGGGACAAGTATATGTTTTTGGTGCACTATATATTTTTTTGCAAGCAAAAATCCGAAGCCACATACAGCTTCAGAGTCACATGTTTATGCCCCAACACTGAGCAGCCAGTCGTGATAATTGTAATCACGAATCAGTGTGTGTGTTTGTGCACATGTGCGATGATACACTCTGCAAATAATCTTCCATATGTTTTGGAGGTGCATGATTTTGTTGCTGTTGGAGTTTATTCAATAGTCAAGGTTGCACAACTTTGAACTGTCACTTGAATGGGGTTTTTGAAATGGGTTCTATTCTTATCCCTTACTGGCAATACTTACATGGTTTCTTATAGCCTTGAATGTTTATGTATTTTTTTAGGCGGAAAATCTGCTTGTCATTATGATATCCATTGTTTTAGGTCATATAGTTTAAGCTGCTAAACATTCTTGTAACGGTCTTCTTGTTGTAGCATCTTATACATCTATCAGTGAGAGATTTTAGTGGTGGTGTTTTGTGTTGTTGTTTTTTGTTTCAATGTGTTTAAATGTACAAAATTTTACAGCTGTGCATTTACTTCTGTTGGACTTTTCCACTTTGTAATTTTCTGTCTCATTTTCAGTCACATATTTTACAAAGAGACTGAGAGTATCAGTTTCCAGGACCACAGTCATGTATGTGTCAGTCTGCTGTTGGTTCCTTGTTTACATTGTGTGCAATGCAGTGTTTCCAAGGTGTTTTCGCCTCATCTACATGTGTATGGGATGGAATGTGAAACATTATAAGCCCTAGTCAAAAGTAACTACTGTATTGTGATCACTGTTATTAAATGTTATCGCATGTCAAATCTGAACAGCTGCTGTAATTAATCTTGGTATGAACTGGTTGTTGTTTCTTCTATCGTAATTACATTCAGATACATTTTGCCTTTTTTTTTTTCATATTCATAACAGTGGCAGTTTTTGTAAAGTTTGAATGCATATGTCAAAAATAACATTATGTGTTCATATGCACAGGCACTTGTACATACACTTGCATGCATATATGAACCACACAACATACACACAACTGTTTTTTGTTTGTTTGTTTGTTATTTTAAGTTATAAACAGCTAGTGATTCTGAAAAAGTAAAGTATTACACATTCTTATTTATTTAGTTGTCTTTTGATCTGCAATACTGTTTCTTATGATTGAAAATACCGATACAAATATATGAACAAACCAATGGCAGTAGGATAACAGGAGTTTCTTGTTCTTTGTCTTTGCTTCTTGTCTTACTGGGATGTAGTTTTTGGGGGGTTTTATTGCATCTGCAACAAACAAGTCATTGTTGCAGTCTGTGTTGCATGTGATGGTCAAAGTCCTGAGTTGTCATGTGTCTTGTGTGCGTGTGCATGTCTGTGTATGATCATGCGCAGAAGTTTGCTGAATGAAGCCCATGTCATGTTTTTATTTTGTTCTCATGGGAACAATCTTGCTGTTATGTATCATCATAGTTTGTTCATGTATTTTAGTTATATGCTAAAATTTGAGTCATACACTCATATTTCAGTTATATGCTCATATTTTTTAGTTATATGCTCAACTCCTTGCTTTCTGCACCATGTGGCGGGCTCTCAAGGCCTGACAAGCGCATTGGGCCTGTGGATATATCAGGTATCTGTCCCCCCACCCACCCTCCACCCACAACCCTCCTCATCTGCCATTTTTTGAGGCAGTAGTGGTGTAGCATATATGGATCATTCTTTATACTTTGACCCCTCACTGAAACAGAAACTGGTTGATGATTATGCAGATGTGACGTGCCAGACATATGCGTAGTTCCTATGCATTTCACTGTGAATTGGTAGTTAACTTCTTTTTTTGTTTTGTTTTGTTCTGTTTTGGCTGCCCCACCGTCTTCACCGTTTAAGTGGCATGACTCCCATGTCGCTCATTCTGAGTACCCTATACACGGCCACACCAGGGTTTGTCTGTCGCAGTCACAGAGCTGGCAGTCCACATGAAGCCATTGATGTAAGGTCGCCAGGAGGCCACACACCAGAGTAGACCCTGCACTGCCGCTGAGTCACTTGGGTGCTATTCAGGGAGTGCCTGTTCTGATTTAATGAACTTAGGACACCACCTTCTATGTCCCCTACTGACAACAGTAATTACTGAGTTGCAGAGCCAGACTGAGTGTCTGTCCCTCACACAGAGTGGAGACAGCCACCACGTTCATCCAAAGACGTTCCCCCATGGTAGCAAGATTCTTGTTTCTGAACACAAACACACTCTCTCTCACATTCATGCGTGCACACAGAACTAAAGCGTTTGTTTTTAAGTGTGACTCATAGCGCCTTGTTTCAAATGTGACTGAGACAGTTTAGTACTTTCAGGACAACCTAATGGTTAAAATTCTAAACAGAAAATTGTCTTTTTTTTTGTTCTTATGGGTTCACAAGTTTCCTCCTTAATCACACTGACATTTTCTTCTTTTTTAGACAAACGTAATTTTAGGAAAAAAAATTCTTTTTTCTGTTCTTATGGGTTCACAAGTTTACTCCTTGATCACACTGATATTTTTACTTAAATTTTTTTTTTTTTTTTTTTTTTTAGCAGTTGCATCAGTATCTGCTTAGCTTGCCTCAAAGTGCATGATAGGATTGAATTCTGCTGCTTATAAATCTGTCTTTTGTCTGTTGTACTAATACAGTTGTGTGAATGATTTCACAGAGAACACATGTCGATTTGTACGATGCCAGTTTGAAGGCAGGAGCAACAGACAGGTGATACTTAGGGAGGAGGAGAGGTGGAATGGACAGGCACTGGAGAAAGATAGCAATTTTTTTTTTTTTTTTTTTTTGTATGGGGCTGATGCTGTCATAAAACATGTTCTCTCAGACACCTACAGCACAATCAAATACGATGAAAAATTCCTTCTCTTTGACACAGCATGGAAATAAACCTAATCAGTCTGATAACATTTTGGCCTAAAGAAGTGTTCCTGAAAATTATCTTCATTTATCTACCTATTCTGCAGAAGAAAAAAAAAACCCAGCCCTTTTCAGAACCCTTGTTGCCTCTTTTCTCCAGCACACTTGGACCAGCTTTTAATCTAAACTGTGTGGTGCATTAAAGATTACTGATAAATGAAAAAAAAAAAGAAATATAGCTCAATAAATTTTTATACGCATTAAAGATTACTGATAGATAAATAAAAGGAAAAGTAACAGAGGTGAATAAATATTTACAAACACAGTACATCTGCGTTTTGAACAACTTTATTTACACCCAAGAAAATATTTCAAAGCTGTTTACTTTATTACATGTCCAAACTGCATGCAAATCCATTGGTTGGTTCAAAACTTGCAGCATTTTTCTTTGTCTGCATTGCTACATTGACTGTCACATGCCATTTTGAGCAGATGATTTTGAGTCTTACCAACTTGTGCATTTTACTATGGAATAGCACAGAAAAAAATAGTATAAGAATATACACACATATATATATATATATATATATACAAATGAAGTGAAATATGTACATTTGATTGCATATGCACTCTTCATTTGCATGCATGATTAGGTCAGATTTCCTGTATCGCTAAATTTTCACCCAATTCTGTTTAAAAGATTACACTTTTTTGACGGCTCATAACATTTCAAATGAAAGAACAAAAACGTATCAGGTTAAAGCTGTCTCATATCTGGATACTGCAATTCTGGAAGTTTCCAGTCCAGATTGTATTATATATGACTGGATATACCAGATATATGAAAGTACATACACTATCTTAAAACTGGTTTGGATCAGAAATGTTATACCACAAACAACAAACTGAAGAATGTTGCAAAAGAAATATCTTTTTTTTTTTTTTTAAATCTATGTACATGAAATTAGGTCAGAATATAAGAATACAATTTTCTTTTCAACAATGTATTTAGAGCTCACAAATTAAGTTACATTCAAAAGCTTAATTGCTTTCTGAACCAGTTTTCTGTAATGACAAGATATAAATCATAAACAAGATCATTCAACACACAAAAAATGATACAAAATGGAGCATATCATATAAAACATTTTCTTGAAAGAAACGGAACATGTTTCATTTACAAAGAGTTTATCGCCAACTTTGTCTTTGAACTTTGTGACTTTGAATGGTGTATAACTGTACAAAAGCAGTTTGTCAACAATATTGGAATAGGTTTAATTGATGGTAGTAACTGTCATTTGGACAAGTTCAGTGTATTAAGGACGATCAGTTATGTACACAAAGGTGCTAAAACATATTGCAATTTTTTTGGTACAAGAGTACAAGATACCTCCAAAGCATATTGTTTGCTCGAATGATCAGAAAAATCGAATATCGATATGAAATTAAAAACAGCGTGCGAAGAAAATTATTAGAAAAAGAGATATCAAACTGAAATTGTTGCTGCAAGTAAGAATAATACATGGCAATCACTGCTACAAATGTTGCTTTGAATGCTATGGTTTTAACTGATGCAAACAAATGAGTGTGGCGTGATTATGCTTGAAATTTAACAAAACATTCTTTTTATAGTATAGTACATGTACCTGAAGCTTTTGCTTCAAAAAATCTGTTCAGTGAGAAATGCTAAAATATACGTCATATCCACATCTCACTTAATATTGTAATTCTTGGAACTGATGAACACGTAACAGCTGCTGCTATATGTTATTTTGTAATAACGTTAGCCAAGATGTATATCTACAAATGTACAGGGATGCGAGAGCTGCACAGAAACGCGTAAATGCTCTTTTCCATTGAAGAAAAAAAGGATTAAATAGAAAAATGTCTGTCAGTTGGGCGTGGCTGTCACAGAAAAGCCCCAGAAGCCATTTTTGAGATCTGTGCAAATCAGGGGAGAAAATGGGAGAGGGGGAAGGGGTAGAAACTTACGTATGATGTCGCCAACAACGGCTGTCAGTCTTGCAATGCTGCTGCCAATGCATGCATTTGATGGGAAAAAAGCAAATAAACGACTGTGACACTTTTCCGTTCGGATAATGAAAGGCCCATTTCTAAACTGTTCTGTCTTGATGGAACCAACTCTTGTGCCAAATGTCATGCATTATTTAATTCCGACTGAGAGTCAATTCTGAGTCATTTTGATGAAAAGTAGCGAGCTTTGAAGTAAAAACAACAGACAAACTTTGAATTAAAGACAACAAACAAGCTTTGAAGTAAAAACAACAGACAAACTTTGAATTAAAGACAACAGACAAACTTTGAATTAAAGACAACAAACAAGCTTTGAATTAAAAACAACAGACAAACTTTGAATTTAAGACAACAAACAAGCTTTGAATTAAAAACAACAGACAAACTTTGAATTAAAGACAACAAACAAGCTTTGAATTAAAAACAACAGACAAACTTTGAATTTAAGACAACAAACAAGCTTTGAATTAAAAACAACAGACAAACTTTGAATTAAAGACAACAAACAAGCTTTGAATTAAAAACAACAGACAAACTTTGAATTTAAGACAACAAACAAGCTCTGAATTAAAAACAACAGACAAACTTTGAATTAAAGACAACAAACAAGCTTTGAATTAAAAACAACAGACAAACTTTGAATTTAAGACAACAAACAAGCTTTGAATTAAAAACAACAGACAAACAAGCAAAAAATGATTTACTCCTGTCGTTGGGAGTGTACTGAAATATGTTTTTCACACTAAAACTCAGAATTGTAGCAGGGAACACACACATTTCACACACTGGTACACATGCATGCACAGACACCCCTGCCCACACAGACACAGATACACACACACACACACACACACACACACACTGGTCTAATATCACTTGAAGTGAAAAGACTTTAAAGAAAGTGACAAGCACGTACTCTCACACACATTATTATTATGAGCATTTACGTCTAAACTTGAAAATAAACCCAAGGTGTTTACAAATAGAACACATGTAAATATCAAAAAAAAAATTGAACACAAGATACCAAACATCATTGAAAATTATTCACCCCCCCTCCCCTCCCCTCCCCCCCCCCCCCTCCACACACACACACCCACAATACACACAAGCACACACAAACACACAAGTCATAGCACACAATGTAAATAGTACACAATCAAAAATATACTACCAACAAATTCTGAAACTATCAAAATTCACTCAGTAACTAATAGTCATTTTAGTTCATACAGTGACCACTGTTCTTGTCTGGTCACCTGGACCATTTATCACTTCATCAACAAAAACTGTGACAACTGACAATGCTTTTTTTTTCTGCTGAAAGTATGTGAGCATATGATGCTGTGATATACTTGATGGCTGCTGTCAGCATGTGTTATTTAGATCTGGGATCTATAACAGAAGTACCACAGATTCATCTCCACTACAAACTGAAAGTACGTTTTGTTCAATATACCAGATTTTTGGCTTATAGGAAAGGCTTCAGGCAACAAAAACTGCAACAACTGACAATGCTTTTTTTTCTGCTGAAATTATGTCAACCATGATACTGTGATATACTTGATGGCTGCTGTCAGCATGTGTTATTTACATCTGGGATCTATAACACAAGAACCACAGATTCATCTCCACTACAAACTGAAAGTATGTTTTGTTCTGTATACCAAGTTTTTGGCTTATAGGAAACACTTTTTTTCCTTTCTTTTGTGTGTTTATGTGCCATTATTTAAAACAAAAGTTTAATATTGACCCCATGCAGAACTATAAAACATTGGTGATTCCTGCACTGTTATTGGGGTTTGTCAACCAGGGTCTTTCACAGCTCCTCCCCCCCCCTACACCCCCCCACAACTACCCCTCCCCATCCCCCCAGCTACAGTTCACTTATTTTGATTTAGTCCTTCCCACACCCCTGAATGTGAGATAGGAATACCTCCCCCAAACACATACATTTTCCAAAAACAAACAGTCATTTCCAAATCAAGTTACAATGCAGCATTAAACCATGTGGACAAAACTCAATGAAGAATGAAATAACTATAAATCAATGCTGTTTTAACACAGACCAGGTTTCTCTCTTCTTTTTTTTTATGTGATGTAATGTTATACACACCATATTAGTGTGATTTCTTTGTTATCAAAATCGCCTTTTACTTTTTCATGTTGTCGACTGGTTTTCCCCTTTTTGTTTCATAAACATGTGGGTCTTGTGCCACATTCATTCTCTCGTAGTTCGGGTCAAGGGAGGCCAACTGGACATTCTGGTAGGAAGAATCAGAATCCCGCTTGGTCGGGTCAGCAGAGAAGAAAGATGCTAACGGAGGAGGGCAGGCGGCTGATCTTGCGTCCACATATGGGGAATCAGAACAGGTAGGTGCCGGTGGTGCCCCCTTCCTTGCAGAGAGACCGGGGTTGGATAAGCAGGCGCTGTCGGGAATTTCACTGTAGAGGTGCCCCTCCTCCTCACCCTGCACGCTCACTGCCGGCTGGGCGGGTGGTTGTGGGTGATCTCTGTGCTGGTCCGCGGTCAAATATTCTTGTACTTGTCCTGAAAGAACAGAGAATGGACGTTCCAGCTTTCATGTGTGACTATCTTGATCTCTGTTAGCTGTTCTTTTGCATTTTACCTGAATGCATTTTTCCCTCTCCTTCCCCCCCCCCCCCCCCCCGGCCCCCCACACACACCCCTCCCACCCCCCACCTGACCCCCCTTAATATTACTAATTTCATCATATGCTTTCCCAATTCTGTTATTTATTTTTCTTCTTAAAAACAAACAAAAACAGCAACAAAAACACCCCCCAAAAAACGAACTAATTTTTGGAAGTCTGGATGTAAGAAGTGTTGCGTTGAACATGGATTTTGAGATAGCATTGCTGATGGGAGGTAATCATTATGTAGGCCTAATTGGTTTCATTTCCCTCCCTTGGGATGTTGGGAATGTGGCAATCAGGAGACCCAGACCTGATGTTTAGTTCATGCAGCGTATGCAGTATTTTATTGTATTGAATTTTCTATTTGTCACAATAGATTTCTCTGGGTGAAATTCAGGCTGCTCTCCCCATGCACGGCACATCACCACAATGCTGTGACACCCTGTTTTTTTTTTTCTCCTGCAAGTGTATTTGTTCTACAATCAAGGTGGATTTGTTCTACTATCAAGGTGTATTTGTTTCCCTGAATTTTTGCCAGGAATAACTCTACACTGCTGTGCGTTCTGCAAGCGTGTGTAACAATTCACTTGAGCTACCTCTAGAACTGAGCCCGTGAATGCAAGAAATAGTAAGGATAATAAAATTCATAACAACAATAGCGACACAAATAATGATAGGCCTATATATAATGACGGCAATGACTTCAGCTACTACGGCTTCTACCAGTTTCTTCTACTACCTCCTCTTGTTCCGTTCAAAGACTCTGGCAGACCAAGCATTCCCACAGAGAGAGGAAGACTACCAACAACACAGTCTCACCGCTTCGCTGTCCTGTCCCCAGCTCAATCCCCTCTCCTGTGCCGGAGGTACGGTTAGCTCCTCGCCCTCGCCACCTGCCACAAGCAAGTGGAACAATGTATCAGGGTGTCAGATGGATAACAATTGCCCACAGGACACTTCACAGCGGACATCAAAGACATGAACAGGAATTGTCCAGCTGTACTGAAATGAAGTATAATTTTATCTGTGCAAGGTCAGCAGACACACGAGAATGAGAGTGAGGGGATGGGGCTGCGAAGAGAGAGGAGAGGAGAAAGAAGGGGGTGAAGTTGAGAGAAAGAGTGGAGAAAGGGGGATAGAGATAGAAATGGGAGGGGAGAGGGGGTTGGGGGGCATTAAGAGGTCCAGAACACATGGGAAAATAAATACGAATCGGGTGTTCATCTGGAATATCAGTGCATATTACTAAGAAACCGATGTTTGCCTGGTACATTTGTGTTAAAGAAAGTATCAAACAATATCTCTGGATACATAAATGGATCTGCCTCGAATGTTGTTATCAATGGGGGAGGTGAGAGTGTGTGGAGGGGGAGGAGGCAGGCACAGTTCAAACACCTCCCCACCAAACAACTTATGGCCCAGCTACAAGGCCAAGGTCAAGGCACAGGCTGCAGCATCGGACGTGATCACCATTTCCACTGGCGACCACCAACACAAGGACATCTGTACAGGCGCCTTGCCAGTCCCGAAGGCCACATCTCCAGGACACCAGATGTGGGGATCTAACATCACTTAAAGTGGAAAACTGTTAAACTGAAGAAGATGTGGGGATGGGAGGGGAGCCATGTCCCCAGTGATAACTCTGCGAAGATCATTACCATTCACCTTTCACAGCCTCCGGGTTTGTCAGTCTATATATGCACCAACCCTCCTCTGAAATCCTGAGACAAAACACATCAGGTCTGCTGCAGCAGGGCAGTACCATCAGTGAGATCCCCCCCACTGGGAAAGAGCTCTTGGCCAACGTTCCTCAGTCGCCAGCGAGCAGGACATTTCTCAACGAGTGTGGTCAGAGATGCACTACAACGGAGGGAATGTTTTAGTACATGTCTTTTCATAGCAGTGATTTCAGATGAAGGACAGAGATAGCTGGGGGCAGTGGGGGGTGGGAGGGCGGGGGTGGGGTGGGGGGTCTGTTTTGCAGCGATACTAATTCATGCTTCTTAAAACCACAGGGGTGGCGGATGCATTCTCGGTACAACCTTTGGTACTGGCTGGACCTTATCATCGCCAGATGTTAGAGTACACGTCAAGTGCAGTCATAGTGCTGACTGCGATGCAGACCAGAGACTGGTCCTTAGCAAAGCAGTGATGAAGCCAAAGAGATTGCACTGCTCCAAACCAGAAGGCATGTACTGCAGGGACCCAGCATGTCATTTCCTATCATGAGCAACCCCCTCTCCAGTTCTGCCTCAGAGAGCACAGAAACAATATGGCAGATGTAGCTCTCCTCTGTCTACAACTCTGCCATTAGTTCATGCAGCGAGAAGGGAAGCCAGCCTTGCCGAAATGGAACCAGTGACTGCCGCTGAAAGAGCTACCCCTTCCCGCCACAAACACGCTCCAAGTGGAAGCAGATTAAATACCAAGGCTCATACCCAGCAATTGCTCAGAACTACAACAGCAAATTTGGACTGAAACTCTGTTCAACCACAGGGCAGGCCTCAGGCTCTGGGGAAGTTTGTGGAAGGTTCGCACGAATCAAGAACATAAAGACCCTGTTAACAAAGAAGATGGCACCCTTGAAGTCTTTTAGTAGCTATCAAAAACATACGATGACACACATTCACATGCATGCAAGAACACACTTCTTTTAAGCATTCACACGCATACACTCACACAAATTATTTCTTTGGTCTGCAGATGGAAAATGAATTGTTTTAAGACCAAGAAAGTCCCACATCTCTGACCTTAAATCATCTTCAGTGTTGACCATCTTCTGCAGTCCATTGCTAATGTAAGACTTTTACAAATCCTTGTTTAATAGCCCAGTTGGTTCGTTGTTATAGTTGTTAGTTTTTCATAATAAAGATGTTATATTGGCATGCTTTCTTTTTCTTTCTTTCTTTCTTCTTCTTTTTTTTTTTTTTTAAACAAAACTTGAATCAATAATTTTCTATATGTAACACACACACACACACACACACACACACATTCACATAATCGATGCATACACAGTAATTTCTTTTCCCCTCCCTCGATTTTTTTCCCTACCCTTGTCTAATATCGCTTACAGTGAAAAGACGTTTAACTAAAGAACGAACAAACTGACACAAGCTCAAGTGCACACCAGTACCATTACTGAAAAATCATACTGACACACAACAAACAGCCTGTACCTGTACACCACCACGACAGCTGCCCCAGCTGCAAGCAGTGTTGCCAAAACTGCCACCACAATGTACAATATTTCCTCCGATGAACTCACTTGGCCTGTGCAGCGACACAACCCACAATGTTGGTATTAGGTCTCAGGCTTTCCACATGACAACAGTAACACAAAGATCGAGAAAATTTACACCACCTGACCCCTGTTTTGGCATGGGGGATAGACATAAGCAACAGATGCATTCCTTTAAAAGTCAACAAAGCAAATACATTTGGTGATTTAAAAAAGCAATTAAAGCAAATCCTGGACAGTCATTCTAACACATGAGATCATGTATAAAGTAAAGATAACAGTTATGACATAAAGATAAGAACATGTCACATATCAATCTTTCCCATCTTTATTACTTACCCAACTTTATAACACCCTCCTCCCTCCTCTGAACAAAGTACAAAAATTATAAAAACAGATTTTAGGTTCATGTACATTGTAGGAATAAACATTTCTAAGATCATCACATTTTGCTCTCTCCATTCCAAAATGAAATGCATCTCCAATCACATCCATATCACTGCTATGGCAAATGCCCATTTCTCGTGGAATGCTGTGATGCCCGCCAACTTCAATTGCTTATGTATGATTATAAAAAAAAAGGGGGGGGGGATAAAGATTGGAGGAGAGTGTAGGGGTGGGATGGTATACTGGTAGGATCGCAGGTAGAGGACAGGTGCACACTCCACTCTTTCCTCATACCACAAGCAGGGTCTTTTAGTAAGATGAACTGAGGTGTTTTATTTTCTCTAACTAAAACAGCACTTAGCAGCACATCCTAACTGGTGAGCAGCACTTAGTAAACATTTAGCAGCACACGGCAGCACTTAGCATCACATCCAAGCTAAGCAGCACACGTGGAACACATACAAATACCAAAACCCAGGTCAAAATGATACCAAATCATATGCTAAACGTTACTGTCATGAAAGGCTAGAAAAACATGTAAACATCAATATGTCTTCAGACCGATTCAAATACACACACACGCCCAGATGTATATACTCTCCTCAAAGAAATCCATACAGAATACAGAAGCTCCATAAAGCTAATCCACAACCAACAATTAGTGACAAGAAATATTGTAATGCAAATAATGACTGACAAATACAAAATGTGAAACCGAACATGTCACTGACTTCAATACAGACTCTCAGTGTTCATAACCACACTTAAACCGCCTTACAATGATAACTGTTTAAAAAGTACCAAACACATCTTCCCTTTGTCTCTACAAAGTAACTCACTGATAATCATAGTACCAAGTAAATTGTCTCTGGTAAATATTTAGCAACCTGTGTGCACCAACATAGGACTGAGTCTCAGTGGTCTCAAGTATTTTAAACACATTACAATTATGTGTTGTCCCACTGGCACTTAACACATGACTACAGCACATGGGAATCACAACTATCAACTAGTCAAGTAAGTCTCCCATAACAGTTTGCTGCATCACCCAGGTGCTCACACCCACACATGGAATATCCTCAACGCACAGTTAGCCAGTACATTTGTTTGCCTTAAGACAACCATCACAACTTAACACACAAATACTGAAATAGGTAGGTAAAAATAAATAAATAAAGTAAAATAAAATAAAATATAAAATGAAATAATATAACAAAAGAAAAGAAAAGAAAAAAAGAATAAAATAAAAAGAAATAAGTAAATCAGCTTGCTGTTTATAGTCATGCTTTCCCAACTGATACAAACCAACGGACCAGTGGTCCAAACACACTCCAGTCTGTGTCTACAATTTAGAGGCACAACATCACCTGACTGGTTGTTAACACTGCCATGTGTATAAAATGTTGCAAACGGACACCTCTGGTTGGTCACAAGAAGAATACCGATGGCAGGGATGCAACACACACACACACACACACACACACTGTCCTAATCCCTACAAACACTTCAGCAGGGAACGGGTGGGGGGAGGGATGAGGAGAATGGGGGAAGGCGGGAGTTGAAGTGGTGTCTGAGACGTTAAATGTTCTGGCTATGTTAGAATTTGAAGTGCCTGCAAGTGGCTTAGCAACAGAGCAGGCAGGTGGGCTTAGCAACGTAGGAGAGGGCTGGGAGAGGGGCGGAGAGTGGGAGGGGGGGGGGAGGTGGAGAGGGAAGGGACTTGTGACTAACAGTCTCAAGTGGGGGAGGAGTCGGGAAAGGGGGGTGGGGGGAGTAGGAGGGAGGTGGTAAACAAGGGGTTGTGTATTGTGGCCAGGGGATGCCACAAACCAACCATAACCTGACACACCATAACATGATTGCTACAAGGGCCCTTCAATAAGTGATGCAGTAAGGAAGAAGTATTGACGTCAAAATAATCATTATTACATCATTATATACAACAATGTTGTCATAGGTAAAAAATCAAAATTTGATTCTGCTAAGTAAAATCGTTTGTGTTCAGGATGGCAGAATGTCAGGTAAGGGTGACGGTCCCCATGGGGCTGAAATTGAGCTGAGTCAGCGGGATTTTTGAGCGAGGATGCTGTACGACTTTTGCCAGGGAAAGAGTCGTCGGCAATGCTTCCAAAGTTTGTTGGATTGTTTTGGGAAGCAAACACCATCATCATCATCAACCAGTCTTCAGGTGGTACATGCAGTTTCGACATGGGAAACCTTCCCTGAAAGATGATGACCATTGCAGCCGACCTAGAAACAATGGTAACCGACCACAATATGGCCGAGGTGAGGTCTATTATCACAGATGACCCTCGTGTCACCATTGATAAAATGAAAGAGAAGATGAGGATTTTATTTGGGAGCGTTAACACCATCCTTCGTAAACATCTCCACGAAAGGAAGCGTTGTGCCCGTTGGGTACCTCACCGCTTGACAGAAGAGCAGAAATGGGATAGGGTTGAATAGGTGTCCCTCCATGATGTGAAAAATCGATGGCGGACGATCAGATTTGTTTGTGACATTGTAACAGGGGATGAAACATGGGTGTACCGATACGATCCAGAAACAAAACAACAATCAGCTGTTTGGGTCCTACAAAATTCCGTTGTTCCAAAAGTCATTCCAAACAAATGAGTTGCATGTTTCTTTGCAAAATCAGGCCATGTTGCTACTGTACCCCTCCAAAAAAGAAGGGAAGTAAAATGCAAGTGGTGCGTCACTGTCTGCCTCCCAAAGGTGTTCGAAGCATGGCGTGTACGCCGTCCAAGAAGTGGACAATAAGGGCTACTGCTGCATCATGACAATGCCCAAGCTCACATAGCTGCTGCAACTCTAGACTTCGTGAAAGAGAACGGTGAACAACTGGTCACCTATCCCCCGTATTCTCCTGACCTTGCCCCTTGTGATTGTTTTTTGTTCCCTGAGGTGAAGCAGCAGTTGAAGGGGAAAAGTTTCAGTATGTAGAAAATGCTCGAGCCTTCTTTGAGGGTCTCATTATGGACATACTCCAGGTCACATGGGCTGGCATAATGACAACTTGGTTTGAGTGGATAATCATGTGCGTACAAGCTGAAGGAGAGTTCTTCGAAAAAGTGGGGTGAGCATAAGATTTGTAACTTTCCTAGAATTGCTGAATTGCAAGACTTATTGAAGGGCCCTCGTGTATCTAAACTGAAACAAAGATATGACATACACACCTGGTATATGAAACATATATATTACCTTTTCCAAAGTCAGTTTTGAAGTTTTCTTCTTTTATATATATCTATATACATAAATCAAAAAAAACATTTGCGGTTCACGCCAAAATCGAAAATAGATATCTTGAGAGAGAGAGAGAGAGAGAGAGAGAGAGAGACTCACTGTCACAGCGAAGACCATCATATCCATCTTCACAGCCGTCAGGGCAGTTCCCCGTGACGACATCACAAACGTCGTCGTTCTTGCAGTGTCCACAGCGCTGACCACAGTCCTGGCCGTACAGGTATCTTGGACACTCTGTGCACAAATGAAGACAGTCCATTCCTTCGCTTTCCTTTTATAACATTCATTCGCTGACCCCTTCATCATTTAAATGATTTACTTGTAAATTCCTTCACACTTTCATTCATTTAAATCTGTCCACCAGTTTTCTAACATAACAGTAGAGGAAAACAAGTGCTGGTAACAACTACAGAGAGAAAAACTGATAGACGCTCAGATCAAATGACTCAGGAACTGACCAGAGATTGCTTCAGATTGGGAAAAATAGAAAGCCTTATTCAATGAAAGCCAATTTAATGAACCAAGTCCCTGTGAAATGTCCATATCAACGGTGAAGAGGCATCTGAAAGATCAAATCAAATCAAATTATGGTGCTTAGAGCCTTGCTGACCACTAAGGCCATCTCAGCTATCGCCACGTTAGTATCTACTTCAAGTCAAGGGTAAAAAAAAAAGAAAGTAAAGTGAAAATTGATCACTGCTTCAAGCTTTTCACTCAGAAAGTTTAAAACCTTCCAGAGTTTATAACATTCAGATCTGATTTAAAATGTTCACTTCTTTCAAGAAGTCCATTAGAACTCACGGAGGGACATCACGAAACAAAGTCTTCAGAGAATCTACCGTGTAATGTTTGTGTCTAACTTCATGCAGGTCCCAGCAGTCAATAAGCACGTGAACACAGTGAGAGGCTGCATCTTAAGGATTTTCTTCACAAAAGAAGAATGGAGAAAAAACAAAACCGCGCTCTCAAAGGCAAACAGGATGGCAAGAAGAGCATGGTGTAGATGACCAAGTCAACCAAAAGAATTTCAAGTTACAATTGTCTAGGGCAATGGGCCAGATTTGCTGAGCCGGGATTGGTTGCAAGAATTTCAGCTTGGTTGGGTAGATGTTAAAAAAAGAAGACTCCAAACTTCAACAATTGCTGCATGAGTACACAGGGGCGTTTGAGGAGACACAAGGAGTGAAGGTCAAGATATACACTGATTATGCTGCCAAACCCAGGTATTTCAAACCAAGACTGGTACCACATGCCTTGAGACAGAAGGTCAGTGATCAGCTGGACAAACTGGAAGCAGAAGGAATCATTGGAAAAGTTCAGTTTTCAGACTGAGCAGCACCAATAAATCCTGTAGTTAAACCAGATATTTCTGTAAGAATCTGTAGGGCCTATAGAGTGACCATGAATCAGGTGTCAAAACTACCCTATTCCGAAAACAGATGGTCATCTGGCTGATGTCAGTGGAGGTGAATACTTCTTAAAGCTGGAAGCTGCACAGGCCTATCTACAGCTGGAGTTAGATGAGGCATTAAAAGAGTACACTACCAACAACACTCACAAGGGACTGTATAGATACAATCGACTGCCATTGGGCATGTCATCTGCACCAGGCATTTTCCAACGCACCATGAAAAACCTGCTTCAGGACATACAGCAAGAATGGGTACACACTGATGACATCCTTGTCACAGGCTGTACTGAAGATGAGCACTTGCGACACCTGAGATATGTGCTGAAAAGGCTGAAAGGTGCTGGAATTCGTCTGAAGAAAAAGAAATGTGAATTCATGGCATAACAGGTTGTATACCTGGGGCACCACATTGACGCTGAAGGCATTCAGCCTGTGGTTGAGAAAGTTCAGGCTGTTCAGGAAATGCCTAGACCAAAACATGTCAAAGAGGTGCAAGGTTACCTATGTATGATAACTATTACACTAGGTTTCTGCAACACATGGCCACAAGGCTCCTCTGTATGAACTACTATGTTAAGAAGTTAAATGGCATTGGGGAACCAAGCAAGAGTCAGCAGGAAAGAAACCAGAAGAAACCCTTCTTTCAGCTAAAGTATTGATCCAATTCAATCCTGAAAATGAGATTGTGGTGACTTGTGATACATCCTCAAATGGACTGGGGGTGGTCTTCTCTCATCGGATGAAAGATGGAGCAGAGAAGCCCATCACATTTGCATCAAGAACACTCTCAAAGGCTGATAGAAACTACAGTCAAATACAAAAAGTAGTTTTTGCAGTGAAAGAGTTTGACCAGTGTTTGTTCCATCATAAATTTGAAGTATTCACAGATCACAAATGCCTTCTTGGACTCTTTAAAGAAGACAGGAAAATTCCTCCTGTAGCTGCTGCAAGAATTCAAAGGTGGGCATTGACACTAGTTGCGTATGAATACAGTCTCAAGTACAGAGACGGCAAGAAAAATGGCATTGGTTATGGTCTGAGTAGGCTTTCCCTTCCAGTACAGGACACTGATGCGGAAACTGTTACATGACAGATAAAGATGTTGATGATTCAGATGCAAAGCAAGCCAGTCACATCAAGAAATAGACTGGTTTTTTTTTATCCGGTTCTGTCCAAGGTTTGCAATTACGTACTGAAAGGGTGGCCAAAGGAAAGCAGTAATGAGGAGCAGCGTCCCTGCTTCTCAGTGTCTATGATGGCTGTATCCTGTGGGGTTCATGTGTGGTAGTTCTTCCAAGACGGCGTGCAAAGCTGCTGGAAGATCTTCACAAGGGCCATCCCACATGTGAAAAAGTGTGAGAGATGTCAGACTAACAGAAGTATGCCTAGAGATGCATCTTTACACCCTTGGGAATGGCCTACCCGTCCATGGAGCAGACTTCACATCCATTGTGCAGCACCTTTCATGGGACAGACGCTCTTCATTATCACTGACGCTCATTCAAAACGGACTGATGCATATCCCATGAATACATCTACTTCCAGTGCTACAACTGAAAATCTGAGACACCCATTTGCAGTTCACGGACTTCCAGAGACAGTGGTTTCAGACAATGGTTCATGCTTCACTAGTGAAGAATTTGAACAGTTTATGAACACCAATGGTCTCAAGCACATCAAGTCTGCTCCTTACCATGCGTCAACCAACAGGCTGGCTGAGAAAGCTGTGCATATGGTGAAAGAGGGACGGAAAAAACCCCAACAGAAATCAGGTTCTGTAGACACCAAACAGTATCGATTCTTGTTCACTCACATGGCCAGTCCTCACACCGCCACAGGACTGTCTCCCTCAGAAATGCTGTTTAACAGGAAGGTGAGAGTCCGCCTCGATCTGCTACAGCCCGGTGTTGAACAATGTGTGCATCAGAAAAGAAAAAAAAAAAAAACTGCAGCAAAAACTCAGTCATGACTGATCAGCATAACCCGCAAGTTTGTAGTGGGCAGCTGGGTGTACATCAAGAACTCTGGAACAGGCAAATGGCTTCCAGCTATCGTCATAGACATTATGGGTCCACTGTCCTACATTGTGAAACTGCTACATGGACGTGTGCAGAAGCGACATGTTAACCACATCTTGGCACGCAACGGAGAAGGGACCGAAGAAAACCAGGATGCAAAAGAAGACCTGGAGATTCCGGTGCCAGACAAGAAAAGACTGTCAGTCCATCCAGTGCTGCAGTAGACACCTGCAATCCTGAAAGAAATTTGGCTGAAGTAGCCACACCTGGTTAAGGCAACAGAAAAAAGCGACCATGCAGAGAAAAGTCCACTCCAGATTTAAAGACTATGTCATGAACGGGTGGAAAAATGTGGGGAAAACTGACAATGACACAAAAATGAAAAACACAATGCATTAAAATGATCAAATAGTTAAGGATGGTTTCTGACTACTGGAAGTGGGACTGTGTGTAATTGCATTATTATTATTATTATTATTAGTAGTAGTAGTAGTAGTAGTAGTAGTAGTAGTTGTTGTTGTTGTAGTTGTATTTGTATTTCTTTTTATCACAACAGATTTCTCTGTGTGAAATTCGGGCTGCTCTCCCCAGGGAGAGCGCGTTGCTACACTACAGCGCTACCAATTTTAAAAAAGAATGTTCCTGCGTGCAAGTTTTTTTTTTTTATTTGTTTTTCCTATCGAAGTGGATTTTTCTACAGAATTTTACCAGGAACAACCCTTTTGTTGCCGTGGGTTCTTTTACGTGCACTAAGTATCATTATTATGATAAGTGCGCTAAGTATCATTATTATCATTAACAGTATCAACATTTATATCATGATTATTGGAATAACAATAATAAATAATATTAATGTTATTATTTTTATAGGGCTGTGAATGCTTTTTCTATCTCTATTTCGGAGTATCAGAGGACTATTTCAGCATAAATGGTTTTATTTCAGTTATGTTTTTTTTCCCAAAAGTGAATTTTTGTTCGTTTCTTTTTTTCTTTTTTTTTTCTTTTTTTTTTTCAAGTGTGAAAATTGTAGCAAGGATTGATGCCCTCAGATAAGATCAAAGGTGAGTTTTGCTTAATGGTTATAACCTACGAGTACATAAACACTTCCTTAGGAAAATTGCGTAGTTTATGTTTGCCTTTTCTGTTCCAAAAA
The DNA here is from genome assembly GCF_041734735.1 of Babylonia areolata. Taxonomy (NCBI): domain Eukaryota; kingdom Metazoa; phylum Mollusca; class Gastropoda; order Neogastropoda; family Buccinidae; genus Babylonia; species Babylonia areolata. Next base: position 29,058,719 of record NC_134883.1, on the reverse strand, counting down.
GAAAAGTTGTTTTATTCCATATATATTTCTAAACTTTGGAGGGAAGGAATGTGATATGTAATACGGGAGGTAACTCGTGCAGGTTGTTGCTATGCAAGGGATGTTTGTTGTTATGCAAGGGAAGTCATTAGAATAAACAAGACGTTTGCCGGCTAACAATGGTTTAAAGGGCTGCTGTGTTTTGAGTGAGTCCACTACAATCTGATGAACGAGAAGAAGAGAAACTATGAGAAAGCCAATACAACTTTGTTGCAATAGATTATTTCTTTTCCAACAATAATGGAGGATTTATGGATTCAATTCTCTAAAATTCAACTATATCAGGTTTGCAACTCATTTCCAGTGCTACTTTCACTTGCTTTTTTCTCTGTTGTTATGTTTGTAGTTATGATAGTCACGATTCTGATTTATCTCTAAGCTCCAGTCACCAGCTATAGTCACATTTACACGACCAGGTTCCTCTGTTCTCTTTTGGATATCCTTGGATCTGGATCATCCCTGGGACCATAGATGTTCACAGTCCCATTGCATTCATCACCAGCGTAATGTAACTTTCTATAGTGTCTCTTACTATTTGTTCCATTAGAATTTTAAAAGAAAAAAGAAAAAAAAAAGAGTTACTCTCCTTGATCTGCTCTGTGAGTAAAAACAACAACAAAAACAAACAATATTTTTAAAAATCATAACACCATTCAGCTCAGTTTGGCTTTCTAGTTTCTTCATGAAATGAGTATCTTGGACAGTATACATTGGACAATATTTCTGCCTTGTTGTGTGTGTGTGTGTGTGTGTGTGGCAGTAAATGTCATGATTTTTTTTTATTTTTACAAACTCCCTTGAATGTATAAATAACACAAAATGACAATATTGTTCTGATTCATATAGATATCTATATGCCTTACAACCTTTTCGTGCAACAGAACCTACCTGTTTGACAGCTTGGTCCTGTGAATCCCACCAGACAGCTAGCAGACGAACAGTGACCGGTGTCCATGTCACAGGAACCATCTCCAGCACACTGACCACAGGGCAGGGAGCAGCTGCGGGCCCACAGTCTGTCTGAGCACTCTGAAAGAAAACCGCCAAGCAATCTGAACTTTGGTCAAACAGACTTTGTGAAGATACCCCGTGAAATAAATCACCGAAAGAACCTGGGGGGCAAAATACAAACCTTCCCCCGAGGTATGTCAGGAGTCTTTCAGTATAAACAGCATTCCCGCCTTCTGGAAATCCTGTGCTCGGAAAATTCCCCCCTCTCTCTCTCTTTTTTTATTTTTTTAATTTTTTTTAATTTTTTATTTTTTGTTTGTTGTATTTATTTTTGCCTTTCTTCTTCCATCACTATTGTCTGCTTTTTTTGCCTTCCCAATCCATCCCCACCGCCCCCCTTTTTTTCCAGCAAGCCTTGCCACCTTTTTCTCATTTTTGCAGTCTATGATGTACAGTACTGTCTAAGCCTTTTTGCTCTGGTAAGTCGGTAGTGAGTTTTCAAACACCAGTTTGGGCACTTGCTGCCCATTCCACTGTGCTATTTACCAGTATGACATTTTCATGCGTTTGTTGTATTTGGCTTTGAAGTGTTATTTGCCAATATGTCCTTTTTTATATATTTGTTTATGTGTTTGTTTTTTGTTTTAATCTTTTATATATATATATATATATATATATATATATTTCATAGTTTTCATATTTATGGTTTGATTATTCACGCATAACAAAAGGCAGAGTGACGAATAATTTGTGTCAACCACCAACCGAGTGCTCCCAAGACTTTATTTTTTATGCATTACCTCACTGCATATTATAGAATCATATTTACAATTACATAACTAGGTTGCACTCAAGATACTGATGATTCTGTCAAAGGAAATGCTGTGTTACATTTCGAGGAGGAGAAAATTTGCTGAATGGGACATATACAGGTGATCACAGACTACCCCCCCCCTCTCCCCTTCTCCCCTCCACCCCGCACCCCCCCTTTTCGTTTCACTTGCAAACATTTTGTTAAAGTAATAATTTTGACATTTGAATGTTATCTTTTAAATCTAATTGGACTCCACTTACCCATCCTCCATCCCTTCTTTCCACTCTATCCCCCCCCCCCCCCGACCTCATCTCTCTTTCTCCTCTTTCCCTTTCCTGTTCGTATTCCCCTTCCCTTCCCCCATCCATTACTGTTTACTCTGTGTGTGTGTATGTGTGACTCTGTGTGTGTGTGTGTGTGTGTGTGTGTGTGTGTGTGTGTTTCTGTGTGTGTGTGTGTGTGTGTGTGTGTCCTCTTCACTATCATCACCCACACCTCTTTTTTCCTCCTCCCTGCTCTCCTCTCTTCCTTCCCTCCCTTCACCCCTTTCATACAGCCACACAGATACACTTTTTCCCTTGCGTGCACACACACACACACACACACACACACACACAAAGAGAAAGAAAGACCAACAGATAAGATATACAGAGAGAGAGAGAGAGACTCACTGTCACAACGAAGACCATCAAAACCGTCCTCACAGCCACTGGGGCAGATCCCGTTGGTTTTGTCACATATGTTTTTATTCTTGCAGTGTCCACACCATTCTTTGCAGTCCTGGCCGTAGGAGTGATCGTCACACTCTGTGTGCAGATCAACACAGTGCATTCGCATTGAGTCCAACCTTGATTGTCTGGACAGAAATAGGTATACAAGAGACCTTCCAGACCACTGTCCTCCTGTCTGCACCTGTGGGAGGCCCATTTGTCCGCGTGTATGCCAGTGAGCATGTGGGTTGATTCTGAGAGTTACTTCCTTTCTATTTCAAAGTGTGTGTTTTATCTTGAGAGAGAGAGAGACAGACAGACAGACAGACAGAGACAGACAGAGACATAGAGACAGAGAAATTGACTTCCTCCTGAGCAAGGAGTAAGAAGCAAGTTCAAAGAGTCTTCAAAGAGCCAAACATCTACGGGTCGCTTGCAGTGGAGCCATGCTCAATGGGACAATGGATCTCACTTAGAAATGTTACTGTCCATTCCCCATGTTAATCAATCTCTGACGCTGGAAAAAGGTAACCAGGACTGCTTTCTTGAGCTTCTTCCACATCCACATGGAAGGATAAAAAAAAAACACTTTAGAGTCCATACCCATCACACTGCCCCACCCCCTCCCCGCCCCCCTTCACTGTGTCTCCTTTCCTGTTTCTGTCTGTCTGTCTCTCATTGGCTAGAATGCAACCATCAGTAACACGGCCTACAGTAACATTCTTTCTGAAAAAAAAAGCCACAGAAGGCAGCTGCGAAGCTTTAATGTCTACTGTTGTCTGGACCTTTTTCAGTATGAACAGAAAGATTGGCTGGCAGAATTGATTGAGCAATTGTTTGTGTCATCTAACACTGTGATGTATAGGTTGACAACAACATAACACAGGAGGCCCACTTACTCTCTTGGCACAGAGGAGGTTTCCAGCCTGGTTTGCAGGCTGGACAATGACCGTTGTTCTTATCGCAGTGCTCTCCTTTGGCACACTGACCACACTTATCCTGGCAGCTGTTCCCATATGTGCCGTCGTTGCAGTCTGCACAGCAGAGGTAAAGAATGTTGTTGTTACTCCTGATACAGCCTCTGCACTATTGTGACTGGTACTGCTGTCGCTGTTGCTACTACTGCTGTACATTATCTGTCAATCTTTATTTTCGTTGCTCTGACACTCCACCAAACAGATTTTCAAACACTTGTGATACTTCTAGTTTTACTGCCAATTCTTGTTATGCTGTTGCATTTTTTTTCTATATTTGCACATATTCATTAAAAAAAAAAGAACCAATTCTACCATTGCTACTGTCAAAGACACCATTGATATTTCAACTGCTTCAGCGTTTGCTGTTATCATTGCAAGGAGGTGGTATGGGGTGGTGTATGTGACACTGCAGGCACACTATAACACCCACCCCCGTCTTTTGAATGCAGTGTCTTCATTGCTGCTGACCACAGTGCCGTCATCAATTAGTGCTAATGCCAGTAATGGGGAGATTGGTTCTCTTACCCAAAATTTAGCAAAACACAAGAGAGGCAAGGCCTTCAAAACTCAGGTGTGATACACTTTAAAAAAAAATCTAATCGTTAAAATGTGTTTTGTATTTGTTATTGTAAAGCTTCGGGTTTAAAAAAAAAAAAAAAAAAAAAAAAAAAAAAAAAAAAAAAGAAGTTCTAACGGTAGATTCGAACCCCGCGTGTTCGGGTTAGAAGAAACTGTCTTATCCATTACACTATCATGGGTCCTTAACTGACGTTCAAAAATTTAATCTTTAAACATGCTTTTTTAAAGGGCGATAAATCGATTGTGGTATTCGCAGTGAGAACGCTGTTTAAATCGTATTATTCTGGTGCATCTTGGGCATTCAAAAAATCTTTAAGGGCAATTAAAAATTCTTTTTAAGTCCGCGGTAAAGGAGACATGGCTCTCACCGCAATCACACTGCAACATTTAGCCGTTTTCTCTGGATCTAGATAGATGTACAAGTTTAGTTACACCCGGTTGACACGGTCGATTCAGTTTATCTTTTTTGTTCATTCTAGTTTAATAGTTTTAAAGTTGGTATGAAAATTGAGTATTTTGTTAAACTAATAACATGTAGAGCCAAGTACAAGTACTTCTAAACGTCATATGAAGTGAAAAGGACTTCATTTTGAGAAAAGTCAAGGCTGGAAATCTTTACGTTTCATCAATTCAAGGGTATTAATTCTCATGGTTTATTATTTTTAACTGTGAATTCCGACTTCTTCTGTGGATATCTTTATGGCAGTTTGGGGCATAATCCAGTAAGTGATGAGGCGTTCACAAATCTTTCTCTGGGTAATCCTGCAGTTTAGAATACTAAACTCAGGGGGCCGTTCAAATGAAAAAATAGAGGTTGTTTTAGACTGACCTTGATGCGCTGAGTCGAATGCAACCCTCAGCTAAGCTCTACGACCACTCCTTGTCAATGAAACAGAGACATAATAAATAGTAAACTCAGTCGGTCACTTCCCGAGCAACTATCGGCGAGCCATTTCACCCACGTGATCAGCAGTCAAAATGGCGTGCAGGTCGGGAAGGAGTACTACTTACCGTGCATTTGATCCAGTTTCGTGGCAAAAGGAGTGGTCTTAGAGCTTAGCTGAGGGTTGCATTCGACTCAGCGCATCGAAGTCAGTCTAAAACACCTTCTACTTTTTCATTTTAACGGCCCCTGAGTTTAGTATTCTAAACTGCAGGATTACTTTCTCTGAATAAATATTTAACGGTCTCCTTCTCCAACTTTCGATCACATGTTATCGTGTATTGTCGATTGAATATAGGATTGAACAGGCAGGTCAACAACTTGAAACAAAATGGCGTCATTCGCGTTCGTGAAGAATATGAGCATGCATTTTGAATATGTATAAATATGTGTATGCAACTGATTTTTGCCCATGACCTTCAAGGCTCAGCCAGTAGATCTATAAAGTCCACTCGTCATATTGATTTTAGTATTTTCCGAAAAAGACCACTTGGGCGAATGAACATAGTAAAAGCCCTGTACACTGAGAGTAAAACACACAAGCTTTTTATGTATTGAGTATAATTTCAAAATGTAATGTTTAAGATGAGAAAGATCAGTTTAAAGCAAATTAAGTCCCCTAGCATTAATTACAGATTAATTTCCTTTTTTTACTATCTGCACCAAAGACATGCAAAATAAATATAACTTCCATGCTTAGCAAAAGAAGTTCCTGTTTGAACAAAAAATGATAAAAATGACTGCTCTTGTTGCTGTGTCAGAATATCAGATCAAAGTGCCAAGTTTAGAGAATAAAAAAATAAATAAATAAATAAATAAACAGTAAATTCAGTTTGCATATAATTTGGCTTCTTTTTTTATTTTTTGTGCACATCTCAGAGATGCAATATTGTTTTAAAGAAGATGACTGGAAAGAACTGAATTTTTCCTATTTTTATGCCAAATTTGGTGTAAACCGACAAAGTATTTGCAGAGAAAATGGCAATGTTAAAGTTTACCACGGACACACACACACACACACACACACCCGAACACCGGGCTAAACATAGACTCACTTTGTTTACACAAGTGAGTCAATAAAAGCACATGAAAATGAGTACATTACAGGACTCTGTAACCACACATTCTCCAATGTATGCCACCCTTACCAATACAAACATGAGAAAAATTGTAACATGTTAACAACAACCAAACAAAAACCCATATATAATATACAATCTACAAAATGCAATACATTAGCAACCACAACCCAAAAAGCAACATGAGAGTTCCAGCTGACACACATCAGCCACCACAAATGCTGGAATGAAGGAAAACAACGACAAAAAAATCCATAACATGACACAATTTTCCCATTTCCAACATTCCCCTAGCAGGCTGCAGCAACAATTCTAGCCAATGCCAGATGGCTTGCACGACTCCTGTCCCTAGCTCTAGCCGTATAGGTTGACTTTGAAAGTTTCCCAACCCTGTCAGTCTGAGCTGGGACCATGGCACCTGCACATGTCCTGTGCACCCCAGGCTTCGGATGAGACCTGATGTCAGTGTCACACAAACCAGTGAACACCGGCTTGTGTGACCATCTGGGGGACTTCACTGTATCCTGGCAGTCTCCACCTGTGCCTTCCTATGTGGCATGTATACCAGGAACACCTGGATCAGGTGGAATGGGCAGCAGCACCCATTCACCCTGGCAAGAATCATCCTCACAGTCACCTATCGTCCTGACTGGAGTCTTTTCTTTCGGACTGATCCTGCCTCTTCTCCTTGAGACCATTGGGAAAGTCTTTTGGTTCTCACTGTAGGAATCTTGGTACTTTTCCTTGGGGAGAACCTTACCCACCTTTGGGGAAATCCAATTTCCCACCACTGACTGACCTTTCCCTTTCCTACCTCTGTTCCTTCTCTTCCTACCTACAGCACCTTTCCCTATCACAGCCCTATCTCTGATCAGCTAACCCCTTAATTTCTTCCTGCATGGACCGAACACTCTCCTGTAACAACAACAGTTGATCCCCTAACTGTGCCATCTATTTCCCTGGCCTGTTGCTGTTGTTGGTCCTCCTTCAGCTCTTGCCACAGTCTCAGGGCTTCATCCCTCGCCTGGATGAAGGTGGTGTGTGGCTCCCTCCTCACTACCCGGCGCAGCTCCCTTTTCAGCAGGGGGTTCCGGAGGCCATCGATGAAGTGGTCCCTCAGCATCTCAGCGGTGAGGGCCCCAGTGCTCTTCATCCGGATGATCCTCTCAAGACTCCAAAGCATGAGAATAGTCCAAGGTGGACTTCTCTGGCAACTGCTCTCTGCTGAAAAATGTGGACAGCAGTATGGTGACACGCCGTCCGTCACCGAACACCCCCAGCAGAATGTCGATCACCTTCTCTGGGGTGTTGGTCTCCTCCAGGTCCCACAGCATCAGCTCCCTGCGTGCGTTTCCCTGCAGATGGCTGTAAACGAAGAAAGCAGCCATCTTGTCTCCCATGGGATACGCAGCCAGGACCCGCTTCACCTCCACGATGAAGTCCTCAGCCGACATCTTGCCAGACTCACCAGTAAACACTGGGAGTGTGGGTGCTACATACCACCCCATGGGAAATTCCTGTGCCATTGTAGTTGGGGTTGTCATCTCTGGGCTGTTTTTGGGCTGTGTTATCTGGCTGTGTGCTGCTAAAGTTCTACTAAACTGTCGAACAATATACCTGCTTATCCTGTCAAGCAAACACTCTACCTGCCTGTCCTGTCGAGCAAACACTCTACCTGCCTATCCTGTCGGCGACGCCAAGTTGTAAGAAGGTGGTAGGGGGTGGTGTATGTGACATTGCCGGCACATTATAACATCATAATCACCATCATCATTAAGATTGCGGTTTGAACAGACCCACTCAAATTGCGGCACAAACAGAAAAAAATACAGTAATGGGGGAATTCCACAATAATCAAATCAAATCACGGAAATTTACTTGTGCAATCACATGCTCGTTAAATTTCTGAATACAGAATGTGAATGTACCACAAAACCCATAATGAATGCATATATGCTTTAGAATCGAAAGAGAAGAAAAATCCTGAAAGACGACACTCTTCAAGACAAACATGATTCCATCCACTAAATGAAATCATGGTTTGTATACAAGATGACAGCCCTAAATCAATACATCGTTTTATCCACCTGTGGAATGATCAAATTAGGATCAAAAGTGATCATATTTCTCTCGCAGCTTTGTACTGCAGGCGTTGATAAAAATATGGGAAAGGGGGCAGCACAGTACAGCATGGCACACACACACACACACACACACACACACACACACACACACACGCACACACACACACACAGGTACATAGACACGGAGGGGGGTGAAGAGGGCAGAGAGATGGGGATCCTAATACAGAAGTGATTTCCTATTGCAAAAACAAGCAGGAGATCAGGGGTCTTCTCTGGAGACACTCAGGGCAAGGCCCAGATAAGGTTCCCACTTTGCTGTCAGTGTGTCCACACCCTTGTTGTACGCCGCGTTGTGATGTGGAGGTCGTTACTGGACAGACAACTGCTTCACCAACTGTCACAGTTTAGGAAACACTGAGGCAAGGACACTGAGTTCCTTGTTCCGGAAGCTGGGGAGGGCTTGCAGGACAGAACCCAACTGAGAAGATGATGACAACTTTGTTATACAGGCGTTCATTCTGCTGAATCCCAACAGCTCTGCTGCAGTCTGCAAAGCAGCTGTGGCGTTAAACAACTCTGTAGTGTTCTTATGTTGTCATATAAATAATAGTTATGGTGTTCTCTCTGTTGTCACATAAATAATAGTTATGGGTGTTCTCTCTGTTGTCACATAAATGTTAGCTATGGGTGTTCTCTCTGTTGTCACATAAATATTAGTTATGGTGTTCTCTCTGTTGTCACATAAATCTGAGTTATGGGTGTTCTCTCTGTTGTCACATAAATCTGAGTTATGTGTGTTCTCTCTGTTGTCACATAAATCTGAGTTATGGGTGTTCTCTCTACTGTCACATAAATTTTAGCTATGTTGTTATCTCCACTGTCACATAAATCCTAGTTATGATGTTCTCTCTGCTGTCACATAAATCCTAGTTATGGTGTTCTCTCTGTTGTCACATAAATCTGAGTTATGGGTGTTCTTCTCTCTGTTGTCACATAAATATCAGTTATGGGTGTCCTATCTGTTGTCACATAAATATCAGTTATGGGTGTTCTTTCTGCTGTCACATAAATCTCAGTTATGTGTGTATTCTGTCTGTTGTCACATAAATCTCAGTTCCGGGTGTACTCTCTGTTGTCTCATAAATCTTAGTTATGGGTGTAAATAATCCCTTCATATAATGATGAAGCTCAGGCTGACCAACATATCCTTCAGCATGGCTCTGGAAGCAGCAACACAGAGACAGTGATTTAACTGATTTAGCATTATGACCAGTTTTATCGGCGAGGACATACTTGGAATAAGGGTAATTTGAACCTGTCAGCTGAATGGTAGGCGACCATTTGAAAATCGCATGCGGAAGAGGATTGAATTTGGGGAAAGTGAAAAGAAAGACTTCATTCCATACAGATAGATATACTGACTGACCTGCTTTGCAGAAAGGCATCTGCTGAGATCCTTGGCACCTGTGACAACGCCCAGTTGTCTTGTCACATGGTACGTTGCCAGCACACAGTCCGCAGGTCTCCGCACACTGGTCTCCGTAATACCCGTCTTCACACCCTGTGACATTGAGCAATAACAATGCACACACAGCAGCAAGCGACCGAGAGATAGAGGCATACACACACACACACACACTCTCTCTCTCTCTCTCTTTCTCTCACACACACACACACACACACACAAACACACACTCTCTCTCTCTCTCTCTCTCTCTCTCTCTCTCTCACACACACACACACACACAGAAATGCATTTATATCGCTATCACACGAATCATGTATATAAAAAAGCATTTTTTTTAATTCAATTGTCATTGTGAAATCGGCTTTTGATTTTAACTCTCTCTCTCTCTCTCTCTCTCTCTCTCTCTCTCTCTCTCACACACACACACACACACAAGGAAAACTGAAAATAGTATTAGTAAAGTCACGTCCAAACCTCGTATAAGTGCACATGACCTTCAAACAGACATCGGCAGATATAGTATACCTACTACGGATGCAGAAAATATGCACTTTTAATTTTATGCAAACCACTGATGCGTTAGGAAATAAGAGTAATTTTGTCGATAAATGAGATAAATAATCAACAAAAAGCTTTGGTGAAAGATACAGTCTGAATATTGAGACATGCAACACCAGTTCAGTCATTGACGCATATGAATACGATTCTGTACAACTTCTTCCAGTACGATGCACTCATAAATGTTTCAAAGTACACGTCACGCTGTGGAACAAACACGTCTTATACTGAGTTTAGTTGGCTTCGCTCTTTGTTGTCATGTCTATGAAGCATCATGCTGTATTGACAGATAGACAAGATTCGTATTCTGACATATGTATACACACAAACACACACACACACACTCACACACACACACACGCACCCCCCCCCCCCCCCCGTCCCCCCCCCACACACACACACAAGACGCGTGCATACGCCACAACCATCACAGTCGCCCCTACCAAATAAACGAGTGGTATTTATTGGTCATCAGCCTCTGTTACAAGTGACCCACTTACCGTCACACCATGGTTCCTTCCATCCGACTGACCGACAAGTACATTTGCCATTGGCTTTGTCACAGCGTCCTCCTTCACACCCTTTGCCGCACTGTGTCCTGCAGTACTGATCATACCATCCCTCTTGGCACTCTGCAAACAGTCCATTGCCGGGGATAAGGTAAAAATGTACAACTTTCTTTAGTTATTCAACTTATTGATTGTGTGCAACATGCAGGATTACACCCGACAAACGTGCACATACTTGAGCAGAGTTTTTGTGAAATTTTATTTATTTATTTATCGTATTATTCTTATTCTTTTTTTCCCCTCTTTTTTTCACAAATACAAGTTAATTTGACTAGAGTTGAAACCATATTTCAGTTAACAGCCGAGTCATCTAGCATGTGGAATATCAGGACATAATTATTATATTGTACTATATTATATTACATTTATTATTATTATTACCATTATTATTATTATTATTATTATTATCATCCATTTTTTTAAAATTAGTGTTGGTTTGGGTGTCTTTTCTTGCGCGGAAAATCGGGTATTTAATTCAGACTGAATTATCTGATTTTTGCATGAAATTCGACGCTTTGGAATTTTCTTTACTTTCTGATGGAAAGTCGAACTTATTATTTTCTATGAAATTAGAATTTCTGATCTGGACATGTGATGTGAGAGAAGGAAAGACAAAGACAAAGAAGTTCAATAAAAATGACTGATTTTGCATGTTTGATGACCGCATCAAGGGCATTGGCGAAAGTTCATTTTCTGTCCTACCCACAGAGACAGGTGATGGTATTTCACAGAACGATACAAGGACATCAAGTGGAGAGGATCGGGTGGGACCGGGTCCCACAGGGCCTACTATAATAATAATACAGTTCAGCTTGCATCATTATTTGTTTCACTGTCAGCAGTTACGTACCTTTTTGCCCAAGAATTTCAAAGAGAATAGCTACTCTGCAGATGATTTTTCGAAAGTTATTTCTGACGAGGTTCTTATGGTCGAACGTTCACAGACATTAGTTCATAGTCCTATTTCTACATTCTTTTAATGTTCTTCAGAATTGTGTTAATGGTTTCTGATTATTATAATCGTTATTGTTACTGTTAAATGTTATTGCATGTTAGGTATGCATTCTTTGGTAGTTTTCTACGTTTTCTGTTTTCCTCTTCCCTCTCTCTCTTTTCCCCTTGAATATCACTTTTAAAAACATCATTTCTTTGCATGCTCGTCAGCAGTTCTAGCAGGATATATGAACTTGTTCTGATTTTTTCCCTCTACGCCTAATGTTCTCTTAGGTCCAGCGGGAAGAGCCCCACAGGGAAGAGACTGACCGAGTCAGTCTCAATGCGGCATCTCTGTGGGACGATCTGGAATGGAGAAAAAAATCCTCACACAAATGCTTAATATGCACGCAAACGTACACACACACACACACACACACACACACACACACACACACACACGAAACGAAACGAAACAAACCACCCAATCATTTCTTCCACCCACCACCCACGAACCCAGCCTCTGGTATGTACAGACTGTCACCCTGCACAGCAGCAGTCCACTCACCTTCACACTTTGGTGCTGCCCATTTCTCTGACTGGCATGTACAGTCGCCGGTTTTACTGTCACAGAACTGTCTTCCATCCCATTTACAACCGTTACCACAACTTTCTTTGCAGTCTTCACCGTACTTCCGACTCCCACATTCTGTGAACAGTCCAGAGCAGTCAGAGAGAATAAGTACAACAGCGTTTCTATCATCATGCACTGTGTACAACATCCAAGGGGATGTAAACAAAAGTCATGACGGTAATGACGCGGGGGTAAAGAGGACAACCAACTTTCCGCTCCTGCAAGGGCACACAACTTCAAGTCATTAACAGACCGCTGGAGAGTTCCGCGGCCCTCTTGGATCTCGCACATGCGCATCTAACTTTTACTCGAAATCGCAAGCAATGCTAAAAGCGATCGACATAGGCAAAAGCAGCAAACATGCGTTGTCCCCCATTTCTTCAGTTTATAGCCGTCATTGCTACAACTAAACTCTGTACAATATATGCACAATAAAAAAGAACAAAAAGTTGAAGAAAGAAGCCTTCTGTTTCTCACGTTTTGCCGCTCTCAAATCTCCTTGTTGCTCGTAATTTCGGAGAGCAAATCAACTAAGAGAGCACAGATTATGTGACGCGCCTCTATAAGTCATGTCAGCACGGAACTCTCCAGCGGTCTATTGCACTGCTGAGCGTTTCTCATCAACGAACTTCAAGAATGAATGGAACAGGGGAACAGATTCAATAGCTGCACTTCAACAACAACTTGACAAAACAAAACAAACAAACAAACAAAAAAAACACCACTCTGTTTGTTCATATGACTTTCATCTATTATATGTATACACAGAACAGTAGTTGTGCAATGGCATATTATCACCCCCACCCCCCCTTTTCTTTTTTTTGCTTTGTTTTTACTTCTTCTGTGAAAATACTCTTGCTAACTATAACCATGCTTGTGTAATAAATTATGTAACTTGACTCAGGGAAATAGTCATGGTGATGATGTTGAAGAGAAAATATAAGCTCCATTGCAACGGGGGGTGGGAGGGGGGGGATCATTTTATCAAGTCTTGCATATTGCCCTTTTTTGTCTTCAATGTGCTGCAAAAAAATCACAGACGAACCACGATACACACTGCATCACCGGTTAAATAGGAACATAAATCTGCAAAAGACCAGGGTCTTCCACTTGTTGGGAAGTTTCAGGTTTTAGTCCTCTGTACGTGTCATTCATCCCACGGACGTATGTAAGTTATATTTAGGTCTATATAGGTTTACTTATAGGTTCGTGCATTTATCCATCTGCAACTGAGCTGTTGGAAAGCGCCAGACCTTTACAGAAGCCAAGGTACCGTTCTTGTTTTCAAACTGATCTGGTTCAAAACGGAAACCGCCCCCTCCCCCCCCCACATACACACACAAGAGACACGCTTCCACACATCCATCCCCCCCACAAACCCCAAATCCCATCCACATACACACATGCATGCGCGCGTACACACACACACGGAGTGGGCTCACAGACACACATACATAAACACGGGCACGCGTGTACACAAACACGGAGTGGTTTCATCTATCTTGAGTTACTGGTCTGATATGATCTTCACTGAAACACACACACACACACACACACACACACACACACACACACACACACACACACACAAGTACACATTCGGGTTTTGATCAATCCAGATGCTATTCAGAAATATATATCGGTACTGTTAAAGAACAAAAAAGAGATTAAAATCAGTATTCGGCGAGTGCGGATTTTCAGCCGGAATCATTTCATTGATTTGATTATTTGTCGCAAGATCTGATTGATAAAGTGAAGTAAAAAGCAGTCTAAGGTGTTAAAAATGAGATAATATATTTTGACAAACGATTGACGGGAATCGTAGCGATGTTTACATACAGGCAAATGCACATCTTGGCACGAGCGAGCGAGTTAGAGAGAGAGAGAGGGAGAGAGACAAGACAAGACAAGACAAGACAAAATTCTTTATTTTCGAGGATAATAGATAGTTTCCGCCCTGAAACAGGGTCTACACTACACAATACTACATTATATATGTCATTGCATGCACTACACAATGCTACTTAAAGTCATTACATGCGTAAACAATACTACATAAAGGCATAAGCATGGTAATGATAACACACACACACACACACACACACACACACACACACACACACACACACACACACACACACACACACACAGAGTACGACTTACTTGTGTCACATTTCTTTGGCTCCCAATGGCTGGTACTTGTCCATCCAGGTCGACACTGGCAGTGGCCGGTCACAGAGTCACATGTTGTCTTACAGCCTTCACTGCAAGGCGTGCACTCCCCTCTGTCCTTGTAGTGTCCTTCAGAACACTCTGGAAACATCGCAGGCACGAAGTATCACAATCCGAACTGTTAACTGCAACACTGAATAATTATGAGATTGCATTGTATTGTATTGTATTGTTCTTTCTTTGTCACAACAGATTTCTCTGTGTGAAATTCGGGTGGCTCTCCCCAGGGAGAGCACGTCGCTACACTGAGAGAACCACCACCCTCCCCCTTTTTTTCCTACATGCAGTTTTTTTCCTTCTATATTTGTTTTCCTATCGAAGTGGATATTTCTACAGACGTTTGCCAGGTACAACCCTTTTGTTGCCGTGGGATCTTTTACGTGCGCTAACTGAACTATGGGTAACTGAACTATAAAGACAAGAACGGCTATGGCAAATAGTAGTCAGTCAAGTATACCTAAGTACGCAGCACGTACGTATGTACGTCAGCCAATCAGTGCGAAAGCAAGGAAGGAAGACAGGAAGGGAAAGCAGAAGAAAGGAAGGAAGGGAAGAAGGAAATGCAATGAGATGAATAAGGAATCAAGACTGCAAGGAAATTCAGCGAATATTGTTTTAGTCCCAACAAGCTGACATGTTTTAACGTTTGAGAGCGTGCTACGACACACGTACCGACATCTGATAGTATTGCTGCTTTGAACATGTCTTCATGGTATTCCTGTGGGGAGATGTGTGTGTGTGTGTGTGTGTGTGTGTGTGCGTGCGCGTGTGTGCGTGCGTACTGATTTTATGTTTTTTTAAGCTATGGTTGTTTTTTTTGCAAAAAAGGTTCTTTCTCTGTAGATTATAGTATGAACAAGTATAACAATAAAGATATAACAATAGCAACAATTAAACAACAACAAAGATAATAGCCTAATAACAACGAAATACTTTTTTCTTCATACACAGACAAGCAAGCACAGTTTTCCTTATGTATTGGATATGGAGAATAGGAAAGATATACATTATTGATTCATGCGTCAGTTTTTCCAGTTAATTTCGATTTCACTGACTTTTCCAAATGAAAGAAAAAATGGGGAAAAAACCCGAACCGGGTAAAACCTCTTTCATCACTATAAATCAAATTATAAACAGCCACAAACCAGCGGAATTATAGACCTCCAGTTGGGGCATGCCACCTCTACTTCCCCCAATTGGATATGATCCCCGGATAATTTTTCAGTCGGTCAAACTGTCAGCCGCTGGACGGTCCAGTCGACCAGAATAAATCACCCTGGACCTCCACGGCTGAGCACGCCCCTTGTCACAACTGTCGCCCCACCGAAAATCTAACTTTGCTCTCCTTTGGAACTGTCCCAGTCTCTTTATTTTAGTTCAGTTATTGCATTCCTTGAGGAACAGCAAACCAAAAAACTTGAAAGCTTCTCGTATGTTTATGTGCGCGCACCATGTGTGATTCTGGACTGATGTGCACGACCTGTATGATAGCGTTAGTGTTTTGTTGTTGTTTTTTTGTTTTTTGTATTTTTGTATTTCTTTTTATCACAACAGATTTCTCTGTGTGAAATTCGGGCTGCTCTCCCCAATGAGAGCGTGTCGCAATACTACAGCGCCACCCATTTTTTTTTCCCCTGCGTGCAGTTTTATTTGTTTTTTTCCTATCGAAGTGGATTTTTCTTCAGAATTTTGCCAGGAACAAACCTTTTGTTGCCGTGGGTTCTTTTACGTGCGCCCAGACAACCACTCAAGGTCTAGTGGAGGGGGAGAAAATATCGGCGGCTGAGCCGTGATTCGAACCAACGCGCTTCCTAGGCAGACGCGTTACCTCCAGGCCATCACTCCACATATGACAGAGCTTTGCCCAGTTAGGGCAGAGTCACATGCTGAACAGACTTTGGACGGGTTTATATGAAAACTGCTCGTTCTGAATTCAGACATGTGCGCTTGTCTACATACAACTGTAGCATTCTGACTTTTTGAAAAGCATTTTACAACAGTTGAATGAATAGCACTGTAAACCTATCTCAGTACTGGTTTCTTAATTATCGGCTTTGCGTATAAAATACAGAACAAACATGATAAAATAACACTGATTAAAACGGATACATAACAAACCTGAACAAAATGATATTGATAACGAAATCTTAATGAACAGATAGATAGATAGGCAAGACAGATCGAGAGACAGACAAGACAGTATGTTATTGCAAGTTATGTATGCATTTTTTGGTAGTTTTCTACCTTTTCTGTTTTCCCCTTCCCTCTCTCTCTTTCCCCCTTGAATATCACTTTTAAAAACATCATTTCTTTGCATGCTCGTCAGCAGTTCTAGCAGGATATATAAACTTGTTCTGATTTTTTCCCTCTACGCCTAATGTTCTCGAGAGAGTAGGTCCAGCGGGAAAAGCCCCACTGGGAAGAGACTGACCGAGTCAGTCTCAATGCGGCATCTCTGTGGGACGATCTGGAATGGAGAAAAAAACCTCACACAAATGCTTAATATGCACGCAAACGTACACACACACACACACACGAAACAAAACGAAATGAAACGAACCATCCAATCATTTCTTCCACCCACCACCCACGAACCCAGCCCCTGGGGTGAACATACTGTCACCCTGCACAGCAGCAGTCCACTCACCTTCACACTTTGGTGATGCCCATTTCTCTGACCAACATGTACAGTGGCCGGTTTCTCTGTTGCAATACCGTCCTTGACATCCACGCCCACAACTTTCTTTGCAGTCTTCACCGTACTTCCCACTCCCACATTCTGTGAACAGTCCAGAGCAGTCAGAGAGAATAAGTACAACAGTGTTTCTATCATCATGCACTGTGTACAACATACAAGGGGATGTAAACAAAAGTCATGACGGTAATGACGCGGGGGTAAAGAGGACAACCAACTAGGCGCAAGATCTGATTGATAAAGTGAAGTAAAAAGCAGTCTAAGGTGTTAAAAATGAGATAATATATTTTGACAAACGATTGACGGGAATCGTAGCGTTGTTTACATACAGGCAAATGCACATCTTGGCACGAGCGAGCGAGTTAGAGAGAAAGAGAGGGAGAGAGACAAAACAAATCAAGACAAGACAAAATTCTTTATTTTCGAGGATAATAGATAGTTTCCGCCTTGAAACAGGGTCTACACTACACAATACTACATTATATATGTCATTGCATGCACTACACAATGCTACTTAAAGTCATTACATGCGTAAACAATACTACATAAAGGCATAAGCATGGTAATGATAACACACACCCACACACACACACACACACACACACACACACACACACACACACACACTGTTCGACTTACTCGTGTCACATTTCTTTGGCTCCCATTGGCTGGTACTTGTCCATCCAGGTCGACACTGGCAGTGGCCGGTCACAGAGTCACATGTTGTCTTACAGCCTTCACTGCAAGGCTTGCACAGCTGTCCGTACTTGTAGTGTCCTTCAGAACACTCTGGAAACATCGCAGGCACGAAGTATCACAATCCGAACTGTCAACTGCAACACTGAATATGAGACTGTATTGTATTGTATTGTATTGTATTGTATTATTGTTTCTTTGTCACAACAGATTTCTCTGTGTGAAATTCGGGCTGCTCTCCCCAGGGAGAGCGCGTCGCTACACTGAGAACACCACCCTTTTTTTCCTGCATGCAGTTTATTTGATCTTTGTTTTCCTATCGAAGTGGATATTTCTACAGAAGTTTGCCAGGGACAACCCTTTTGTTGCCGTGGGTTCTTTTACGTGCGCTAACTGAACTATGGGTAACTGAACTATAAAGACAAGAAAGGCAATGGCAAATAGTAGTCAGTCAAGTATACCTAAGTACGCAGCACGTACGTATGTAGACTACGTCAGCCAATCAGTGCGAAAGCAAGGAAGGAAGACAGGAAGGGAAAGCAGAAGAAAGGAAGGAAGGGAAGAAGGAAATGCAATGAGATGAATAAGGAATCAAGA
>NC_134883.1:29012661-29025161 GCF_041734735.1 Babylonia areolata | reverse complement strand
GTCCGTTGGTCTTGTCACACCATCCATACCGACATCCTGAACCGCAATGCTCTTGACAGCCTTCGCCGTAGTATCCATTCTGACATTCTGCAAACAATTCAGTGTCGTTCAAAGGAATGTCATGAACATTCATACTTGTTACTCAAAAAGTCTAAGGTCATTGCAAAATAATGAAGGAATGGAGAGAGAGAGAGAGAGAGAGAGAGAGAGAGAGAGAGAGAGAGAGAGAGAGCAGGAGTATGGACTGTGAAGGTAATCGGAGGGTGGTGGTGGTGGTGGTGGTGGTGGTGGAAATATATCTCCCTAATCAGCAATTTACTTACAAGTGCAAACTGTCTCTTCCTACCAACCTCTTCTTCATACATTAACACACACACACACACACACACACACACACACACACACACACACACACACACACGCACACGCACGCACACACACACACCCGCGGGAGAGAGAGAGATGTTGAGGGTAACGATAACTACGTCAGTGATGATGCTGAACAATGATGGTAAGACAAAGTGTGACCCTGCCCAAGAACAACATATCACTGCAAAATAAACAAAGCATGGTCCAAGATAAAGGAAAACTATGAAGAATAATGAGGTCGATGATGACGAAAGGAGAACGACTTCAATGTTGAAAATGACAAGAAAACAGTAACAGCGGCAACAGTATTAAGAACAAGAAGAAGAAATATAAGAAAAACAAAAACAATAAAGAACAACGATAGCAGCAACGCAAACAAGAGTAGGCCTACTTCCACCAGTCTGAAAGGTCAGGTATGTACGTATATATATATATATATATATATATATATATATATATATATATATATATATATATATATATGTGTGTGTGTGTGTGTGTGTGTGTGTGTGTGTGTGTGTGTGTGTGTGTTGTGTGACTGAAGCACACCACCAGTGTCTTTTCTGCATATGATCTGACTGAAACTGGGTTCTCATCTGACAGTACATCATCTTGTGTTCACCAAGCCTTGACAGTCCTTTGCTTTCACACCATAGCCAAGAAAACAGTTCCCTCCCACCTGTGTGTGTCCACGGGCAATTCCTACTGAACATCATTGCTGTCATTACTGAAGGGTATGCGAGATCACTGCAGGTTGCATGAAACGCTCGTCATAGACCACAGAATTCGCAAGCATTGCTTCACAAAGATATATAAAGAACGTTTCAACATTTATTCTGATCTTTTTTTCCTCTCTTTCTCTCAAGTTAATTGTGAAAACATTCACAGGAAATTATTCATCAGAATTAACAGGACTGTTTCATCAAAAGCCATAGTTGTTATTTCACACACACACACACACACAC
The DNA here is from genome assembly GCF_041734735.1 of Babylonia areolata. Taxonomy (NCBI): domain Eukaryota; kingdom Metazoa; phylum Mollusca; class Gastropoda; order Neogastropoda; family Buccinidae; genus Babylonia; species Babylonia areolata. The sequence continues at coordinate 29,023,827 of NC_134883.1, read as the reverse complement.
GCACACACACACACACACACACACACACACACACACACACACACACACACGTGCGTTTTCAAAAATACAAAAGCCCACAAGTGTACACACAGAACGTATAGTTAGAATCATTCTGTAACTATTTTTTCGTTCCTGAGAAACTCAGTCTAAACCTGCACATCTGAAATACTGAGTCCCACAGGGGTAAGTCTTCCCCCCCCTCCCACCCCCCGCCCCCTTAAAAAAATAATCAATTACTATAAATTGTTTTAGGGTGGGGGAGGGAGTTGGTTGGTGCCAGAAATTATTCATTTTTCTTTGTGTATCCAGCAACATTCGACATGCAGACAGCGCCACACCATCACCAGTCATTTGCTGATGATGATTCTCATTCCATGTCATGTGATCCACAGAGCTGATTTTACTTACTGTTGATACCGTGTTTCGCACAAGAAACGGATGACTGACGTGAGAGAGCTATACTTTTCAAAGCATCAGTTTGTGGGCCTTCAACATGTGTTTCCTTTTCACATTTTGGCGTCTGTCTGACGTGTCAGTGTGTAAAACAGTGTTTGCACAGTGCACTGTCTCTGGCTCAATGTGTGCACAGTGCACTGTCTCTATCTCAATGTGTGCATTGTACACTGTCTCTAGCTCAATGTGTGCACAGTGCACTGTCTCTAGCTCAATGTGTGCACAGTACACTGTCTCTAGCTCAGTGTGTGCACAGTGCACTGTCTCTAGCTCAATGTATGCACAGTGCACTGTCTATCGCTCAATCTGTGCACAGTGCACTGTCTCTAGCCCAGTGTGTGCACAGTACACTGTCTCTAGCTCACTGTGACCAATACACTGTCTCTAGCTCAGTGTGTGCACAGTGCACTGTCTCTAGCTCAATGTGTGCACAGTGCACTGTCTCTAGCTCAATGTGTGCACAGTACACTGTCTCTAGCTCAGTGTGTGCACAGTGCACTGTCTCTAGCTCAATATGTGCACAGTACACTGTCTCTATTTGAATGTGTGCACAGTACACTGTCTCTAGTTCATTGTGCACAGTACACTGTCTCAAGCTCAATGTGTGCAAACTGCACTGTCTGTAGTTCATTGTGTGCACAGTGCACTGTCTCTAGCTCAATGTGTGCACAGTGCACTGTCTCTAGTTCATTGTGTGCACAGTACACTGTCTCTAGCTCAGTGTGTGTACAGTACACTGTCTCTAGCTCAATGTATGCACAGTGCACTGTCTCTAGCTCAATGTGTGCACAGTACACTGTCTCTAGCTCAATGTGTGTACAGTACACTGTCTCTATTTGAATGTGTGCACAGTACACTGTCTCTAGTTCATTGTGCACAGTACACTGTCTCAAGCTCAATGTGTGCAAACTACACTGTCTGTAGTTCATTGTGTGCACAGTGCACTGTCTCTAGCTCAGTGTGTGTACAGTGCACTGTCTCTAGCTCAGTGTGTGTACAGTGCACTGTCTATAGCTCAATGTGTGCACAGTACACTGTCTCTAGCTCAATGTGTGCACAGTGCACTGTCTCTAGCTCAATGTGTGCACAGTACACTGTCTCTAGCTCAATGTGTGCACAGTGCACTGTCTCAAGCTCAATAACCACAATATCTACACACTGGACTGTCACTAGCCACGGAACGATTCACATTTTGAAGGAAGTATGTTCTTTCACGGGTGAATACTACGTAGAGCAGTCAACATCACTGATATACGAAAAACATGCACAAGAGTTCGTTGAAAGTTCACAAAGTTTTGGGGGTTTTACATGCTGGATGTGTTCTTGTTTCCATACGCCACTGAACGCTGATATGGATTACATGATCATTAACGTATTTGATCTCCTTCATGCGTATAGACACGAAAGATAGAATCAGGCCGTCAGAGAGAGACAGAGAGGGAGGGGGAACACATACACACACATGTATGCGCGCGCGCACATACACACAGGCACAGAGATGGGGGTCTTATTTCCACTTTCCCTTCTTTTTCATCCAAACCCATATGTGATGTTACACCATTATCGTCATCGTCACAGTGTGGTGCTGTAGAAAGAACTTGCATTGATAGCGTCAGCAACAGCAGCAGCAGCAGCAGCAGCAGCAGCAGTAGTAGTAGTAGTAGTGGTAGTGGTGGTGGTGGTGGTAGTGGTAGTGGTGGTGGTGGTGGTGATGGCAGCAGCAGTGTTGGAAGTAGAAGTCGTAGTTTCTGCAGTAGCAGCAGAAGCAGCAGGAATAGTAGTAGTAGACGTTTCATCTTTGTCGTGACATGCACAGCAGCAGTGCTGTCGTTCATGTCAGCTGGTTATTTATTGATCTGCCCATACATCAGCTTTTGTTGTTGTTGCTGTTATTGTTGTTGTTGTCTCCTTTTGTGAATGGTTTGGGTAAAGGTGAGGTGAGGCGAAAACTGACCATTGCTTGAGGTTGTTAAATTCGGGTGTAGCATATGTCATGAGGTTTGCCTCCACCACAGCCACCATCACTACCACCACCACCATCATCATCTCCTCCACCCTCCATCTCCTTCTCCTCATTATTACCTCCCCCACAAAATACCACTACCACCACCACCACTATCACTTTTATCATCATATAGTGGAGTGATGGCCTAGAGGTAACGCGTCCGCCTAGGAAGCGAGAGAATCTGAGCGCGCTGGTTCGAATCACTATTCAGCCGCAGATATTTTCTCCCCCTCCACTAGACCTTGAGTGGTGGTCTGGACGCTAGTCATTCGGATGAGACGATAAACCGAGGTCCCGTGTTTAGCATGCACTTAGCGCACGTAAAAGAACCCATGGCAACAAAAGGGTTGTTCCTGGCAAAATTCTGTAGAAAAATCCACTTCGATAGGAAAAACAAATAAAACTGCACGCAGGAAAAAATACAAAAAAAAATGGGTGGCGCTGTAGTGTAGCGACGCGCTCTCCTTGGGGAGAGCAGCCCGAATTTCACACAGAGAAATTTGTTGTGATAAAAAGAAATACAAATACAAATCATCATTATCACCTTCACCCACACTACCATGACTACAAAGTACTACCACCACCACCACCACCATCATCATCATCATCGTCGTCATTGCCGTCGTCATCGTTGTTGTCATTGTCACAGGGCACGTGACTCACCATAGATCTCCACCTCGGCGACGCTCAAGACCTGGTGCGGACCTCCGGGCTTGGTGAGTTTGACCCTCTGGCCGGTCATGGGCAGCCCTGTCGTGATGTTGATGACCAGTGTCATAAAGTCTTGACTGACCTGACCCACGAACTGCTCATCAATGTACACACTCACATTTCTGAGTTCATACCAGTCTGCAAAAGAAAATCCAAGAACGGGATTGGTATACATGTTCAACGTTAGCATGCAAGCAATCGCGCACGCACGCACACACACACACACACACACACACACACACACACACACACACACACACTGTCTCACACACAGATAGATAGACGGACGGACAGAGAGACAGATATACACACACACAGACACAGATAGGCATACACAGACACACGCACTGAGACGAGCGCGAGGAAAGAGTTTCGTTCTTTTCTATTTTGTTCTATTCTGTTTTGTTTATTTCACTTCATTTTATTTTGTTTTCTTTGGTTCTATTTTACTCTAACTGTTCTGTTCTTTCATGCTCGCGGGCACACACACACACACACACACACACACACACACACACACACACACACACACACACACACACACACACACACGTACGCACGCACGCACACACACACACACAGAGTCACGGTGTTTTCTAAATGGACACCACAGTGCAATGACACTGATCCGATAAAAAGAAAAAAAAGAAAAAGAAAAATAGAGAGGAAAGCAAACAAACAAATAAGTAAACAAACACTGACACACAGAACAACATCAACCCACCAGTTCACCAGATCATCCAGCCAGCCATGCAGTGCGCACCACCCTCTCACCCTTCCTTCCACCTACTCTCTCTCTCTCTCTCTCTCTCTCTCTCTCTCTCTATATATATATATATATAGCCCCTTTATATGGGGCTTTGGCCTTAATGAAATAAATTCCAATTCTACCTACCCTCCCGTTCAAGAGATTTAGTAAAAACACACAAAACAACAACGAAACAAAACAACAACTTACAACTGGAACAGGCATAGAGCGTAATCAGCTGTATAGTGATTGGCTTCTCCAAGTCCACTTGCCAGAATGGATCTTCCTGTTCTCCCTTTCTGGGATCAGTGGAGAAACAGTCTTTCTTGTTGTTGTTAATGGCAATACGCTTGTTACTTCCTCTGCCGGTGGAGCTACTTTCAGTCGGTTTCCAACGACCAGTGTACATTGGGACTTTTTCTGGAAGAGAGAGAAAAGACAACGATTAGACTTTGTTGTTTGAAAGTGAGAAAGAAATCGTCACCACTGGCGGTAACGTAGTGGTTTGTTTTTAATATCACACATGCACACAGGTTAGGGGTGTATGCGCGCACACTCACACATACGTACATGCGCGCGCGCACACACACACACACACATACTCATGTACTTTCTCTCTGTATTTTCCCCCTGTACCTGTCTCTCTGTTGTGTCTATTTCCGTGTCTCTTGTTGTCTGTCTGTATATTTAACTGTCTGTCTGTCTCTCTGAATGGATAGTCGTAGACTGCTATGTTGACTGCCTATAAAATGTTTTTGGATTTAGATGAAGTTGGTAAAAGAAACTGGGAGTCAAACATTCTCTGGAAGTTATACCACTTGGGTGAATCAAGGTGTTCAGAAAATTAATATATATATATATATATATGTGTGTGTGTGTGTGTGTGTGTGTGTGTGTGTGTGTGTGTGTGTGTGTGTGTGTGTGTGTATCCATGGCTTTTAAAGACGGGTGAATTTTGTTTTAGAAACGGAATTCTAACATAAAAACAGCGACCGATTTGGAATGTACAGAACATTTTGTACCATGCATGAAGTGAAAACGTATTTGCAAATGAGCTTTGACAAAACGTCATTTAAAACGAACAATGGCAAGATTAAAATTACACATAACAGAAAACACTCAAAATCGCTATTGTGAATAGGACAGTCATGCTGATGTAGATTTAGATTTCTTCTGTGCAAAGATGGGGCCGAAGAGGATACTTTTCATTTGATGTGGTCCTGATTTCAGTAAATTAAGAGAACAGTACACACTCTGCTAAAGTACCATGTATTTCCAAATCAGTTCCGGGTAAGTTTGCTGATGGCATTCGATAAAGAAAGCGTTGTAAGAAACTTGTCAGCTGACATTCCCGAACCATTTAAGCTACGATCAGTTACGATGTCATGATTCCTTTGCTGAATGTGTTTCAACTTGCGCACTTGTATGTTTAATGTGGTGGTTGCACAAGTGTGTAGCTCGCGTTCAGTCACAATGTTGGTCAATTTGTGCAAAAGAGGGGATGGATGGGGAGGGGGAAGAACGTGATGGTGAAAGAAAGAGAGGGGGCACAGAGAGAGAGAGAGAGAGAGAGAGAGAGAGAGAGAGAGAGCTTGCGAGAGAGGGAGAGAGAGCGTGCGAGAGAGAGAGAGCGCGCGAGAGAGGGAGAGAGAGAGAGCGCGCAAACATGTGAGCGAGTGAGCGAGCGAGCGACCGAGACAGACAGACAGACAGACAGACACACACACACACACACACACACACAGAGAGAGAACGGGGCCACGCATGGGATACAGAATGAAGGAGGGAGAAGAACATTCTCGAGAGGGAGTGGGTGGGTGTTAACAATATTTCATCATCATTCACCTTTTAGGTATCTTTCGCTTTCCTTTATCTTTATGTATTGTAAGTTATTCATTTTGACTTTTTTCTGTATTTCTTTTCATGTTATTGGTTATTGTTTTACACAAACCTGGAGTAGGCTCTCAAGGTTTAATCAGCGCGTTGGGATTATGCAAAAGTCAGGCATCTGGTCTTTTATCTTCTACCGACAGTAGATGTGGTGTAGCGTATATGGACTACTTGACACCTCCTTGAACTTCAAACTGAACTGAGAGCTACGTGTAGACCGGACCTTGACCCTGAGGTTTTACTGGAAAGCACCACGTGAGGTGAAGCTGCCGTTGATGACAGAGTTTGTAACAGTTCAAGGGGTGAACAAAGCTGATTTTGATCTGCTGCCTGCAGTTCATTTGGTGCCCCACGTACAACTGTGTGTGTGTGTGTGTGTGTGTGTGTGTGTGCTTTGCCTACAGGCCCACCCTCAGTGTGACCACCACCACCACCACCTTCAGCCCAGAGCAAAACGGGAATAGTTCAGGCAACAACCAGCTGGTCAAGCGGAACAGGGTTCCTCCTTTTTTTCCATCTCACAAGTCCATACGAAGCAAAAAACCACTTTCTTGTGAATTTAGGGGGCTGCACCAACCCATATTGTCTAAACAATGGGAACTTGAACTGATAAGTCGAGGGATTTTTGTTGTTGCTGTTGCAAACTCGCATTAAGTAATGGTTTTAGAATTAACAAATGAAGGTAGTCAGCTGTAGCATGTTTATGCCCAAAGTCGTAAATCATCTCTGGCTCTCACCTCCCAAAAAATCCTTGAGGAGATAGAACTGTGGGAGTAGATGAAGCAAATGTTTTTTCATCATTTCCAAAACAACTACACTGACTTGTCAGTCCCTGGTGGACCATTCCAGAAGAGGACAGGTCAGTCAGCATTATTCATATCAGAAAATTACCTGTGGCCATGAAGGAGTGTGCAGACACCCACTCAGTGCACCACTAAGCCATAGAGGATGCATGCTGCATGTTGAAACCAGGATAGCTCCGATACCAAATCAGCAGGTCGATCTGTGCCCGTGCAACCTGATGACTACAAAGTGACAATGGTTGGCGTAGCGTTTTGATGTGGATGATAATGATACATTTTGATGCAAGACTGCAGTTTGGCTCGGCATGCAGGCCGTCACATTTCAGCCGTCTGTCATTCTAATGCCACAAGACGGTATGATGCATCGGAAAGGGTACAAAGGAGTCATCAGCTATATTGAGGATTTTCTGTTAACCGCTAAGACTTATGAGGAATGCAATCAAGCGCATCATTGCTTGGGAAAAAAAGTAGGTCAGTCCTACGTAGCATATGAGATTTCCCAGTGTTGACAATGATACTGTGGAGTGTACACTGTGATATTTCTCAGTGTTGACAATGATACTGTGGAGTGTACACTGTGATATTTCTCAGTGTTGACAATGATACTGTGGAGTGTACACTGTGATATTTCTCAGTGTTGACAATGATACTGTGGAGTGTACACTGTGATATTTCTCAGTGTTGATAATGATACTGCGGAGTGTGCACTGTGATATTTCCCAGTGTTAACAATGATACTGTGGAGTGTACACTGTGATATTTCTCAGTGTTGACAATGATACTGTGGAGTGTACACTGTGATATTTCTCAGTGTTGACAATGATACTGTGGAGTGTACACTGATATTTCTCAGTGTTGACAATGGTACTGTGGAGTGTACACTGTGATATTTCTCAGTGTTGACAATGATACTGTGGAGTGTACACTGTGATATTTCTCAGTGTTGACAATGATACTGTGGAGTGTACACTGTGATATTTCTCAGTGTTGACAATGATACTGTGGAGTGTACACTGTGATATTTCTCAGTGTTGACAATGATACTGTGGACTGTACACTGTGATATTTCTTAGTGTTGACAATGACGGGTGCAATAGCCGAATGGTTAAAGCGCTGGACTTTCAATCTGAGGGTGCTGGGTTCGAATCTCGGTGCACCTGGTGGGTAAAGGGTGGAGATTTTTCCGATCTCCCAGGTCAACATATGTGCAGACCTGCTAGTGCCTGAACCCCCATCGTGTGTATGCGCACGCAGAAGATCAAATACGCACGTTAAAGATCCTGTAATCCATGTCAGCGTTCGGTGGGAAATGGAAACAAGAATATACCCAGCATGCACACCCCCGAAAACGGAGCATGGCTGCCTACATGGCGGGGTAAATAAAAAACAAACAAACGGTCGTACACGTAAAATGTTACATGTCTGTCTGAGTGTGTATGTGTGTGCGTCTGAAATCTGATTGAATGACACAGGAAACGAATGATGAGCGCCCAGTGGCAGCCGTCAGTCGGCTCTACCCAGGTAGGCAGCCTGTGGTGCAAATGTCCCCGTGTATGTAAAGCGCTTAGAGCTTGGTCTCTGACCGAGGATAGGCGCTATAGAAGTATCCACATCAATCAATCAATCAGTCAATGATACTGTGGAGTGTACACTGTGGTATTTCTCAGTGTTGACACTGATACTGTGGAGTGTGCACTGTGATATTTCTCAGTGTTGACAATGATACTGTGGAGTGTACACTGTGATATTTCTCAGTGTTGACAATGATACTGTGGAGTGTACACTGTGATATTTCTCAGTGTTGACAATGGTACTGTGGAGTGTACACTGTGATATTTCTCAGTGTTGACAATGATACTGTGGAGTGTACACTGTCTTTATGGAAGGATAAACAAAACAAACTGTATGTTAAACTGAAATCGTTTTCAGCAAAACGGAGGCCATCAAAGGTGCAGCTGCAGAGCCTTGCTGGCTTCCTGAACTGGGCGTGTCCGCTGGTAAGAAGGGGAATGTGAGGGGGTGGGGTGGGGGTTGGGGGGTCTTTTTTCTCTGACACATACTGGTCACTTTCAAACCAACGCGGCAGGCATGACAAAAAGCGGAACTGACTGTTCAGTTTCACAGAGATCGCGCACAGCGACTCACATTCACGCGACGCGATACAAACTGAGCAGGCCAGTGAGCATTGTGTTGACTGTCACTCATCCAGACTGCGTGTGGGTGTTTCCTGGGGCGGGGACTGGCGACACAATGCGTTTCAGGCCATAGACACTAGGATTCCAACATGAGATATTAGTGTCTGTGTTCAGGCTGAGTGGCTGTGTATGGCTCCAATGCATAACAAATGTCAGAAAGCAAGCGCAGCGTTGTGTGCCGCGGTCTGCTGATGGTCGCCGCTGTTGGCAAGGCGGAACTCGTGGTTCATACTGACAGTGCAGTGACCGAGATAATTCTATGGGCAACAGTTGACGTAGTTTTTGCCTCATCTAATGGAAATCAGTGAGGTTTTACTCTGAGATAAGAGCCATTCTGTGCCCAGAAGTTTGATTAAACAGTACACGGGATGCATCAGCGAGGACAAGGAAAAAGACTTCAGAGCTTACTGTCAGCTCAGTACCGCCCACAACCATTCACCCCCACCCCATCCCATCATGGCGCACGTGTCATGGTCCTCATGTCAGTTTCTGTGTGTACAGGTGATGCAGCGAAACAGTTAGAGCAAGAGCTGAACCAGGAGTCCACAGCTTAAAGGAGGAACATTTTTCTGAAAACCTACGAAACTACTAACAGAAACTCAGAAACTCGTACATCAATGTTGTGCAAAGGGGATATTCCACCAGTACCAGTAAATGAACAGACAATTGAACTCAGTAAAGGCAGCCTGTTTTGAAGGAAGACTGAAACTAATCCATCTGTACAGCATTATCTCAGTGATAGAAAGAATGATTTATTATACATTCAGAAGTAGGGTTAGTTATTCTACTTACCTACTTACAGAAAAGAAGGCGTAGACATATGTATATGTATCGGGGGTGGAGAGAGAGAGAGAGAGAGAGAGAGAATCCACTTAAAGAAAAAGGTGTAAATATGTGTGAGTCTATGGGATAGTGTCTGCACCATGGTGTGTGCATGCATGTGTGAACGTGGTTGACGTTGGTGCCTGAGCACCTTAACCAGTGGCCTAGGATTAAGTGGATGTGACATGTGTGTGTGTGACTCCAGTTAAAAATAAACAAAATCACAAGGTTGGTCACTTAAGTGCAGAATAGTGGATGGGCAGGGAGGGGGAAGAGGGTGAGGAATGAAAAGGAGAGAGAGAGAGAGATAGTGGGGTGGTGCATCTGTTGTAGGAATGGATGAGGAGGAGGAATCTGAAAGGGGGAGGGAGGGAAGGGGGAGGGGGAAAGGGATGTGAGAGGAGGGGGTCAAAGTCGGAGCCAGTGTGAAAAGGAAGACAAGGAATAAACATTTGTTAGCTCGCTATTTCTCGCAATTCCCACGAATTCTCTCACTTTTAGGGAAATCGTGAGATTGCGAGAAAGTGTGGTCGTTCCCCTCTGATTGCGAGAAAGTGTGGTCGTTCCCCTCTCATTGCGAGAAAGTGTGGTCGTTCCCCTCTGATTGCGAGAAAGTGTGGTCGTTCCCCTCTCATTGCGAGAAAGTGTGGTCGTTCCCCTCTCATTGCGAGAAAGTGTGGTCGTTCCCCTCCTACGTTTTCTCACAATGCGATAAAGCGTGGGAAGTTCCCCTTGTTTATTTATTTTATTTTTATTTTGTTAATTAAAAACATTTCCTTTGTCATCGGGTTTGGTGTCCGTCTTTTGCCAAAACAAATCTTAGAGAAAACTGAGTGAGAGAGAAAAGGAAAAGAGAAAAAAGGTGGACGACGACAACCACGATCATGAAAATGACAGTGGCGTTAGCGAAGACATCAACAATTATGACACTGAAACTGACATCTATTTTTTATACTTCCCACACTTTCTCACTCACTTGCAATTGAGAGAAAACGTGGAACGACCATACTTTCTCACATTCCCCCACAATTTATTTTAAATTGGGATAAACCGTGAGATTACGAGAAAACGTGGGCTAACCCCACCCTACCCCTGGAATTGACTGAGAGATGAGTATTATGAAACCCTGGAACCTTTTTTTTTTTTTTTTTTTTTTGCTGCCAAGAGCCTTTTCTGTTGTGGGGGGTGGTGATGGTGATTATGATACACCGTTATGCAGTGGCATCAGCGATTGGCTGGGTGGCGACATATGAAACGAATTTGATATATAATGGGTTGAACTGATGTGTGTACTCAGGTTGTGAATATATGTTGTATATATTCTATGTATGTGTACGGTTGACGTATGGGAATGGAAGGTTGTGTTTAGTGTGTGATTATGTATAGTCTATGACTGTACAGCACACAAGTGGGGGGGGGGAGGGAGGAGGAGGCGGGTGGCGGAGGGAGGTTGGGGGCGGTGGGAGGGGGTGTGGAGGGGAGGAGTGTAGAAGATTGAATTTAGATTGTGATTATCTGTTGCCGTTTTATAATTATTTC
>NC_134883.1:28965161-29007661 GCF_041734735.1 Babylonia areolata | reverse complement strand
TTTAGTTGTTTTCTTTTTTTGTTTTTGTTTTCTATAAGGCCGTACATACTCGTACAACAATCAAAGAGGATGTTTACAACAGATCCTTGCCACTATCGCCATCGCCGTCTCCATCCGCAAAGACTTTAACACAGTCCATCTCTGATGTACAATAGTATGATAGTCAGTCGTGTTCGACTATGACCAGCAGAACAGCAAAGGAGGTAGCTGCTGTCCCGACTATCTGGGCTAGAATTTGGAATATAGTGGAATTTGGATTATAGTGGAGAGTGTCCTGCCCAAGTTACATCCCCACTCTGGATTTCAGGACAGTCGACGTTAGGATGGTTGATGGTTCCCAAAAGCCAACCAGCTTATTAATCAATAAATGAAAGAAGACCCCCCCCCCCCTCCGAAAGAAAACAAAAACAAACAAACAAACAAACAAACACAAATAAAAAACAAACAAACAAACAACCCCCACCACTCCCCAAAAAGAGGAAAACACACACACACACACACACACACACACACACACACACACACACACATGAACCGTGGCTAAAATAAGCATGCACATGTTACAAAAAACAGTAACAGAAATAACGCCATTTAAATAGTTATGGGAGCAAAAAAATGAGTTTGAAAGAGAGAGACGGAGCGAGACAGAGACACAGAGATAGACAGAGAGACAAAGATAGAGGTGACGTTATATAAGATTTATAAAGAAATATACATTACAAAAACATATGTTTGCGCACATCCACGAAAGCAATAAGGCAATCAATATAAGATTATCATCATTAGAAGAATAAAAGAGAGGGAGGAGGAAGATGTGTGTGTGTGTGTGTGTGTGTGTGTGTGAAGAGAGAGGGGGAGATAGACAAAGAGCGAGACAGAAAAAGAGAGAGGTGGGGCGGGTGGAGTTGGGGGAGGGGTGGTGGTTAAGGGCAAGAGATAGAACGACAAAGTGAAAAGGAGAGAAAGAGGCGATATCAATCCATGTATAGATAATGATCAAGCAAAACTAAAACTAAAGAGAGAGACAGACAGACATCCCCACTCTGGATTTCAGGACAGTCTGCGTTAGGATGGTTCCCAAAAGCCAACCAGCCCCTCTCCCCCCCCCCCCCCCCCCGTCCCCCTACCCCCCAAGGCTGCAGCACTAAGAGCCAGTGCAATTTTGCCTCCTACTTTGAGAGTCATAGTCCTTCACAAAAGCTGTAAATGATTTCCCATTGCAATAGAGAAACCATTGATAATTCAGATCTCACTTTGCTGTTGGCCCAACTAAGAAAAGATATCTTTATCGCACACAGAAGAAAATCGGTTAGAGACAGAACCTGAAACACAGACAAAGACTTATGGCTCTAAATCATATTCTCGATCTTCCAATTTGCCTTCTACAAGTCTTGTTTTGCGTTGATTCCAAATCTGTGTTATGTGCTTTAAACTCATCAAATTGTAAGAACAAATCCAAAATCATAATATGAATCAGCCACATTTTACATCTTTTAAGCTTGAAAGGAACACATATTACGTTTTGCTGGGTTCCTTCACATCTTGGTATTCTCTACAATGAATGGGCTGACAGTGCTGCAAGAAAAGGAGCAAAAAACGAACAGGGAACCATAGAACTTTATGTGCCTCTGTCTGTACAAGAGGGTTATTGAATACTAGAAAAAACATCGTGGAACAAAGTCAGAGAATTATACCAGGAAAACGGCAAAACCTTAAACCGTAGTGTAATTAATGTTCAACAACCGGGAACTATCAATCAGTCAAATACATACAGTAATTCAGTAAGATTAAGGCAGATCCATACATTATCCAACAGGATAAAACTGAACGCTTTTATAACTTAGTTCAGCAAAGACGTTAGATGCATATGTGGAGAACATATATCTAGCAACCATATAATATTCGAATGTCAGAATCTAAAATGTTTTTTTTTACCAGACTTCACCAAAAGTTCTTTTGAATGTGTTATTAACAATTCCAATATGTTATTTGCTGTTGCAGTAGGTTTGCTGCGTAGTCCAATAGGACATTTGTTATAGTTGTTTGATACTGGCGTTTATAACGTTTCCATTTTCCCTAGCGTTGTCTCTCCCTATTCACCCTCCACATATACACACACTTTTACCCCCACTCCCCTCCCACAACCCCTACCACCACGTTTTTTTTTCTTTTCTTTTTTTTCCGTTTAATATCACTTCAAGTGGAAAGACGTTAAACTGAAGACAACAACAAAGACACAAAGACAGACAGAGACAAAAGAGGTCCACTCACGTAAGTGTTGCTGCAAGGACTCCTGAAGACACAGGGCCCACAGCACCGTGATCCAAGCCAGAGACCTGGCCATCATCCTCACAGGCCGTCTTCACACTGCGGGTCCGTCCCACAGTGACAGTGGATATACATAAACGGGAAGTAAAACTCTCAGAGCATACTTCGTCCGTGCATGGATGAGTAACTGAGACAGTGAGCGAGTATATGTTAGGGAGTGTGTGTGTGTGTGTGTGTGTGTGTGTGTGTGTGTGTGTGTGTATGCGTGTGTGTGTTTTGTGCGTGTGTGTTGTGTTGTGTTGTGTGCGTGTGCGTGTGTGTGTGTTTTGTGCGTGTGTTGTGTGTGTGTGTGTGGGGGGGGGGGGGGGGGGGCAGAGGGACGATAGGCGATGATTGGTGAAACTGAAGTGGTTGGTTGTATTGTCCTCTGGCAAAATTCTGTAGCAGAAATCCACTCCGACAGGTCAAGATATATATATATATATATATATATATATATATATATATATATAGAGAGAGAGAGAGAGAGAGAGAGAGAGAGAGAGAGAGATGCATGCACTCAAGGCCTAACCAGCGCGCTGGGTTCTGCTGCAGGTCAGGATTCTGCCTTGCTGATGTGGTGTGGCGTGTGTGGTTTTGTCTGAATGCACTGACGCGTACTGGAGAAACTGAAACTGAACACAAAGAAACATCTCGTAACAAGCTCTGGTTGTTTGTCAATTATGTGTGTGTGTGTGTGTGTGTGTGTGTGTGTGTGTGTGTGTGTGTGTGTGTATGCATTTCCATCCTTCCTTGTGTAAGTGTGTGCGCGTGTGTGGGTATGCGCGGATTGCTGAGCATAGCCCATTTTTGTTCTTGTTTTCTTTCAATCATTTGTCTCAGTTCTACGTACCTTTTACATTTACATTTCTTTATGTATATCTGTATTGATTAGTTTGTTTTGTCTAAATATCATATTTCGTTTTACGTCAATGTTTTACATAAACATAGTGCAGGCTCAGTCAAGTCCTCAGTGAGCAATAAGTTAGGTTCATGGAAAGGTCAGGCGTGACATGTGCTGTAGCATGTAGTGTGTTGTTCCACACGTTTTGACATCTCTCTGAAACTGATGATGAATGACGAGGATGTGTGCAGGTCCATTTAGCTTTGGGACTATGTCAGTTACAGGGCCGCACTCCACGCTTCCTTTAACAATATATTCTGGCATCCAAGTCAACGAGGCTCCAGAGATCAGTGCAGACACCTGCAGTGTTGGTCAATAAATTTGAGCAACACCTCCAAAGACGCATCCGTGGTTTACTCTTGACTGTGTAGTCCAAGTCTTCCTATTAATTTTGAGTCCTCAGCAGACACAACTCTGCGGTAGAGACGGTCCCCGCGGACCGAAACGTCTCCACATCTTATGGGGCTCGAACGCGCGTCTTCCCTGGTCAGTCGTCAGTCCGCTACGTTGACCACTTTGCCATGGTGGCTGGTCCATGCCTGTGCCAGTTTGGTGGGCTGGCAGCCTGGCCTGGCTGCTTTTGATAATTATTGATGACAGGAACCTGTTTTCCTTTCTTTTGTTGATATGTGATGCCAGTGCTTCTATTTACTTCTGTTTCCTTCACCCTCTCTCTGTCTCTATCTCTGTCTGTCTGGAGAAATGTGCGCAGTACAATGTTGGTTTGGAGATGATGCCGATAGTCATTTGATCAGTAATGTCTCGTTCTCTTCCTTCTAGGTTGGACTTGCGGCTGACCCCTCTAACCTTCTTCTTGTGAGGCGATCAATGGTGTGATGACCGGGCCTTGTACCTAAATGGTTTTTGAGGTACTCGTTTTACTGTTCTCCAGATGTTGGCTGCTCATTGTTGAGGCTGCTGCCAGAAAGTCTGTCAGGCATGTCCACGGCAGCACATCTATGTCAGCTTTTGCATTTTGGATGTTGCGCATCGCCTCATGCCCCCGGCTCTGGGCTACACTACACCACTCCACTTTCAGCTTATCAATTGTAGGAGATTCACGGAATCTTCACGGTAGGCTTTTACGTGTATGACCGTTTTTACCCTGCCATGAATGCAGCCATACTCCGCTTTCGGGGGTGTGCATGCTGGGTATGTTCTTGTTTCCATAACCCACTGAACGTTGACATGGATTACGGGAACTTTAGCGTGTGTATTAAAAAAATGTGATCTTCTGCTTGCGTATACACAGGAAGGGTGTTCAGGCACTAGCAGGTCAGCATATATGTTGACCTGGGAGATCGGAAAAATCTCCAACCTTTACCCACCAGGCGCTGTCACCAAGATTTAAGAACCCGGGACCCTCAGATTGAAAGTCCAACGCATTAACCACTCGGCTATTGCGCCCGTGACTCTAAACGGGGCATTCACCCCCCCCCCCCCCCCCCCCCCTTTTTTTTTTTTTTTTTTTTTTTTTGCTTCACCACCATTGTATCCCCAAACGGACTGACCTTTGGTGACTGAACATCTGTATAATTTTTGATAACATTTTCTTTGCTACTTTCTTCAATATGTAGCTTCACCTCTGTATCAGTTCTGCCCTCTGGCCATTCCCGATAATGTCTTCCCAGGGTGGGTGAAATGATTGTGTTGGAGATGTGTTTGAAGTGTTATGGGTATGCTTCCCGTTCTTTTGTTTCTTTTCTATCAGTAGCTGGACGAACTTCCGAAGTGCAAATATTAAGCAATGTATTTTGGAAAACTGATAGTGTGATTGATATATGACTTAGCCCTTCAGTTTGGGGCTTGGGCCTAAATCTGAACGAACCATTTCATATTTCATTCCTAATCGACCCGTATCTGGCATACAGGCAGAATGGTGAGTTCTGTTTGTCCCAACCATACCCCCCCCCCCACCCCCACCCCTCTTCAATAGCAACAGATTTTTCTTGAGTGAAATTTGGGCTGCTCTCCTCAGGAAGAGCGTTTCGCTACAGTGAGAGCGACATCCTCTTCCCCATCTCTTTTTTTTTTTTCCTTTTCCGCCTGCTAGCGTAAGTATATTTTGTTTTCCTATCGAATGGATTTTTCTACAGAACATGTACCAGGGAGAACCCTTTTGTTACAGATGGTTCTTTTACATACACGTAAGTGTAAGCTGCCCCCGGATCTCGGTAGCGCCTACAAAAAAAATTTTGTGGGGCCTCTATCCTTTTTATTTCCCATATTTTTTAGATTTATTTTCATCTCATCCTTTTTATTGCCTTCCATTCTTTGCCACAGTTTTGATTTCCCTTGCACTTTCGTCCTTGTGGCGAGTTCCTGCCAAGGTCTTTGACAGCGTGTTCACGAGAAGTTCGAAACGCTCCAGTCTGCATAGAGTCATGGACATTACAGAAGTTCAGAGGTGGCAGGAAAGCATGTCGGAAATAACAACTCAACATTCGCTCGGTCTGTCAGCCTCCATGCAGCTGTCTGTTCACTACATCCTCTTTTGTTAGTCAGTACTACTGAGTGTGACAATGACAGCTTGGCTAGTTTTTGTACAACAGTGTGTTTATTAACTTTGTGTATCGCACGGGGGATGTGTGTGTGTGTGTGTGTGTGTGTGTGTGTGTGAGAGAGAGAGAGAGAGAGAGAGAGAGAGAGAGAGAGAGAGAGTTTGTTGATTTGATACATATATATGTTATCTCTTTTTTCCTTTTTAAATATAGATGTTAGTTCAACTCTGTTGTCCCATCTGCCTTGTCTCTCTCTGCGTCATATCCGTTTAATTAACTGTTTAATTGAGCATAGACATTCACACACACACACTCTCTCTCTCTCTCACTCTATATTATCTATTTCTCACCCTTTTCACTGGGTAAAGTGAAACACATTAGGTCCTCACAGGGTAAAGTCAAACACATAGGTCCTCACAGGGTAAACTCAAACAAAGCTCCTCACAGGGTAAAGTTAAACACATAGGTCCTCACAGGATAAATTCAAACACAGGTCCTCGCAGGGTAAACTCAAACAAAGGTCATCACAGGGTAAAGTCAAACATATAGGTCATCACAGGGTAAAGTCAAACACAGCTCCCCACAGGGTAAAATCAAACAAAGGTCATCACAGGGTAGTAAAGTTAAACACAGCTCCTCACAGGGTAAAGTCAAACAATGGTCCTCACAGGGTAAAGTTAAACACAGGTACTCACAGGGTAAACTCAAACAAAGGTCATCACAGGGTAAAGTCAAAATATAGGTTCTCACAGCATTAAAAAGTTGAACACATTGGCCCTCACAGGGCAAAGTCAAAACACAAAGGTCCTCACAGGGTAAAGTCAAACACTCAGGTAATTTTTAGGTAATGTCAAACATAGGTCCTCACAGGTAAAGTCAAACAATGGTCCTACTAGGGTAAAGTCAAAAATAGGTTCTCAAAGGATTTAAAATGATCTGAAACACACTGGCCCTCACAGGCAAAGTCAAAACACATATGTCCTCACAGGGTAAAGTCAAACACACAGGTCATCATAGGATAATATCAAAATATAGGTCCTCACAGGATTAAGTCAAACACATAGGTCCTCAAAGGATAAAGACAAATACACAGATCCTCACAGGGTAAAGTCAAACATATTGGTCCTCATAGGAAAAGTCAAACAATAATCCTCACAGGTAAAGTCAAACCATAGTCCTCACAGGTAAAGTCAAACACAAGTCTACACATAAAGCAAACACAGGTACTCACAGGGTAAAGTCAAACATATTGGTCCTCATAGGGTAAAGTCAAACATATAGGTCCTAACAGTGTAAAGTCAAACAGAGATCCTCACAGTCAAACATATGGGTCCTCAGTGGACAAACACACAGGGGGCACTGAAATAAGCTCTGTGGATTGCCTTGTGTGTGTGTGTGTGTGTGTGAGAGAGAGAGAGAGAGAGAGAGAGAGAGAGAGAGAGAGAGAGAGAGAGTGTGAGAGAGAGAGAGAGAGAGAGAGAGAGAGAGAGAGAGAGAGAGAGAGAGAGAGAGAGAGTGTGTGTGTGTGTGTGTGTGTGTGTGTGTGAGAGAGAGAGAGAGAGAGAGAGAGAGAGTGTGTGTGAACAATTGTACAACTGTGGTGTTGGTTTTTTTTAATCAAATAAAATTATGTTTCAGTGTTTCAGCCCATGTCTTGGGTGCCATGTCTGTCGGTTAGTAATGTAAGATTTTCAGTTTAACATCCATTCACTAGAAGTGTTATTAGACAGAAAGAGGTAGTGGGTGAAAGAGGGGGAATGCTTGTGAATATTAGTGTAGGAAAGTGTTTATGTTTTAGAGGAAATGAAAAGAAGTCTATTGTAAAAAATAAAATAAAATAAAAATTAAAGAGATGGTGGTGTATAATATACTAATAATTGAGGTGTTAAAAGGAGGGAAATTAGGTGTATGCATATCAACAAGTCAGTCACAACATCAACAAAGATTAACTTGCGATGTAAATATGAATAACGACATTAATTAAAATACATCAAAGGAGGATACCAACTGGACTGGAGTTTAAAATTTCTGAAAACATTCTAAGCAATGAATAATCATTCAAAATCTTTTCTGTGGCTAATGGAACAATGGTAGAAAAGTGATCAACTACAGCTTTTGGTATCAACTGTGGTTAGTAGTGTGTGTGTGTGTGTGTGTGTGTGTGTGTGTGTGTTTGTGTGCGTTATGTAGTGTGTGCTTGTGTGTTGGGGTGGGGGTGGGGGCACACGTTGTGTTGGTGCTGTTTAATTACTTTCAGGTGAAAAAGGTATTTGCAAGACACTGTTCAAACACTTCAGCAGACTTTTTCTCCTGAGACACATGGGCAACTTTTGTGTAAGGAAGACCAATATTCTGTGTGTGTGTGTGTGTGTGTGTGTGTGTGTGTGTGTATGTGTGAGTGTGTGTGTGTGTGTGTGTGTGCGCAGATACACATGTATTGAAGGGTGGGGTGGCAAGTTTGGGAGGGATGGGGGAGGAGGGGAGCAGCTCTCAACTCCTTCCCAAGGAGGGTTGTGACAGTTCTCACGGGTTAAGGGTGACAAGATTGTGAAGTGCATAAAATAAACAAAAAATAAACACAAAAAAAAAACCCAGCAACACACACACAAACATACAAAGGAAAGACTGGAATACAGGATTACATCCTTCACTGTTTTATATATATATGTATATATTTTCCCCTTCATCCACAGTTACAAGAATAAAACATGCCAGAAATGTCTTGCAAAATTAAACGTATGCTGACAAACATACACTGACATTCCTATGACATCAGAAGAAAACAGTTCCTGACTGCCCACAGCTGACAAGAGAAAGCAGAAGACATCTTGCAAAGTCTGTTGCTGAACAAGAAAGAGCATTGGAAGAGGCCAGGGATCATCCGACATTGTTGCTTTAAGTCCAGCTGACCGCACAGGGCCTTTATATAAGAACTGCAGAACTAACAATTATTTTTGACTGCATTAAACGCAAAACTCTTGTCTCTCTCTGTAACACACACACACACAAAACCTGCAAAACAATACAGTTTTTGACAAATCATTTTAACCATTAAGCTCCTTAAGGTAAATACAACAAGGCTGTGCTGTCGCTGTCAGCCCTTCTGCTTAGTTCATCATTAATTTATCATGCCCAGTTTGAAAAAAGAAAAGAAAAGAAAAGAAAAAATTACTTCAAAAGCCACAAAGAAAAACATAAAAAGGCCATTTTGGCAAATGACACTGCAGAATGGACAGCTAGCGCCCATCCCAGTGTTTACAATATCACTACCTAATCGCCAGAACAAAACAGCACAAACAGACTGCAGTAAAAAAGGAAAAAAAAACTGTTAAGTCTTGTTGGATAAAAGATAGGGGAGTGGACTATGAAAGCAGAAAAAGCAGACAAATGTGAAGGATGAAAAAAAGGCAGAAATAAAGCAAATGAAAAGAGGAAATTTTCGGCAGAGAATTTCCTGACGGCAGGAATGCTATTTATTCTGAAATACCCCAAGCATCCCCTCAAGGGACAGAGACAATCTTCGCTCCCTTGATTTTCTGCAAAGTGAAGAACCGCATTGTTTGTTACGCCCAAATATTTTGAACAGCAGCAGATAAACAGGAACATCTGTGACTATACAAAAGGATAACTAACACGCATCCTGAAACTGTCTGAGAGTAAATGGATGGAAATCTTGCTGTGCCACCATCTAATTCCAAGAGCAGCAGATAGCTATTGAGCAACTGTTGTCTAGAGCCCAGCTGACCGTCGCCTTCATCAGGGCTGAAAATGTGTTGAAAGAAATCAAAATGCAAGACCAAGACACTGACTGAACTCCTGAAGTTCAACATAAAACATACAACCAATCCGTGACTGTGGAAACAACCACACCGCAGAACTCTATAACTGATAATGCTGAAAACACCATTCTATCCAGTTAATCTGTCACTTGCAGATGACAGAATATGTAAGGAAAAAAATAAAAAGAAGAATCCAAAAGATACACCAGGTAAGCAACAATAAGAAAATTAATGTTAGCAAATAACACATGCCAACAGCAAAACTACCGTTTTCACAGCTTTTTGAGTGAACGATACACATCTTAAACTTCACCAGTGGTTTGTAAATGTATTTGTAAATCTACTTGTATGACAACTTATCTGTTTGACAGCCTTATTATCATTCCCTCTCTTGCATTTGAGACACTTCAGATGGTGAGCATTGTGCTGCCATCAGCAGAGAGCTGACAAACATGCATTTTCTTTCAGAACCTTAGACTGTTTCAATCCTGCAGTGCAGACTGCAAGGAGGTGGTTGTCATCCAAACACAACATATTTTTGTCAGCACTTTAGTGAGGTGTTCTGCTTCAGGTCAAGTTGTTCACATGGTACATTACAAGCTGGAATAAAAAAAATGCATGTTGGGAGTAGAGAATCTGATGTTGAGGGTAAACATATTTCAGTCTTGTCTATGAAGTTTGCTGTTGTTGACATACAAGGCTGATTCATGGATAAATCAATCACTGAATCATTCAACTCATATGAAAGGGTTTAGGAATTTCAAGCCATGAGTAATCAGTACATAGAAACTTCACGAACCCTTCACCAGCACCTAAGAAGTTAAGAGTCCATGGGTGTGAGTCCCTTTATGGACAGTACCTCCAACATCCCCGCAGGGGTTTGGGGAGTGGGGGTGTCTCCAGAAGAATGACATGGCTTCTTCCTTCATGTCAACCAACATAAAACAGGCACTGCCAACAGTTTCCGACTGCAGAAGTCATTGGTAAGGAAAATAATACACTTGATTATTCTCTCTCATTCAAGACAATGATCACATCACTGACGGCAGTCTGGTCAAAGGCTCAGTGACTGTTGGATTCCTAAAAGACTATAAGATACAGATACAAAGGTAAGACATTTATCTGAAGGGACACACACATTCAGCTGGTATTAACTGGCCAAAGGCCTGTAAAATCAACAGCGCACATGTGAAAATTCTTGAGGCAGCTGATATTCTCCGCTGGCACATCTTGCTTACAGCTTGGCTTAGGATTAAAAAAATGTTAAAGGTCCAATAGCCTTTTATGGCCATTGGTGTGGTAAATTCACATCTACTGTATATTGGCCTTGGTACATGAAGGTGTGGCCTAATCCTTTGTATCAATCTTTCCAAAGTCAGGTACCCATTCACATCTGGGTGGAGTGAGGAAAAAATTACGAATCGAACAGTTTTTGTCGTCATGCCATACAACTAACAAAACAGGGTGCCTGCAGAAAATCTGTGGTTTATGCTTATTTTGGGTCTTGGTCTCTTGGCTTTTATCGGAACAAATAGTTCAGATTTAAAAAAAAAACACAGCTGCAAGGGACAACAACAACAACACAATCTCCATGTCTTAATGTTAATAAATGTTTGTGTTAAGATAGTGCAAAGACACAGATGAGTGTTGGTGCGTGGGGAATGCAAAATGTTCTCATGTAAACCAGGTGATCTTGTTAGGTGAACGTCAGTGTTCACTGTTTCTTCAAGCAGCATTTCCGCTGATGAAGATGAAAGGTGGATGGGCTGCGCATTTTTCTGCTTTAAGTTTCATTGCTCAAAGACCTTTCCCTTGCCTATCCCCCATTGGCACATGTATCATATGAGTGCCCCGAGTCGATTATGATGTTATCTCTATTCCTGTCAAATGATTCATTTCATTTTGAGCTGATGAGAGACAGATCTCCTGGTGTGTGGCTCAGTGACCTGGTGACAGCTAGCTCCCTGTGGACTGCCGGCACTGGCACTGTGCTGTGGCAGATGAACCCGGGTGTGGCTGTGTATGAGGGACTCGGGCCGAGTCGAATGGGGCAGTATCACTGAATTGGCATGGATGATAGGGTAGCTAAAAAAAAACAACAAAACAAAAAAACCAAAAAAACCCACCTCTCCTCTGCTACAATTAGCCGCTCTTATTTGGAGTTTCAATCTCTCGCAAGCTGGCTGTAAGCCATTCAATTCTGTTCAAAGCTCTACTTCTTTCAGATGCTAGCATCAAATCACTCATATTTCTATTCTGGGCTTCGTTCTGTTTCCAGCTGATCCAATTTTGTTGCTGAATTTTCCATCATGCACTGCTGACAAAGGATCTTCAGTATCATCTGATTTAGGATTTCATTTTGCAATCCCATTTCCTGACCCAGCCATACACTTATGTTTTTATTTATTTATCTATCCCCAAAAACAGATTATGACTGCCTCCATGGCGGGGTAAAAACAATCACACACGTAAAAGCCCACTCATGTACATACGAGTGAATGTGGGAGTTGCAGGCCACGAACGAAGATGAAGAAGAAAATTTATTTTTCTTTTTGGCAACAAGTCAGTCATCTACGTTTTGTATTTTTTGTTTGTTTTTGGCTGCCTATCATCTGCACTCAAGTGTTTCAGTGGTAATACTCCCACTACCAGTCCCTCAAACGCAAGCACGCCTACCTGGGTTCATCTGCCATGGTCTCAGTGCTGGTGGTCCACAAGGAACTATCAATGTTGGTCGGCAGGAGACCACACACCAGAGGAAGACGCTGCACTGAGGCTGTCACCTTGGTGGTGTTCAGCAGTGCCTGTTCTGATTTAACGTATGAAGGACACCACCTACTTGGTTCTATAATGAATCATTTTTCACCCAGCCAGCCTAAGCAACCACCATTTTGACAGTCTGTAAGATAGCATGCCATCTTGCACCTCCACTTTGTTTTCTTCCTTTTCGTCGGTGGCAGTAATTCTTTTCCATTTCTGGTTTACAAGCGACATTATGCGCAGTGCCTGATGTGAACTTGTCTGTCTAAAAGCCTACTTTTGTTTTTTGTTTTGCTTCCATCATTTTGTGTCTGATGAAGCAGAACCATAGGAACCAATTCAATATCATCTGTCTCTTCTCTCTACCTGGCAGCAAGTCCATGACAAGACAAACTGCATTCCTTGAAGCCGGCAGTGTATTCTTAGAGGTTATATTTTAATGTGATAAATATATCAACTGGAAAAAAAGAAAGTAAAAACATCAACATATATATATGCACTCACTTTCATGTAAATTCTCATTCATGCAACATACATGCACATGAACATAAACAAATATGAACATGAAAATATATATGACAAACAACTGAAACAAGGAATGGATTCCTTTAAATTAAAAAAAAAGAAAAGAAAAAAAAGATGTTTGTGATTGCATTCACTTTGTTACAAGATGTAAATATACACCAGACCTCTCAACCTTTCCCCTCTATTGCTGAACAAATGCATTTTGTACACATCTTCCAAGGCTTCTGAGAGACATTTGAATTCCTGTGAACAATATCTTTATATCATAATCTCTCTCTGTGTCTCTGTCTGACACAGAGTGCACGAGTGGGGCTGTACACACACAAAATATGACGCTCACTCCTGTGCCAAACATGCAGTAACTGAAATGAATATATGCATTTATTAGTATATTATGTAACTAAATTGAATACATGCACATTTATATGGCATTTGTGATTCAGTCCTTTAGAGATCATTCTCTCAACATTAATACATCAATGTAACAGCCTGCACGCCCTGTTTCCCCCCTGCAAATGAGATGCTGAATGAAATACTAGAGAGGCAGCCTTCCATGACTCACATAATTCTGACTAAATTCACGATACAAATCTCTGAAAAAGATGTTTTCATCCACAAACACTGTAGTATGGTCATTGCTGCAGTGCTGAAAAGGCATTAATTGGGAAACTTTCCGTAACGTTTCATTTAAAAGACATTTATATTTGCAACTCAAAAAATGATTGTGGAAGGATAATTAAGATGGAAAAAAGGTAATCATTTGAAGATGAAAAAAAAAGTAACATATTTACAAGGAAATAATATTCCAGTATATTTTTGTAAGTATTCCAAGTTTCTACACTGAATGTGTTTCAGCCTGAAATAGTTGTCTAAAAATCGACTGCCTGTACTGTAGCCTGCAGAGATTTTACAACGACGGCCAAAACCATTAAGTGCCTGACTCCTACTATCATGAATATGACACACACAAAAAAACCAGTCTAGAACTATGTTGGTGCAATCACGCATCTGAAGAATGCATGGATATCTAACAACAAATCCTCAATTGTTGCCACAACCTTGTCCAACTTATACAGCAACTGAACAAGACTTGGGCAAAACTCTGCTTGGTAGGATCTTTTTGATGATCTGATTCAGTCATATACTTGGATGTCTTTTGTAAAGCACTGGGAGTTTTGCCCACAACCCCAGATCTCCTCATTTTCTTTCCCATACAGCTGCAGTTTTTGCAGTCCCACAATTTGAACAAGGGACGGAAGAGGAGGATGCAAGGTGTGTAAGAACCATTGCTGCTAGCATCACTGAATTTCATAAAAAAATTATTTAAATTTTTTTTTTTTTAAATCAACAAGTGCAGGGATTAGGTTTTGAATAGGCCATCCGTCACTGGTGCACACAAATTTGAAATGACTCAACATTGTAACAGTGAGGTCATATGGCTAACATGGCTTTTTTGGGGGCAAGTTTCTCTCATCTCCTACAAAATAATGACAACTGCAGTTTCAAATTCTGATTGAAAAAAAACCAACATAAAAAAAGGTTACCATTGTCCTTTTATATAGTCTGACGCCGAGCAGATGAACATTGCAAACATTAGCCTCAAAACATGCACTGAAAACCAACTATGTCATTTGCACAAAACCATCACTGGGAGTATGCTGCAGAACTGCAGTGGGACACAGCGAGAAAGTTTGTGTGTGTGTGTGTGTGTGTGTGTGTGTGTGTGTGTATGTGTTCGTGAGTAGGTGAAACAAAAAAGATAAGACAGAGAGTCAATATCTAGCTGGCTAACAGCATGTGCATCAGTTTGCTCTCTGCATGTTTATCTTCACAGGGGTACAAAGTCAATTCAAGTCACAAACACACACACACACACACACACACAGCGTATTATCACTCAGACACACACGAGTGCATGTAACAAAGAAGTGGAAAATTGCAGTTAGAAATCTACTGTCACATCCAAACTGAAAAACCGTATCCTTGTTGCCTTCCACATCACAGGAAATACACACAACTGTCTGCCATAAAGATACATTTTCCAGAACACTTATTGCCCAATTTTTTCCTTTCTTTAAAAAAAAACAAAAAAACCTTTTAGTTTTAGTGTGTGTGTGTGTGTGTGTGTGTGTGTGTGTGTGTTAATTGTCTAAGGATAATTTTCCCTGACCCAAAATTGTGTGTAAGTGTGCACATGCATGCATGCAGATCCTAAGCTTGAACTGGAAACATTTCCTTTGCAATAAGTCAACAACACGGCAATAGCAACAGCAACAACAATAACACAGACACATATACACACACACACAAACGCATATAAACTGTTTCACATGTGTGAGTATACAAATGAGTGCAGCAGACAATGTACAAATGAAAGTACACATTTTGTGGTAGATGAGGGGGGTGGGGCACTGCCAATGTGGGAGGAAGAAAGGGGCATTTTTTACCGACTCATTGAAAATGACCCATAGTGCTGAACCAAACCTATACTCTGCTCATAATTTTGACACATTAAATCTATGTAAGTAATTTCATATTTGCTGCTATAAATTCACATCCCATTTTAGACACTAGAGAATGAGCAAAGATCAATCTGATCAGATCCTAACAGATTGTTTCAATAAATGTGAAGTGTGACACCAGTCTAAGAAAAGATTGTCTCATGTGCGCCATCTTCTTAAAGGTGATGGTCCGAGTTACTAAGTTTGATAAAAATACAGCATCCTGCCCGGCTGGTTTCTCTTTCAGTTGTGGTTACTGAGAAAATGTCAATGTAAGGGCTTATCACTGATGCAAGCTTGTACACTCGCACACACTCGCGCACACACACACAGTTTACACACACACACAGAGTCAAATCAGGGCTAATACATGGATTCACTCTGTCAAAAATGGGTTGAAATTTTACTGAGTGAAGCTTACACAGCAACATGATTTCACCTTGCTAACACAGGCCTTTCTGAAATGAACATGCAAGGGAAGAAAACAAAAAGAGAGTAAAGTACAAAATAGAACTATTCTACCCCATAGACTTTTTTTTCTCTTGTTTAATTTTGTAAACAATTTTAAACCTGTCAAAAAAAACAGTGTTTTCACTCAAAAGTATGCCTTGTGAATATTTCTGTCATAATTGAAGTATGAGAACACTGAAACATTTTTATATAAAAAAAATAAAGTAACTGTGACTGAGAAGATGAGCTGGACTGGAATGGATAAGGATCACAACAAATCACATGATCCAAAGGTACAAACAACAAATCACCCACTGAAAAAAAAAAGAAGAAAAAAAGCTCTGCATTTTCAATCAAAATTTGGAAAAAAAAACAGTGGAACATATCTCCATGATCATGTATCAGCTTTAAATCTCCACAATCACACACCCACCTTAAAATCTGGAACCAGAGCATGCAAAATATGAAAGATGGAAAAAGCATCAAGTGTAAACTAAAAAGAACGCAGTCCAAGTGAAGAACCTGAAAAGTTGGCTCTCAGTTTAACCCTACTGCATTCACAAACTTTACTGAGAGAGACTTCGTCAGTTTAGTGGTAAATTTCTTCATTATGCCAATCATTTGACATGCTCACACGACAGAGCCAGTCTTGTTTCTTCACTTTACCAATCATCTGACATGCTCACGCGACAGAGTCAGTCTTGTTTCTTCATTTTACCAATCATTTGACACGCTCACAAGACAGAGCCAGTCTTGTTTCTTCATTTTACCAATCATTTGACACGCTCACAAGACAGAGCCAGTCTTGTTTCTTCATTTTACCAATCATCTGACATGCTCACACGACAGAGCCAGTCTTGAATAAAAGCTAATTTATGTTTGCACATTTCTTCTGTTTGTACTGCTATGTGCACGTGTCAAATGCAGCACAAGGAGAGGCCCAGAACTTCTTTTTTTGAGGAAGTGTCTGATTTGCTCCTCTGTAACTTTTATTTACCTGTGTGCCAGCTGAACCAGTAGCATAAATGAAGCTCTGACCTTAAGTCGTGTACCCTTTTGTTGTTTGATCCTTTTACTCTCCTGGCCTCAATGTTCTCTCATGTTGTATATTTAGATTTTCTTTCATATTGTATTTTTCGTTTTGAAGGTCACTGCATTACAGTGTATGTCCCCTGCATGAATGTGGAACACAGCAGTGCACTGTTCAGTCACATCATCAAGGTAAAATCACAATGTCACCATGTTGCTGGAGTGATAGCCATGAATTTACGTGTCTGCCTAGGAAGCAAGAGAATTTGAGCGCGCTGGTTCGAATCACGGCTCAGTCACCGGCATTTTCTCCCCCTCCACTAGACCTTGTGTGGTGGTCTGGATGCTAGTCATTTGGATAAATCCATAAACCGAGGTCCCATGTGCAGCATGCACTCAGCGCACGTAAAAGAACCCACGGCAACAAAAGGGTTGTCCCTGGCAAAACTCTGTAGAAAAATCCACTTGGATAGGAAAAAACAAATAGAACTGCATGCAGGAAAAAAATATCAAAAAATGGGTGGCACTCTCAGTGTTGCGACGCGCTCTCCCTGGGGAGAGCAGCCCGAATTTCACACAGAGAAATCTGTTGTGACAGAAAAGAGAAATACAAACTTTTTACACTCTAAAACATGCTGCACATCAGTGTCCTGATTAATGACTTACATAAGTTGCAAAGTTATGGTAACACACATTAATATTTGATAAAACAAAACAGGCATTCAGAACCAATCAAAGAAAGGAAAACAACAACAACAACAACAAAGTTTACACAAAGTGTGTGACACATACCAGAGCTGCTTAACATGTGAGCAAGATATATCATGAATTCACACGATCAGTCAGATCTCACACAACACTGAATCATGAACACATGCATGCATGGAAACACACACAATATCTCAACAATCATCCAGGTTAAAGAAACCAAACAACAACAACACCCAAAAACAACCACCAAAACCCATTACTCATCAGATGCACACAAAAAAAAGAAAAAAAAGACCATATATATATATATATATATATATATATATATATATATATATATATATATATATATATATATATATATATATATATATATATCTACACATACACTTAATAAGAAATAAAAACATTAAAAGATTATATTTCTGCACCAAAGTCTGCACAATTCTCATCATGACAATGGAAAAAAAACAAGCAAAACAACACAAAACCCCACCTTTCCTTGTTAAAGGCAAAGCAGGTTTAATAATACATGCATGCAGCAGCCCCATGATCCAAACCCACAGTTTCACAACAAGGCATGAGAGGTCCAGCGGTAGAGACGGTAGCAGCCATAGGACAGCGCACACAGCAGACTGGCTCGTATGCTCCACTTCACAATCTTGCCCAGCATGGAACCTGGAGGTACCCTGGGGGGAAGGTGGAAACGGGGAGAAAAGATTAACTCAGAAGCCACAACAGACAAGAGGGACTGGAGCTATCTCCCTCTGTGTGTGCGTGTGCGTGCATGTGCGTGCGTGCGTGTGTGTGTCTGTCTGTCTGCATGCATGAGTTTTTATTGAGAGGATGGGGGCTCAGAGTGTGTATGCATGTGTGAGTTTTTGGTCTGTATGCATGTACGTGTACACAGAGGACAGGGACTCTGTGTGTGTGTGTGTGTTGTGTGCATGTGTGTGTGTGTGTGCGCGCGTCTGCATGCATGAGTTTTTACTAAGAGGATGGGGACTCAGTGTGTGTGTGTGTGTGTGTGTGTGTGGAAGCGCACGCACTTGCATGCATGTCTACAAATGTTAATTTAAAGAACATTACACAAATGACTCGAAAAAGCCAATACAGAATCTCAGCAGCTTGCTATATCATGGATTTCCAAACTGATTTCATCTTATTGCTGACATTTAATATAACACACACACACACACATACACATATTCGCACATGCACATACATCATATTCAATAAACCCTCACACAAGACAGTGACCGCATATAGGTGAGTGTCATCCACTTCACATGTGCATTTTTGGGAGTGCTCAAAGTTGCCGACTGCAGGTGTCTGTATCTCTCAGACCTGGTTGGCACAGAGTACAGCCTTCTTGTCACTTAGTACCCAACATAAAATGGACCCCATAGCAGCAACATCATCATCACCATCTCATTCATCATTAACAAAGAAAAAAATGTTTCCTGATTCTGTTGCCTTTCATGCCCTACTCTTACAGTGACCTAAGTTTTGACCTCTCTCCAATTCCATGCTTGGGATGAGTTCCTGTCAAGGTCTTGAATATCACCAGACTTAATGGGGAATGTTGTAAGGGGGTATACGGTGGTGGTCTCCGCCCTGCAGGGGAAACTCACTCACTCTGGCTCCATGACTGAGCAAAAATTCATGTCAGTATGGGGCTTGGTATGTAGTGTCCTGCACATGCTTTATGATCATCAGAACAAGCGCTGCTGAACAGCATCAAAACAACTCTGTGCAGGTTCTCCTCTGGTGTGTGGCCTCCTGGCGACCTATACTGTTATATGGACTGCTGGCACTGAAACTGTGGAAGACAAACTTGGGTATGGCTGTTTTCTGGGGGGATCAGAATGAGTGGTGTGAGAGTAACGCCACTGACTTAGTGTGGATGGGCAGAAAACAACAACAGAAAAATACAGCCTCCCTTATTATTTGTGTTCCTGTTCCTTCAAATAAAAGAGTCGTTTATTCCAACATTGGCCTGTTTTCTTTGCCTGTAGCTTTTCTCATCCCCCCCTTCAGCAAGAGCAACAAGTGATCGACCTGAAAACAGGGGCCACACCCACAGTTCTCCACTGTCTGGCTTGTTAACTTGTTTAGCAGCTGGTACAGATGTAGTGGTGCAATTTGGTAATATCCTCAGTGAGAAACCTACATATAGCAAACCTCTTATACTTTGAACATCCTGCACGGTCTTGTGGATGAGTCAGGGGACATGTAATCTGTCAACCCATCATGGTGCCAACATCCTGTTTGTTCTTGTTTGTGTGGGCACAAAACAAACCCACATTCTAATTATGAAACAATAGATGAAACATGATATTTCTCATAATACATGTGATGAGTTCATTTCCACTATTCGTGAAATTTCTGTCAAGTGTGTTTGTGCCCACAGGACAAACCAAGAGCTATCGTATGTAACCAGGCATTTCTCTGTCTGGTCTGGACACCCCTCATTACTCAACAAGGAAGATCTAAACCCTTCTGCTGAACAGACCGTCTCATTAGTTTTATCACAGTGATATAACAGCGACATTAGGGGCAAAGTGGGTTTAGGTCAGTTCACATGGACATCTTTATTCATTTGTGAGAAAGTGTAGAAGTCCCTCTTGTTAAACACATTCCCAATGTCACTGGGGTTGGTTTCTTGTCTGTTTCTGAATGTGTGCGTGAGCGTGCGTGTGTGTATATGTATGTGTGCACGCTTGTGACAATTACCATTACTTCTAAACTAGGAGGCAATGTTTGATTGCAAAATTCTAAATCCGTGTAATCAC
The DNA here is from genome assembly GCF_041734735.1 of Babylonia areolata. NCBI lineage: Eukaryota > Metazoa > Mollusca > Gastropoda > Neogastropoda > Buccinidae > Babylonia > Babylonia areolata. The sequence goes on along the minus strand of NC_134883.1, from coordinate 28,987,399 downwards.
ATGTGATATGAACTGTCTGCTCTAAACTGGAAGTGCATGAATCATTTGAAAATATAGGAGAAAAAGCTGAGGAGCATCATTTCAGCTCCTCCGCATCAGCTAACAAACTGGAAGTGATGACAAAACATACAAGCCATCATACTTTGTTGAACTTTGTTCCACTGTGCCACATGGGCTGGAAATCTACAATACAAAATGTCTGGAGTTTGCCAAACACAATCAGAACCACTTTCAGTTGAAACATTTTTTATCCATTTTTAGGAGTGATCAAGACCTAAACACAGACTGAATGAAACAGAGAGTATTTCTATATGTATGAGAATTAATCTGTTGCACTGTCAATTAATCCTGGCCTGAAGCCTACCATTCCACATCAAACAAGAACCAAAGCTGCAAATATGCCTGTTTCTCCAAGTATCATCAAGGGTCAGTGAAAGTGACAAAGAAAGAAACAGTGAGAGAGAGAGAGATGGGAGGAGAGAGAGATGGGAGGAGAGAGAGAGAGAGAGACAGACAGACAGACAGACAGACAGAGAGAGACAGAAGTCGAAGTCGAAATATTTTAATTGTCAGACCACAGATCCATAACAATGGAGTTCGCAAGGACAAACAGAATTAATACAGGGAAATGAATATTAGGACAACCATTGAACTACATGGGCATCGATAACGATTCTAGAGCATTTGCTCGTAATGAAAACGCTTTGAATACAAACTTGCATATACTAACACTCAATCTCTCACTCGCACAAGATAACAACATGGACATCTTAAATGCACTTGGATGTTTGTGAAATTTAGCAGGAATAAACTGAGAACGCAGGGAACAGTACTTAGGGCAGACCAAAAGAAAATGCATTTCGGTTTCCGGAGTGTCATCACAAAAAGGACAATTCCTACTTTGCCCATCATAGTTAAACTGCAAAAAGTGTGAGTGCAAGTTGGACATTCCAATTCTAAACCGCAAAAAAAACACGGCACATATTTATACATTTGACATTATTCAAGTAAGGTTTAAGTGACAAGGACTGGTAGAGAGAGAGAGACAGAGAGAGAGAGAGACAGAGAGAGAGAGAGAGAAAGGGAGGGAGACAGACAGATGACCAGGGAAGGAGAATCGAGGCTGACCACATACGTAATGATATCCTTGATGTCTTGTTCTTTAGACCAGTTGGCGATGATGCCTGGGACGTGACCAATGCCCACCACTCCTACCACCACCGTGGGAGTGGTCACTGGAACAAGAAAGGGCACACTGAACCATGTCACCACCATCCGTCCTTTGCATGGGCATGCGTGCATGTGTGTGGTGTGGGTGTATGTATCTATTTGTATACATGCATGCACAAGTGGGTGCACATGCACAAGTGTGTTTGCATACTGCAAGAGCCAGTGCATGCATGCATATATAAATGCACACATGTGTATGTACGTATGTATGTATGTATGTATGTATGTGTGTGTATGTATGTATATATATATATATATATATATATATATATATATATATATCAATAAATATGGAATTCTGCATGAATTAGGGCAGTGAAGGGGGCTTCTCTTGACCGCTCAAGGCTATGTATGAGAAAGGTAGGTGCTGCATGCCTGCATGTGTGTGTGTGTTTGTGTGTGTGTGCCCGAGTACTTTTTTTGTGCGTGTGTGTGACTGAGTATGCTTCATGCACACGTGTGTGTGTGAATACGCCCACGTGTGCAGGCATTTTAGTGCATGCCCTGTGCAGGCATGTTTGGATGTGCATATCTGTGTGTATGTGTATGTGTGTGTGCGCATGCATGAGTGTGCGTGGGTAGACAGCCAACACAAATCTTCCACTTGCCTTCCGGTGTGCTGGGATGCTCCCGAGATCGTGCTGCCAGCTTGAGTGAGTGCGTGAGGTAAATGTCACGCTCCTCCACAAACACCTTGCTGAGGGCAGGGAACTCTCCCGTCATCTCCTTCAGCAGCTGCTCCAACAGGTCCCGCTGTTTGCACTTCTCCACATCCTCCTTGCTGTCAACACATGGTTCAGAATCAATGCCAGTGTCAACCAGTTAAATGTGCAAGGTAAGGGAGTGGGGTGAGGCAAACGCACTTCACCTCCACCTTGCTGTCAACACATGCTTCACAATCAATACCAGAGTCAACCAGTTAACTGTGCAAGGTAAGGGAGTGAGGTGAGGCCATAGCTCTTCTCAAACTTCTTGCTGTCAACACACGCTTTGCAATCAATGACAGTGTCAACCAGTTCCTTGCTGTCAACACATGAGTCACAATCAATACCAGTGTCAACAAGTTAACTGTGCAAGGTAAGGGAGTGAGGTGAGGCCATAATTCTTCTCCAACTTCTCCTTGCTGTCAGCACATGCTTCACAATCAAGGCTACTGTCAAAAAGTAAAACTGTGCACGAAAAGGCGGAGACAAACATCAGGTCCCACTGTCTGCACTTCTCCACATCATTGCTGTCAGCATATTCTTCACAATCAACGCCGGTGTCAACTACTTAACTGTGCAAGGAAAGGGAGTGGAGTGAGGCCAACACACTTTTCCACCTCCTTGCTGTCTAACTGTGCAATGGAAGCAAACAGGGTAAAGGGGTGGAGGGGGGGGGGGGACAACAGGTCCCATTGTCTGCACCTCTCCACATCATTGCTGTCAACACACACTTCACAATCAATGTCAGTGTCAACCAGTTAACTGTGCAAGGAAAGCTAGAGGGGGAAAGAAGGGGGGTGGGGGGGCAAACATCAGGTCCCACTGTCTGCACTTTTCCACATCATTGCTGTGAGCACACTTCACGATCAATGTCAGTGTCAACCAGTTAACTGTGCAAGGAAAGCTAGAGGGGGAAAGAAGGGGGGTATGGGGGCAAACAACAGGTCCCACTGTCTGCACTTTTCCACATCATTGCTGTGAGCACCAGCGACAACCAGTTAACTGTGCAAGGGAGAAATAAACAACAAGTCCCACTGTTCTGCACCTCTCCACGTCCTCCGTACTGTCAACAGCACAGTACCAATCAACGCCAGTGTGAACCAGACACACACACACTCTCTCTCACACATACACAGATGAGAAGTATAAAATGAAAAATAACGGAGTTGAGAAGAGTGTTCTCTGTTTGTTCAAAGAAGTGGGTTTTCTGGGAAGACTTGAATTAAGCGTAAGAAGAAGAAGAAGAAGACCTGATCTGCACAGGGAGTAGGTTCCAGTCAGCTGGACCATGAAAAGAGAAAGAACACTGACCAAGGAAAGAGGTGCCAAAACAACAGGTCCCACTGTTTGCACTTCTCTTTCATCCTCCTTGCTGTCAACACACTCTTCACAATTTGTGTGCATGTGTGTGTGTGTGGACCATGAAAAGAGAAAGAACACTGACCAAGGAAAGAGGTGCCAAAACAACAGGTCCCACTGTTTGCACTCCTCTTTCATCCTCCTTGCTGTCAACACACCCTTCACAATTTTGTGTGTGTGTGTAACCCAGAGATGTAATGCTCTTTCAAATCTATTTTATTTCTTATACTAATGAGGATAAGTAATAACGAATAAAATGAAATAAAAGCATCATAGAACAAAATCGATTAGCTGAAATAAAATGAAACATGATACAAAACAGAAACCATGTTATTTCTCACACATCTGCCAGTGTTTTGAACCCAGACTGTGGTGGTGGAGGGGGGTGGGGTGGTTAAAATAACTCAGTAGAAATCATAATGAACAATGAATGAGGTGTCTCTTCTGCTTCTTGCTATCCTTTCCTTTCCAAGTTGTGAGAAAATAAATATGCTGACTGATGATGTTGCTTGAAGTGTTGTCTGTTCATGGGTATGACAGAAAAACGTCAATGCAGCTGCACATGATTAAGCTGCAATTTTGGCAAGTGGTAAGTGAAGGGTGGCTTTGCTCAGAGGTGCGTGCATGTGTACGTGTTGAAAAGACACACATGTGTGTCATTCTGACAATCTACATCTATGAACCGAAACCACTTCAAAACTGAACAAAAAACAACAACAAAGCCCGATGCTTGTTACATGGAGAGATGGGATGACGCACAGATGACCACTTGAAAATTACATATTTATAAAAACAGGATATAACAGAGGAGACTAACAGGTTTAATATACAGTGTAGCTTACAGATGATCATTTAGGAATTATGTGTGTGAAATAACTGCATTACAAAAGACAGTAACAAACTCAGGCTGGAACTAACTACATCTTGGAACAGTAGACACCACAAGCCTTGTAGGTCCCTAAAACTGATGCTTCTGTAGCAAAAACCACTCTGAAACACGACAACGCATGAAAGTATGAAAATGTTGCGGACTAATGCTAACTTTATCATTCTTAAAATTTTGTTTCATTTTGACTGTGCTTGTTCTGACATCACAGCACTCTTACAACAACGGGCTGTTCAAATGCAATTTCATAGCAGCAGATGAAATTTACTTGGGACAAGTGTGCTGTTTTGGTAGAAATGACTTAATCAGCAAGAATATGTGTGGCATCATGCATTTTTATTATTCTAAATAACATTTAATTTTGTACTTCAAACTGATTTTGATTGACTCTGCGAAGTTTACAACTGTGGTTTGGGGACCTTCAACTAGGCACAACTTTTGTGTTTCTGATCACTGGATATTAAACTGTGATACTTAAAAGATTTTACATTATGCTTTTCTATTGAAAGCTTCAAACAGCTGTCTCTTCGATAAGACAAGTGCCAACTTTCATATCTGTGTTTTCTTATATGTGTGGTTTTTCACTTGTATGGATTATTGAGTGCATGTGTCACAGTCTCTCGCTCTCTCTCCTGCCATTCTGTCAAATGGATAAAAGTGGATATTTTCTGATTGGTTCTGTTCATTTCAATTCTATCATTTACGCTGACAAGCATTCTTTTCCTTTTTACTTTTGACAACTAATTTCAAGACTTCTGACAACTGAACGAACTGAAAGGCTTCTTTAACTGCTACCCAACACTGACATTCTATTTATTTTTCCAGAAAAACTAGCAAAAGTTTCTGATTCTCAGAAACCTTATATGTTTTTTTGGGGTGGGGTTGAGGGGAGGGACTGGTGGAAGGGGGGGTGGGGGGGATAGAAAATCAGTTTGAAGCATGGCCAAATCTGCTTGGGCAGAAAGAAGCAGCTGCCACTGCGCAGGCGCAGAAGATATTACGTCCTGGTTAATCAAACACTACTGGCTGATACTGACTAAGGCTGAATTACGTGATGATGCTGGCCTTCTTCCAATTCAGTGAAATGGTAGCTGGGAATGATCAACTTGCAATCAAAGTTTGTCACATAAGATGTCCCAGCTAACAAAGAAATATATCACCACAATGACCTCGCCAGTAAAAAAAAGTAATGGGACATTTGCCCTCTTCAGGAATAAAATGGTCAGACAGTCTTAACCCTTGGTCTGTCTTTGTCTAATGTCCAACCCCAATGTGCACCCATGATATACTCTTTCAAAGTCAAACACACACTCTTTAAACAGTGTTTATTTCCCCCCCCAAAAGTATATGGGTCAAATGGCCCACTCAGCAAAAAATCAACGGGCCAGTCATTAGGACCTGTGGGTCACTGAACAACTGGTCACAGAAACAGGGGGGGAAATGGGAACATCACATTCACTGTTTCAGGGCCAGGCTACCACCAACTCAGTAATGGGGCGACCATCCCAAACCTGATGGGTCCCCAGGCGCTGGATAGGGTACAGCTGCAGTACTCATAGCCCTGGACCGACTGGCCGTTCTCCTATACAGCAGGTGGCACTGCCGCACTCACTGAAATACCCCATGTGTCCAATAGTGGGTTCACCATGCGATTAAGAGGCACACTATAACCTTTAGCCTGGGGTGGGATCCTCAGAGAAAAAAAAACACATCACCCTGTGCTCCTAGGGCAGGTCTTCCAGCCATGACAAAAACCCCACGTGCTGAAAACAAGAGTTGTTGGGTAGCATGGCACACTGTAACAAACCACTACATCACGCATCATCACTGATGACAATGTCAGACAGCCACAATATGGATGGCAATCGCCCACTGATCTCTCAAGGTGAGGCAACACTGGGCTCCAAGCCTCAATGGAGTCCACCCATAGTAACTGGAGGTCACTCACGTACATCTTTTCACACTATGGGTTGGCAAAAGAAAGCCACTTGCAGCACCTCAGCCACATCCAAGAAGTATTGACCTTTCATGGTGATGCATTGGAATGCAGAGCGAGTCTCAAAAAAAAAAAAAAGAAAAAAAAAAAAAAAGATGGGAGTTAGAACACATTCTGCATGAGAGGAGCATCAACATCTGTCACATTCAGTAAACCCATTTGCAATGTGGAAAAGCATTCAAAATCAGAGGCTACCAGAGCTTCAGGCTGGACAGAGCTGATCGATGCAAAGGCAGAATCCTGACTCAGGTCTGGAACAACACTGATGTCTGCGAAACACAGGTCCGGAACAACACTGACATCTGCGAAACATCCCGCCACATGGAGGATACTGAGTACCAGATGATTCAGGCCAACAGAGAAGCACATCCTGATTTGCTACTGCCCAAACAACCAACCACTGTCCCTTGACACCATCTTCTTTTTCAATCATGGGCTGCAACTCCCACGTTCACTAGTATGTACATGAGTGGGCTTTTACGTGTATGACTCTTTTTACCCTGCCCTGTATGCAGCCATGCTCCGTTTTCAGGGGTGTCCATGCTGGGTATAACCCACCGAACGCCGACATGGATTAGGGGATCTTTAACGTGCATATTTGATCTTCTGCTTGCGTATACACAGGAAGGGGGTTCAGGCACTAGCAGGTCTGCACATATGTTGACCTGGGAGATCGGAAAAATCTCCACCCTTTACCCACCCGGCGCCGTTACCAAGATCCGAACCAGTACCCTCAGACTGAAAGTCCAATGCTTTAACCACTCGGCTATTGCGCCTGTCTGACGCCATCCAAGTCCCAGACTCAAGCTTTACTGCAGTAGGTGACTTTGACAGAGCTGGGGCTACAACCAGATAGACTGACACAGAGAAGTGGAAGACTGGCAAGATGAACACCATCTCGTCCTGATCAACTCCCCCAAGTGATGCTCCTGCCTTCTACTCCAGATGATGGCACATCACCTCCACTCCAAATCTTGCTCTTAGAACTCAAGAAAATAATAATCATAATCATAATCATCAACATCATCATCATCTTAATAATAACAATAATTGTACTGAAAAAGTGCCTTTCCATGTAAAACATGCTCCATTGCACTGTGGAAATGCCCTTGTAGGAACTGTTTAAAACAACCACACAAGTACTAATTAATACACACACAAAATCATCACAGACTACACAACATCATCCAAATCACACATCACAATACCCAAGTAAGGTACATATCATATCACAATACTTAAATCCAACATCAGTATTTTATCACAATACTTAAAAAACATAATATTATCACAATGCTAGAAACTACTCCAAACACACTCCAAAATCTTAAAGCCAGTCCCACACATCACAATATTCTGAAAATGTACATCTCAAAGTGCAAGATTTCAAAAAGTTGCACCCCTTCCCCAAAACACATCACCATACAAAAAAAGCCTTAACAAGCACTGGTTCATTCACATTAAGAGAAGTGAAGTCGAACAAGGTGCATCTTCAGATTCTTTTAAAAGTTGAAAAACACTGAGATTTTCTGAAGGTCAAAGGTAGGGAGTTCCAGATAGTGGGGCCACAGACAGAGGAAGATTATTTGCCAAAGGTCTCAAGAGAGAACCATGGAACTGTCAGCAGAGAGGTATCAAGAGAGTGCAATGCCATGGAAGGATATATGGATGGAGAAGTTTCAGTTTCAATTTCAGTACCTCAAGGAGGCGTCACTGCGTTCGGACAAATCTATATACGCTACACCACATCTGCCAAGCAGATGCCTGACCAGCAGCGTAACCCAACGCACTTAGTCAGGCCTTGAGAAAAATGGAGAAGATCTGAAAGATATGGTTACAACCGGTAACCAGATAGACTGACACAGAGAAGAAGTGGAGGCACTGAAAGAAGAAAAAAGCAAATTTTGTACTGAATTCTCGCCTTACAGAAACTCAGGGAACTGTTCTGAGAAGTGAAGTTGCACTCTCATGCCTGGGTTTACAGAGCACATGTCGGGCTGCATGATTCTGAATAAGTTGAAGTTTACTATGTCTGTTATCAGGAAGACCAGCTAGGAAAGAGTGGTCTAATGTGCATGAAAGAGACAGTAAGTATATTGGCAGCAGCAGTTGAAAGGAAAGAGTGAATTTTGCCCAACCTACGTAACCAACAGAAGAGAGTGTGACAAAAGTAATCCATAGGTGCATCCATGGTGAGTATTTTATCTAAGCAGATGCCAAGGTTTCTTATACACTGGGAGAAAGGTATGTCACAGCCAGAGTTCAGAAATCAGTTTCTAAACTTTTGGAGTTTACTGAGACCATGTGGGGGGTTGGCTGGTATTCTGTAATGGCATGAAATGACTCATCTAAACAAACGAGTGTGCGTGTGTTGTTTTCAATGCAACTCTGTGCTTGTGTGTATTCAAATCTAGCTCTGTGTGTGTGTGTGTGTGTGTGTGTGTGTGTGTGTGTGTGTGTGTGTGTGTGTGTGTGTGTCCCAGTCTTTCAATTCATGACTATGCAAACACATGCACACACACACACACAAACACTGTTAAAGAAAGGGTGAAAAGCTGGAGGAGTGATGTTGAGCTATACAGAATTACAGCCAAGCAAAAGCAAAGAGAATGGCGATGGAAAAACAAATGTATGGTCGTCCAAATGAGAATCATACTGTACACACGTTTGAATAAAACATACTGCATGGCACGGATGAATCTTTGGTGCAACAGCAATAAATCCCAGATCTAAACAACTAATACTATCTGTGGTCATGAAGGGTATTGCTGCGCCACTGGCGAATGTAATTTCAGCACAAAAAAAGCATTCACGTCATAGTTGCCTGGAATCCCAGGCAAGGAAGCAACAGATCAGCTCGCCAAACTCGGAGCAAGAGGAAGTCAACCAAAAAACAGCGTCATCTTTGCAGAGAAGAAACCCCTCATGAAGGCAATGCTTTGACCGAGAACCATGCATATCACTTCCTTGAATGCTGGCATCAGGTAGTGATCATGAGATTATGAACTGGCTATTGCATCTAAATGCTCCCCTGTTCAGGAAGATGAAGGTGGCATCATGTCCTACGTACTCCTTGTCTTGGAAGACCAAACATCAGAACATCGTTCAAACCTATCCTCTCCTGAAGGAGCAGACACCAACCCTACTGCACAGCAAGCTTCATATCCCCTCAAAGGCCTTGGAGAGGATGGTGCCATTTATCAGATGGGCTGAACTGACACTGTGAAGACGCAAACAAGAAGAAAAAAAAGAAGACATTCAGTGCTTCCCTCTCAACTACCCGTAGATGGAGTGGCTTACTCTTTGTGCTAAATTCATCATCAATCCCCCTAGAGACACACAAATATAAAATCCGAAGTAAGATACTTTATTATGTTCTTTAGGTAATTATGTAACACAAAGGCATGCAGAAACAGTATTCGTAGATAATGATTCATTTGTGATTTACATACTCAATAGCAAAACAAAGCTGACACCAAGAACTACACTCATATTTAGCATTTATGTAAATAAAAAAATATTCAAAATAAAAACCATCTCTGTGGTGGTTGATATCATAATGTTCCAACACACTTACCGCGATCTTTTTAACTTTAACTGTCCAAGAACCGCAGCATGGAAGCGACGAACATGCACGTTCGACGGAAGAGCTTTGCTTAAAAAAAACAAAAAAACATTGCAGAGAAAATGAAGACACTGAACACTGCTGCCACAGCAAACAACACAAAGTCCAGTCTTGCAGATGGCCCCCCTCAACGAACAACAAAACATCCTCCCTGTTGACAATAACTCTCCCCTCCAACCAACTCAGCCCAGTACTGTCCAACTCCAGCCGATCAATCAAGAACTATCTCCATCAACACACTCAAATTAACAAAATATGAAAAGAAGAAAAACTTTCAACTCCAACACTGTTTGCAATAAAAATCGTTGACTCCCTCTAGCCCGGAGATCGATTTTGACATCCAATCCTATCTCTGAATGCAATCACCCAATCAAATTAAAGCTTTCATTAAAGAAAACAAAATGGCGTTTTCCTTGAAATCAAAGCAAGGACTCCATTGCAAACATGAACATATTACATGTATCAACATAAACACCAGAAACAAGTTTTACACCACTTAGCACCAAATCTTGATATGTGTGTTAATATTCTCCGACACCATTTAACTTATTTCTACTTTTATTAATAATAGTTAAATTGCAAATGATCAACAGTCAACACATGCACACTCGCATCACATGTTCATTGCTAAAATGTAAATGTGTTATCTCTGACAGCAAATGATTCACTACTCAACATACACTGACAGCAGTTACACAACAAAACAAACGAAACAAAAGACAGAAAGAAAAAAAAAGCTGTATGTATTCACTCTCTAACCTCTCTCTCTGTGCTTGCACTTTACATCATTTCCCAGTCCAATATCACTTTTGGTATGAAAAGACATTCAACTGAAGAATGAGCACACACACACACACACATATACACATACACACAAACACACACCACCAGCACCACCACCACTGCTTCTACTATGTGGGTCCAGTCAAATTTTAAAAATCAAGGAAACAATAGGAAAAATACTTTTTTTCAAAGAGTTCTGCAACAGAATTGCACATTTCATGTAGATATCTCAAGTAGGTTTTGAGATATTCACTTTCAAAATTTCTTCAATTTGACCGTTTTACCCAAAATGCCATTTTTTAAGGCCTGTTACTCAGAAGTATATATATTCTCATTGCTCAAAATTGGTTTCCTAATTGCTGTATACATATATATATATATATATATATATATATATATATATATATATATATGTATATATATATATATATATATATATATATATATATATATATATATAAAATACACCTGATTTTTTTTGTTCTTTCCAGTATGTTACTTTTTGAAATATTGCAGTGCAAAAACTGCTAAAAATGCTAAATTTGCTGATGTCCGATATAGGATTTTGAACACTGTCATCACTAAATTGATCATATCTCAAAAGCTAATAAAGATACAGCAATGATATTGATATCTACACATTCAGCATTGATTCATGAATTTGAAAATCACCATTAGACTGAAAACAGACCAAAATTAATTTTGCTGAAAACTGATACTTTTTGTTATGCTGATGTAATACTATATGAAAGTGGGAACTTACCTACATTGCACAAATATGATGAATTTTTCACAGACTGTACACAGGCATTCTATGCAACTCCTGCAAACTGCAAGTACAGCCTCTATCTGTTCTTCAGGTTGGTCCATTCGGAGTCTCTTACAGTCCACACTCTGTGTTTCTCAACCAGGTCAAAGTCTGCATGGAAGACAAATTTTGAAGAAACTTTTGAAATGGAATCAGTCACTGGCCATCTGAAGATGTTTTTTTCACCCCATTGCTCCATGAAAGCAATGTCAGCAAGCTCTGGTTCATGAACTGTCAAAACTTGACCGATGTAGATGCCGTCGTCATAGAAGACTGCAACCGACTGTCCTTGGTTTGAAAACAGGAAATTGAAATCAACGTTTTCCATCCCATTTTCCATCTCTTCCAGGTCAAAATGATCTTCAGCAGCAGCAGTTTCACCTTCTGGATGTGGCTCAATGCATGGCAGAGGGTTGACAGAAGCAGCAGGTGACAGTGACGACAAAAACTCAGTCAAATTCACAGCAAGTTGTTCAGCCTGTAGATTTGAGAGGGCCAGTCTCGCATTGAAGAACTCCCTGTAGAAGCGGCACTGCATTTTCAGCACATTCATTTTCTCTGTCTTGGTTGTGCAGCTATCTACCAGGTTGTCTACATCCTCCTTTGACTTGCATTCACCTCCCTGAGCCTTGATGTCAACCAAGTGTTTGCGCCTTGTTTGCTACTGTCTTTGCTGTCTTGCTGCTTTGGCTCTTTCCTGCTCCACCATGGCATCATTCAGCTCTTCCAGCACTATCAGGTGCTCATGGTTGTTCCTCATCCAAATTTCTGGAGAAATTTTCTTTGCCTTTGCTAGGAGACACCACTGCTCTTCTGGAGATTTTAAAGCTAGCCAGCCAGATACTGGGTGGTTTCTTTTCCCAAGATTCAGTGTGCTGTGGTCCATTTGTTTCTGAACATGGAATAATCCAAATCAGCAAAAAAGCTTCCCCTGGCAAGTTGGTCAGTTGACAGTGCTTCATGCGGTGTCTGGTTTCAGGGTCAGGAGCACTGTCATACTTTCCATCTGGAAGAAAGTTTTGCAGCTGATGTTCGAATGTTTCCCTGAAGTGTTTTGCTAGTTCTTGGATCACTTGGAGCAGGAGATTCTTATTCACTGCAGAAGCAGTCTGTCTGAATGAAAGGACTGATTCTGCTGTTGCTGACTTCGGTTCTCTTAGTCTGCAGCTTTCAATTTCATGTGGGAGACTATCAGGACCCCCAAGCAAAACATCAGGATGTTGCTCCACCTCACGCAAGAAGAAGTGCAGAGGCTGAATGAACTGGTACTGGTCCAGGTAGTATATGTCACTGTTGATCAGGCACCAAAAGGGCCCTGTGACATACACATTAAACAATGCCAGGCCAAACACCATCACTGTAATGTCACTGCAATTGGCATCAGCTTCCACACTGCTCTGCTTCAAGTTGGATGGGGCTCGATACTGGAAGAAGCTGATTATGTGGTTCCTGTGGTGGATTTGGGCTGCAGCTGCACTGAAAAGATTGTTAAATCTGTTTGCCCTGAAGCTGGTGATCAGACTCTTCTCCTCCTGTGTAGCACAAAATGCCAACCACATGTGATGGCATCCACATTGTTCATCTCCCCATGGCCCAAGCGTGTTAGATGCCATCCGGATGTATCGGCAAGCAGCAGACTCTGGTGACTTGAAATGCTTGAATTCAGCCTTGACTTCTCTGCCCAGTTTTCCAGTGAGTCCTCCTGTCTCTACCACATACCTGAGAGCCTTGTCTGCAGCGGTGGACAACCCCAGCAAAAAGTGGGCATTGCAGTGGAGAAATTCTACCTGGACTGTAGGGTCCAGGTTTTCTCTGATGTAGCCATCAAGCTGTTTGCCAAAAGCCTTCATTGTTGCAGCGCGATCAGACATGATGCTAACCAAGTTCTTGAGGATCCTCTTGAGCTGCTCGTTTAAGTCCTCAGGTGACATCAATAGGGCATAGTCAGACAGCTTGATCAGAGCTAGATCAAACAATCTGCTTGCAGTCTCATTGGAAACGGGATCAAAACCAAGTGAAAGTCTGGTCTTATCCTCTAGTGTGACTTGCATGCCCATGAACTTCTTGGTGTGCTTGGATGTACCATCGAGATGTAGGTCGTAGTGTTTCTGGGTCAGCTATATGAATTTTAGCAATGGAGTGAGCTTGATCAGCAAACCTCAGTGTGGACATTTTGGAAGGAAGTGTGTGGTCTTCAAAATTTACATGAAAAATATTCCGACCCACAGTTCTGATGACATCGCTGCATCTGCGTGCTGGCAATTCATTTTCGCTCACAAGCTCCATTTCACCCACAGGCTCAGTGAGCTTGCCTCCAGCATCTCTTGTTGCAGGAGTAACCATTACAGCTGCAGCATCTTCCTGTTCAAAAGCCTGCACAACATCTTTGGCAGCTTGAAGATCCTCTTCAAGCTTTCTTCTTTTTGCCTCAAGTTTTGATGCACGAACCTGTGCTCTCCTTTTCAAATTTCTCTGCTCTTGAGCTGTTTCTTCTATTCCTTGCAGCCGTTTGATTTCTTCCTTTTGTTGATGAACTGCATTATTCAGTCTGGAACATCTTCTATATAGATTTGATTCAGTGTACTGCACTCTGTTCTTTTTGTGTGAAGTTGATTGAGAAGAGCAGTGTTTTCTTTTCTTGCAGCCTGCAGTTTCTTATTTGCAGTTTCCACTTGCTTTTCTAGATGTTCAATCCTCTTTTCTAGACTGTATACATTGTTGTCTCTTTCCAGGATGACATATTTTAAAGCAGCAACTTCTGCCTCTTTAGCAACTCTATCAAACCCTGTCAGTGATGATGTACACTGACGTGTAGACAACGCACCGGCTGATGTCAAGACGTCTGTTGTTGGGTTGGCATCAAAGGAAGGATGTGCAGCAGCAGGGGGTGATGAAGGCTCTGCAGGCAGTGACGATCCCGCAGGCAGTGCTAGAGACTTAGCAGGAAGTGAAGAAAACTCAGCAGGTAGTGAAGAAAACTCAGCAGGCAGTGAGGAAGACTCAACAGGCAGCAATAGAGACTCAGTAGGCAGTGAGGAAGACCCAGCAGGCAGTGATGAGATTGTTGAACTGCTGACAGAGACAACTGTGGGCCAGCTGATGTGTGCACACTTGGATTTGCCTCCGTCTCTGACAAAAAGCAAGAGCGATCTTTGTAGTCTTGCAGGAGACCAGCATCTTCCTTACATCTCTGCTTCTGTTTGATGCTAGACTGGATTTTTTTCAGTATCTTTTTTAATGTGTCCATACTGATCTGCCTGAAATCTGAACAATGTTTGCAACCACAACAGCAGCACTTGCATGTGAAAGTTCTTTCTGTTTCTGAAAATGTTCATCTCGTAAAAAAGACCATTAGGGATGGAAGACATGTCAGGGATAAAACTAGTCTGACCTGCTGAGATAGAAGAAGTTCCTTTGAAATGGAATACTTTTTGGAGCATTCGCCAAACCACTCTAGTTTGTCAAGACATGTACCTAAAAACTAGTCTATCTCACTACTGGTCACACTGACAGACTCCAACTGACACAGACATGTATGGATCAGGTTGCCAACATTCTGGACAGGCTTCTTTCCAAAATCACACAGTTCTACAAACAGTTTCTGAATATTCAAAAGCTGACAGCCCTGATCATCTCTCAAAAGATGCAGCTGCAGAAGGAGACAGTTGTTGAAAAGCACTGCAAATTGCTTCTTCTCTTCCAAACTTGGTCGCCCCCTTTTACGTGGCTGCAGTCGACTTTGCAGAAAGTAAAACTGTTCATCTCCTGAAAATATTTTTAAAAACACACGAAACTGAAAAATACATTTTTGCAGCTTGATGGATTTCACAGTGTAAAGGAAAAGTGAATAATGTAGGAAAGAGAAAGACTGAAATGAAAACCTTTTTTAAATGCATTCAATGGGGAGTAAAAGTACATGATGTGCATAAAACTGAAAATAAAGCAGGTTTCACTTTCACTATCTCTGAGCATGTGTGTCCATCTGTCAGACTCACACACACTAACTGAGTAACTCTCTCACACACATGCACACAAACTGTCTCACACACACACACACACACACAACACACACATACACAATGTATGCCTACCTTACTACACACATGCACACAGCTAATCACAGACATCACAGACACACACAGAAATGCGTGCACTGATGCAGAGGATCAGTGATAAGTTTGTGTAATATACAACTACAAATGATGTAGCACGCATGGATTCACTGAAACAATGTTACAAATGGCTAGAACAAACTATTATCTGATTTACAGATGATGTTCTTTTTTCCCAAATAACTGATGAAAAAAACACCCCAAAACCAGATAAACAAATAAATAGTTTAGAATAACAAGAGGCACTTCACTTTTCAATTTCAATTACATTGAAAACATTAAAAACATTAAAAAAAAAAAAAAAAAAAAAAAAAAAAAAGATATACATTTGTTTTCAATCATTTTGTGGTGACAAATTTTATGCAAATCAACAAATATTCAAAGCTTCTCTGTATGTAAATACAGCTTCGTAAAACAATCTATGTAGTGTTTCAAAAAGATTCTCACTGATGAAGTTAAAAGCATCATCCGCTGGTCATTACGGAGTTACCGTTCTTGCCATTTCACTTTGTTAGTAAAATAAATCATTTTATAGTAGAACAACGTATTACTTGTGTACATAAAAAAATTAAATGATCATTGTAAGCCCTAATATTATTGTTCCAATATGAATCACTGAAAAATTACATTGAATTCTCTTGATATTTGTCAGTATTTCGTTGGTAAAATTCCACTGGCTTGGTACTTTGGGTTTGCCTACTTACGGAAGGAATTGCTGATCGACTCAAAAACATGAGCGCTTCTGTCGGAGTTTGTCGCCATTGCTGCTTCGTTCGTCAAACCACGCGCAAACATGTGGGTTACCCACTCTGATGTCGCACCGGATGAGCAGTGCAAACGCTATCGGCACATGCGTTATATCAGTTTAAAGAGCAAAAAACGAGCTTTTTCCCCACTTACAATACCGCAGGGATTTGGTTTCTCAATAAAAGTAATTGTAGGTTTAAAAAATGCCTAATTTTAAATTAAAAAAATTTGATTCCAGGTTATTTTCATACTTAAACGAAAATTACACCATGATGTAGCTGGATGAATCAGCTTTCGTTTGATAGTTCATTTGTTCTGATTGGTCAAGAAATGTGAATCTGACAACAGTTTTCCTGCACCTCCCTCTCGTGAAGCGCCAATGTTGAGCTCAGAAAAAATGGCAGCGCGTTTTGACGGCAAGCGATACTCACCTTCATTTTGTGTGTCGGGAATAATTCTCTCGCATTCTCACACTTCAATAATAAACACAGAGCAGGTAGGAATATTATTTTATTGAATGAATCATTTTTAAGCTTGTGCATGGCATCTGACATACGATATCACGATGTGAAAACTGCTAAAAATACCTCTCACTGATGCCAGTTTCCAATCATGCTAAAGGAGGTGGACCTACCTACTTCTACCCCCCCCCCACCCCCCCACCCCACCCATGCCCCCCCACCACCCCTAACCCCTCCCCCCCTTTCGAACAAACAGCAGAAGTACCTGATAGGATCCTTGGTGGTGATGAGATACCAGGCCAGCTTCAGTTTCTGCCAGATGGTCAACGTCCCAAGGGCTCGCTTCAGTGTGATCTGGATGGGTCGGTCACCCAGCTGCAGTCGGCACCCTGGGACCAGCCGCGCCTGGAATGTACACAAGATGGCTGCCTCAGTTAGGCAACAGCCTCCATCCCCAATCGCCCCACACATGCCCAAAACGTGCCTTACCAGTTCCCTCCTTACCCACCAAAACCTTCCGGTCTTTGAAAGGTATCTTTCCTCCATGGAAGAATGCAGCAGGAGAACAAGCATTCTAACATACAAGTATCTTTCCTCAGTCAGTAAATGGAAAAATCACAAAACAAGAGGAAGCTCTCGACTGTGTGATTTCTATTTTTAATTAAAAAAAAAGAAAAAAAAAGTGTAACTGCCTCATCAAACTAACCAGATATTAAATAAATACTCCCTAATACGCACTTTCATCATACCAAACCCTTCCTGCCTTGAAAATGATATTAAGTCATCTTCCTCTATGGAAAAACAAGATCCAAGAATGAACATTCATATGCTAAGTGGGTGCCTTACCATACTTCAGTTGGAAAGGAAATACTCTTTAAAATGCAGCTTCACCATACTAAACCTCTTTCCTCACTGGGGGAAAAATGCAGTCCAGTAGCTTGCTCCTGAATGTGTGATTACACAACGAAGCGAATATGTTATGAAACAGTAATCAGAAAATGAATAATCCCTGTAACAATGTCACTGAAATCCCACAAGATTCAATATTTTGAAGGCCCTGTCTGTATGCATCATATACATATTTTCTTCCTTCTTACCTGCACTTTTTTTCCTTCTAGTCCAAGGAGAACTGTAAAATAAATTTGTTTGCATGCTTTTCTTCAGTAATGCTGTAACTTGTTTAGTTTTGCTATTTTTATCCAAGAAAAAAAAAAGACAAAAAGACAACAATAATGAAAAGGGTTCTTAATGTAGCTTTCCCAACCACAAGTATTGAAAAACATAATTTCTTGTGGAATTAAAAGTGAGACACTAGCGCGATAGCTATGTATTCAATGTGTGAGACTACTGTCAAGAATGAGAGGAGTTTGAACTGTGGCAGTCTTCAGTGGGTCAGGGGTCAAGATCTGTCTGATCCCCCAGGTATACAATGGTATGACACCTACCAGTGCCCACACTCCATTTTGTCCATGTATGCATGCAGAAAATAAAAAGACATACATATTTATCAACACCTGAAGAGGATATGGAAACAAAACACAAGATTCATGAACATTATCAGTCAGAGACCATACACACAGTGTGAGCACATCAATTGAGTATACAAGAAAGAAAAAGAAGGTAAAAACCTGAAAGTGTAATGAAAAGTACCCGAGAGTTCCAGCTCACACTCGCATGCACCGACACACACACGCAAGCACCTGGCTACCCTCACCTCGTGGAATGCTCTCCTGAACTCTCCCCCGGGCGCCATACCCAGCTGTTTGGTCAGGTGTGCAGACATGCTCAGCAACAGAAGGTGCATGATACCTTGTACCACCCCACTCTGAACACACAAACACACACAAAGGTCACACACTCACAATCTCACACGCATACACAGAAGGTCACACATATACACACAAGATCACACACACACACACTTACAAATACTATGAGAAATTGAGGATAAAATTTCGCTCTGAGACCATAAAATTATGAAAAACATGTTCCATGGCTTGATGCATTCTATCATAATAATTTGCTGCTGACTTTCAATAAACTGATCATGAAACTGATATCTGAATGAATACAAAAAATTACATGATTTCACTTATATTTAGTTATAAATAGGCTGACCAACTGCTTGATAATGACATTATAAAGATGGTTGCTTTCTAATGCAAACCTAGCATACCATACTGATGTATGACGAGCACACGTAACAAACACTTCATTCCTTTTGAAACAAACATGGTGGCTGGAAAGGAAGTGAACCCCAGTGTCATGATTGTCTTTCAAGGAACAGAAGAAGAAGATATTTTGTGCTATCATTGTGCTACCATTGGTGCCAAACGTCCGAACACACATGTGGCTATAGGCAGAGCAAGGAACACCAACAGGCACAGCAAGGGCAGACGCAGCTCCATGTCACTGTCACCGATCTCAAGCAGTTGCAAGGCGATGGCGGTAAGTCTCCCTCGAGTGTCCTCACTGCCTTCTTTGTCAGGGCATGCCAACTTCTTCCATCAGCAGCAGCAATCTCAAGCTGCCAAGGATGGAGGTTTGCCAATGTGAGATTGGCCTTGTGGTTATCTTGCGCCTCTTCTTTCCCTGACTGTGACTGCCATGCGCCAGCTTTCAAAGAAGAGCTGTTGGGGAATTCCCCACCCTTCCATGCAGATGACATGGTCTGACCATCAAAGCTGGGCCTGGAGGTTTCTTGACTTTGATACTTGTAGTGCTGGCTCTGTCCCGGACTTCTTGGTTAGTGGTACGGTCCTGTCAGGAAATCTGCTTGTCTTCTTCTGCGTTCTTCTTCTGCGTTCACTCGTATGCACACGAGTGGGCTTTTACGTGTATGACCGTTTTTACCCCACCATGTAGGCAGCCATACTCCGTTTTCGGGGGTGTGCATGCTGGGTATGTTCTTGTTTCCATAACCCACCGAACGCTGACATGGATTACAGGATCTTTAACGTGCGTATTTGATCTTCTGCTTGCATATACACACGAAGGGGGTTCAGGCACTAGCAGGTCTGCACATATGTTGACCTGGGAGATCGTAAAAATCTCCACCCTTTACCCACCAGGCGCCATCACCGTGATTCGAACCCGGGACCCTCAGATTGACAGTCCAACGCTTTAACCACTTGGCTATTGCGCCCGTCTCTGCTTGTCTGACAACAGGGAATGTAGGTGAAGAGCTCCAGTCATATGATATGTCTGTGGTACAAGCCTCAGTACAAAATAAACACACACACACACACACACACACACACACACACACACACCACATGCAAGACACTTTTTATGTACACTTGGACTAAGCCAAACGGCTGCCCATTTTTCACCTGTTTGATGGCCAAACGGAATTTTTCCAGGTTGATGTTTTTGGCCTCCTCCAGGAGCATCTCTTCGTCCAACTCCAAGATGTTGATGCGACTTTTACACAGCTCCAGCATCACCACATCTGGCTGCACTGCCTGCACTACCTGCCAACAGGCTGCAGGCGTCAGTAAGAGAAAGACAAAAGAGAGAGAGAGAGAGTGGCAGAGGTTAAAGAGGAAGAGAGGGAGATCAAAGAGAGAGATAGAGAGAGAGACTGAGGGAGACAAGAGACAGAGAAAGACAGATACAGAGTAAGATACTGAGAAATGACAGGGCAAAGAGAGAGAGAGACAGAGAGAGAGACAGACAGAAAGAGAGAGTCGGTCACAGAGAGAGAGGTGTGCAAGTCTTCTCCCAACAACATGAACTGATGCATTAATAGATCCCATTTACACAAATGTTAAATATTTACAGTCAAGATCATGGCCTTCATGTTTCTGTCAAAATTTCAAGCAACAGTGTAATATTCTAATAAAAATCAAGTATCATATAACTGCAATACTTTAAAAAAAAATTCAGTTCTGTGATTCTTAATATTTCTTACATTATTATCTTTATAGCAAGTTCTAAGATCAAGAATCAGTAAAAGGGAAAGAATGTGAACTCAGTAGATAATATCAGGAGAGGGGAAAGTCCGAAACAAATTGCCAGTGAATGACAGCAGGAAAAAACACAACATATTAGCAACATCCAAACATCTATCTCTCTATTTTTCTATCTGTCTGTCTATCTACCTATCTATCCACTACCCACCCACCTACCTACCTGTCTACCCACCGACCCACCCACACATCTAGATATTGTCAATCAATGAAAACAATAAAATCTGTATTTTTGTACATTCTGTTGCATAACTGATCATTTTCAGCAGCCATTCCCTCAGTTACTGAGTCTTTCCACTATTAAAAGCTAAATCATGTCACAATGCCATGGACTTCAAAATACATAACATACATTAAAAAGATTTTGGGTTCCTTTTAATTTTTATGGCCCCAATATCAGAAATTCACGAAGCAGTGCTCAGCTTCATTCATTCCTTGATTAAAGAAAATCTGAGAAGATTCCGAGATAGCTCATGATCTGGTGATAATTTTATTACAACACACTTCCCTGGAGATTAATTTTCTTTCTTTTACTTGCATTTTGCAGTCAGGAAATGTCTTGATTTCTGTTTGGTTGTAATTGTAATTTTTCTGTGTTTTGATAAATAAAACATAAACAACTACAGAGTATATTTTTCCTTATTCACTTACAAATGATTTCATCACTGAATTCATTCCTTCAAATAATGAGGTGTCATCCAGTTCAAAGAATCAACCATAACTCGCACAAATTCTAAATGATAATTTTACATCATTCCTTTCAATGTATCCTCCTACTTGGGTAACTTGCCACTGGACTGATCACTCACTCTTGCCACATCTTCCTGGCTTTCCATGCTGAAGTGTGCTGTTCCAACCACGTACACCTTGCACCCCTGTGGCGTCTCCAACACTGTCACAGTGCCTGGCAAGATAGGGTTCGATTCACGTCGCCTCAGTGGGAAGGCCAGCTCTACATTGTCTTCAATGTCCGACTCATCACCTTCTTCGCTCACCCACTCATCATCGCCATTGTCGTCGTCGTCTTCGTCATCATATTCAAGGTCCCCGGAATGTTCTGCTGAGAAAGAGCGAGCCAGCCAGAGAGCGAGAGAGAGAGAGAGAGAGAATCAGAGACAGAAAGTGACTGAATGCCAAACTGAGAACACATGCACAATAATATAAAAATATATTAAATTATTGACATGTATATTAAGTATTATCAATATCATGAATTGAATAATGAATCACATAAAAATATGAACATTTCTGAGACTGTGTTACAAACCGTCTCCATATAATGATACTACAAGACATGTAGTATATACACAAATCACTCAAACTGATCTCAGTCAAATGGATAAATATATTCCCTCATGCCTTCATCAATTTCAGAAAAAAACACACATGTACACACAGTACTAGCCCCCCATATCCTCCCTCACACACATGTTTATCATGCAAGTGTATACAGGAACTTTGTGTTGCATGGGGGAAAGGGAGGAAAGAGACAAAACTCACAGAAATATTATAAAGAAACTGAGAGAGAGAGAGAGAAAGACAGATAGAGAAAGAGT
>NC_134883.1:28955161-28962661 GCF_041734735.1 Babylonia areolata | reverse complement strand
GATTCTGCAGCCAGAACATTTTCTGCACAGTTTAATGCCAATTTTGAGATTTTGACTCTGTAAAAGATGTGAAAATACCTATAAACATTGTGGTAGACGTTTTTGGAAAACAAGTTTGCAAAATTTGTTGTTTATATCCTGTGGAATATCTCCAACTACTTACAAGGTACAGCCTTTTTCTTACTTTTATCTGATTCTTCATTCACTCTACTTTCCAAAAATGTATAGGTTTACCTATTTATTTTTACTGATAAGCATACAAATGCCCCAAATCAGAGCACAGGTAGCGGAGGCAAACTATCCCTTTGTTTTAAGCATGATTTCTGTAAGTATGTTTTATTATATCCAGCACTTTGAGGGTTAAGGCCTTGCTGTTATTGACAGCTCTTCTTCCTACTATAGTGTCTGTATCATGATCTTCATATGAAGTAGGTTTGGATCCTCTGCTGGTCTTGCTAGCTGGTGACAGGAGCTTTCCTTTCATCTTTTACATCTTTGCTTGTTGTCACATAAACCTTTCTTCATTCTCCTCCAGTCCACGCTCCCTGGGTTCCTCACCTCCAAATCGTTGCATCTGTTTAGTCTGAATTACACTGACAAGTGGTAGAGATCTAAGTTTTCTATATGCATGTCCGTTACTGACTGATTTCTGAGTAACAGCCACTGAAAGCGCCATATGTGCGTACGTCTTTGTGTGATGCTCATCACACAACATATGGGCTGCACGGTTGGTACTAGATTATTGAAAGCTGCCCCTGCTCTTGAGGTACTAAACTGATCATCTACTACGTGTAAATCACCACCATTTCAACACTACATGTTATCACTTAGGGCGTGATAAGGAGAAAATTTTTTACAAAGTTTGTATCCTGTCCTCACCTCCTGTTGAATCGTCTTCCATGACTGCGAAATGTACACTTCCTGTGTAGACACACCAAACCTGATGACGTTTTACACATTGCTGTCGTGGCTTGTGGCTACCCAGCCAAAATACAAACCGAGAAACCACATGTTGCATCGAAACAGACGCATCAAACGTACTTTTAGCATGGTGTTGGCAATACATAGCGGTAAGAAATTATTCCAAAACGTTGCTGAATCTGTTTTTCCAGTTGTTTGGATCTGTATGCACATTAGAGTGTGTACTGCACAGGCATTATGAACGAATTGGACAACAGATAAGATCGTGGGGAAGTTTCAGAGAACTCTTAGTAATTGTTTAATTAGTTGGGGGCCCGGGGAGGGGGGTGGGTGGGTGTTAGTTTGGCGTTAACGTCGAGACCCACCACAAGCAGCATACGGTATGGTCGCACTGTAGCATCAACATGAAGGGAATCCCAAGAAAGATGGGTGAAGGGCCTATCAAACACAACACTGGCATCACCAGAATGACAGCACATCAGTTGAGATTCAGATTTGATTATGTTCACTTTTTTCAAGCGCAATTCAGATTCAGATCCAGATCAAGATGGAATCATAACACATCTGGATGGACCGCAAAAATGCCCCAAATGCCACCATTTTAATCTTTTATGTTGGGTGGCTCTGACCTGGAAGTTATCACAATATTTTGACTGCAAGCTCAACAAACAGTGAGCGGACTAGGCATCTATTTCAGGGCTATTAAAAGTTTTCTGTTAACTGTATGCAAGCTGAATGGAGGCTTAAAGCTTTGCCTTATATGAACAGCACTTTTTATATTTCATTTGTTTGCTTTTGAATATAAACTGGTCAGTCTGGTGGCTCACAGAATGTTCGAGCATTTTGAGGGTCCTTAGTTCAATATCAGCACTGCCAAGTTGGTTGAGGGCACAGATTTGTTGTGCATTCATACTTGTGCCTAAACCCCTTTGTGTACATATATTTATAAACACACACACTCATTGGATGATACACATGCGGAAGATCAAATATGTACACTTTACAGTAACTTAATCCACCTCAGAATCAGACTTTCAGGTGGACAAACACAGAAATTAATACCAAGCGAATTGCACATAGGATCATCACTCAGGTTGGCGTTTTGTATGGAAGTCACAGGTTGTAAGTTTTGCACTAATTGCAGGATGACATGATGATGATGATATGGCTATATATTATGTATCTATATCTATACTAATATATATATCTTTATATATAATGATATGTGTGTGTGTGTGTTTGTGTACAGCACCTATCCTTGATCAGAGACCAAGCTCTAAGTGCTTTATGAACACGGAAGTATTTGCATAACAGGCTGCCTACCTGGGTAGAGCCGACTGACAGCTGCCATTGGGCGCTTATCATTTGTTTCCCCTATTATTCAGTCAGGTTTCAGTCACGCACACACACACATTCATACAGACATGTAATATTTTATGTGTATGACCATTTTGTTTATTTTCTACGCCATGTAGGCAGCCATACTCAGTTTTAGGGGGCGTGCATGCAGAGTATGTTTTTGTTTCCATAACTCACCAAACATTGACATAGATTACAGGATCTTTAACATGCGTTTTTTTATTTGTGTGCATATACACACAAAAGGCACTAGCAGGTCTGCACATATGTTGAAAGAAAATAACAACAAAAACAAAACAACAAAACATATATTGACCTGGGAGATAGAAAAATCTCCACCCTTTACCCACCAGGCACCGTTACCAAAATTTGAACCCAGTACCGTCAGATATCAGACCGTCCGACACTTCACCCAGTCTGCTATTGTGCCCATCATAATATGATATAAACTTCTTGTGACACTAGTGATGTAAACTGACAATCCAAGCACTCCTAACAGTGATCACAATGATGGTGACTGTGATAACATCGACAGTCTATGTGTTACTGATTCTATATTGACAGCGTTTGACAACAGTATTGATTGTGCTATTAACCCAGTTTGCTGCCCACATGTATTTTGCACAATGACTAGTTCTGACATCTTTTGGGGAAATTTTGAATGGTTTCAGCATTTTCGCTTGAGGACTTTTACTGAGCTGAAGTTGTGTAGAGGTAATGGGATTGAATTTGAATATTGGCTTTATTTGGATTTGAATGAGTGAGGCCTGTGTGCGTTTAGTTGGGAATAGAATTTTGGATTTCACGGATGGAAGGTGTTGTACTTCTGATCCAGTCATGAGAGTTTGAGGCTCATGTTCGGCATGTTTTTTGTCCTTAGAAAAGGCACTTTACTTTTTGCTCATGCCACCCAGATATGAATGAGTACCTGACTTTGGTTGGGAAAGATTAATGTGGCAGGAGAGGATTAGGCACCACCCTCCTGTGCTAAGCCCTTGACAAAGTGGATGCATGAGCTTTATCACTCCAGTGAGCTTTATCACTTCAAATGCTTCTTTTAGGAGCTTGAGGTGTCCTGGGTAACAACACACACACACACACACACACACACACACACACACACACATTATTACTCAAGGACTGTCTTATTATGCATAGCCTTTACCTGCTCTGGACCTGAAAGAATTCCATCTGTGATGTGATATTTGGTTTTGTTTTTTGTGGCAGCGGAAAATCTGCAAGTGAAGCCAGCTGGAAACCTTGAAAGTACTGCTATGTAAAAGATCATGGGAAATATAGAAGCCCATGATTTTGCCCCCGTGAGGCCTGATGAGAGGAAGGAGCTGAACCTGAGCAGGAAACCAACATACAAACAATACTTAAAGGTATGATTATGATATTATCTATATATCTGTCTATCTATCTGTCTGTCTGTCTATCCATCTATCTATCTATCTATATATCTGTATCTATATCTATATCTCTCTCTACATATGTGTGTGTGTGTGTGTTTGTGTGTGTGAGTATTTGTGAAGTGACAACATAGTGAAATTGGTACATTTGTCTACTCGGGCAACATTGTCACAAATGTGAAGTACGTCCGGAATGGATCAAATGCTTGGAAACTTGACAAATTCAAACAGTGACAAATACCATTTTCATTAACATATGTCTAAGATCTATGCATCTGTGCATTATAGGCATTTCCCATTGGTGGCTGGAAACAGTATCAAACACCAGCCTGTGGGGAACAATCAACCATGCTCCCGTCAGCAAAGAAACCAAGAAAATGGAATGGAGCTGAATTTGCCACACTCATTGAAAGCCTCCATTAGTCCATACATCGTTACAAGCTAAGCACCTTAGTCGAACCCTCAGGGTAAAAAGGGAGTTGGGCAGACCAAGAAAGACAAGGAGAAGATGCATGAAGGACAAGATGAAAGCAGATGGATGGATGTGGGCCTAGCTGAAGAGGACAGCCAAGGGGCATGGGCCGAACTGAAGAGGACAGCCGTTTAGTAGTATCAAATCTGCTGGAGGAGCGCTGTTTTTGTGTTCCTCAATGAGTACCAAGGAAGAAACACACACACGCACACACACACGCTCACATGCATGCGCGCGCGCAAACACACACACACACAGATCAGAACAAGGAAAAAAGTTGTATATATTCATTTGGAAAAATTGTTATCCATTACAGAAAATGTTCACCGTCAGTATTTCATTATGAATTGATATAACTATCTAAATTATACATATACTTTGGTCTTGTAATGAATGCAGTTGTATTTGTTACTCTCTCTGTGTGTGTGTGTGTGTGTGTGTGTGTGTGTGTGTGTGTGTGTGTGTACATGTACATTCATGCTTGACGAAGGCAAAGAAGAGAGAGAGAGAGAGACATTGTATTCCTCTATATTTGATTCATGATCATGATGTAACAATTTTTTTTTCACCAGAATGGTTTTGTTTTATGTGTAAACAGGTACAGTAACTTTCTCTCATGTCACGACATGTATCTTCAACCCAGTGCTGCCCAGTACTTCTCATTGCTTACAAAGGGATTTAGATGAAATGAACAAAGAAAGTCTGAAATAAACGCAGGATAAGATACAAATAACTTTATTACCTTTTAAAGCGAAATTACACCAGGTGTGGCAAAACAAATGAATACCATCAATCTACACAAAAACATTCGATTCTGATTTAATTTTAAAGGAGGTTTGGGATGGGAAACAATATGTGTATAAGACTCGAGTTAAGCCTTGAACATTGCACATATATTGCGCATTCACTTTGCACTTTGTTATGTATATTTTCAGCTTGATACTATTAAAACAGATCATCTTAGAAACTAAAACAAAGTACAACCTATTAGTATTATGCACACACTTTCATTTATACTGACATGCAAACACGCATACAGTGTTTTAGAAACTAAACCAAAGAACAACCTGTCAATATTAATAACTGTTATGCATGCTCTTTCACAGACATGCACCCATCCGCCCAAAAAAAACAGAGTATGCACACATGGTGAGGGTAAAAATGGTCAAACATATAAAAGCTCACTCGTGTATGCAAGTGAATGTGGAAGTCACAGCCCACGAAAGTTCTATATCAATCTGAAACTGATGGGAGGTGTTGAACAGCAATGCCCTGCCTTTGTGTGCCTTTGAAAGCAAAAGTTGTTGTACTTGTTTGTTGTTTAACACTTGTCAGCATTTCCAGCCCCAGTTAGATCAAGTTTCTTGTGTGTGTGTGTGTGTGTGTGTGTATGTGTGTGTTTCAGCATTTGAATGGAGAGGTACACGAGGCCTGTCTTAGGGAAATGCCCTACAGTTTGCGTGATTCTATTTGCCTGTACGAGACTATGAAAGCAGCCTTTAATGCTCTCACTGAGGTAAGGATGGTCAGGGATGTTGTATAATTTTTTGTTGTTGTTGTTGTTGTTGTTTTGTTCGTTTTGTTATATGTGTTACTTATATTTGATAATTCATTTTTCCTGGAGCAGGATTTTGTAATTATGCTGATGTTCTCTCATTAAGGGAGGGGGTGGATGGTGTGGGGGGTTATAATTATATTGTAATAACTGTATAAGACTCATTATTCTTGTTTTTTCCCTGACAGACATCATTTAAGTCATTTAACTGATTAAAAAAAAAAGGATGTACCTTATTTCCAATACACATGCTGTTCCAATGATTATGGTTTTGTTTCCTTAAAAAAAAGAGAAAGATCATAACTGGCGGGCTAACTGTCAGGACTTGCTGTAATTCATTCTGTACAAGCTGATATAGTTTTTATGGAGACTAACATACAGACAGGCTTTGCATCCTTGTACATTTTTTTCAGACGATTTATGCTGATAAAATTACATGACTAGGACATGAAATTCACTTGCCTGTATGTGTCTTGACAATGACCTCTTATGCCTAAGACTGATTCAGACATGAAAAACAAAATGGCTGCAAAATCACTGTTTTATTTATTACTTCATCATCTTGTTTAAAACAGCTTATGCAGAAAGATTTATATATAAACAAAAGAAAGAAAACAACAACAACAGCCCAGTCTCTTATGATGACACAAAAATCCGAGCTGGATGGTTGAGAGATCTCAGTTTTGTATTGTAGATCTTTCCTGTCAAGCAGTGTGGACATCTGATTTTGTTTGCCTTACTCTTTAGTTTAAGTCTGAAGAGACTGGCATGATACATTGATAGAGAAAAAAAAGTGTGTGTGTGGGGGCGGGGGAGAGGGGTGTGTGTGTGGGTGCACATATGCGTGTGTGTGTGTGTGTGTGTGTGGTGTGTGTTTCTGCATGTATGTGGCTATGTGTGTGTGTTTCTGCATATATGTGGCAGCACATACTCACTCTTAGTGTGGTTCATTGAAGTATCTCCATGATTACAAAAAAGCAATTGTGCAATGAATCATCTTATAAGACAAACAACCAGAACCTTTCAAATGAAGACACAAATGCTTGTCATTAATTAGCAAAAAGAAGAATCTCTTCACGTACTTAAACTCTGTCACAGGCCCACATGTGGGTATGCACATATTCTTTCAGACAGACAGAAAGACATGTACACACATGAACACAAACATGCAAGCATGCATGTGCATGCACACCCACACATACAGAAACATGCAGACACAGACACACACACACACACACACACACACACACAGACACGCACGCACGCACGCATGCACGCGCGCGCACACACACAGACACACACACATTTCATTTAATCCTTTCACCCCATCAGGGCCTGTGGAACATTAGAAAATGTACAGCAGTCAGTGCCTACGGTGTGCTCATATCATGTTTGTTTATTTATAGTCTGATCATCTAAGATGATGATACATACTCTTATCGTTATTAGTCAGGATACATTCTCATATCATTATTAGTCAATCAGTCAAAAATAATGCAGCAAATCAGAGTGAATTTAACAACTTCTAGTACTACTGCTGCTGCTACTACCACTTTTCTAATAATGAATGTTTATCAAATGATAGAAATAGTAAATGTTTTTAGATTGTGCTCGCCCTTGCAGAGAAAAATCACAGCGCTTTCACATCAGACATCGACATGCTTGTATAGCTTTGACCCTCCACCCCCTTTATTTCTGTTTAATTCTATTAAGATTGTTTTGTTTTTTTTCTTTCTAATAATTACCCTTAGTGAAAAGATGTAAAGTGGGTCAACAACGTA
>NC_134883.1:28920161-28950161 GCF_041734735.1 Babylonia areolata | reverse complement strand
AAAAAGGTTAAAGGTCCCGTAGTCTTTCATGGTCATCGGGGAGGTGAATTCGTGTCCAGGTTGTCTGGGGTACAGAATAGGGAGGTGGGGCCTAATCCACACCTTTCACTGTTTTATCCTTCCCCAGCCAAAATCAAGGACCCATTCACACAAGGGTGGAGGGAGGAAAATTGGAGTGAAGTGCCTTTTCCAAGGAAAGTGTGTGTGTTAGTGTGTGTTAGTGTGTGTGTGTGTGTGTGTGTTTGTGTGTGTGTTAGTGTGTGTGTGTGTGTGTGTGTGTGTTAGTGTGTGTGTGTGTGTGTGTGTTAGTGTGTGTGTGTTAGTGTGTGTGTGTGTGTGTGTGTTAGTGTGTGTGTGTGTGTTAGTGTGTGTGTGTTAGTGTGTGTGTGTGTGTTAGTGTGTGTGTGTGTGTTAGTGTGTGTGTGTTAGTGTGTTAGTGTGTGTGTGTGTGTTAGTGTGTGTGTGTGTGTGTTAGTGTGTGTGTGTTAGTGTGTTTGTGTGTGTGTGTGTGTGTGTGTTAGTGTGTGTGTTAGTGTGTGTGTGTGTGTGTGTGTGTGTGTGTGTGTGTGTGTGTTCCCAAGGTCAAAACACCATGCCCAAATGGGTCCTCAAACCCAGACCACTGGTGAAACATAGGATCAGATGTCCAAAGCCTGATTGATTCTGCCTCTTTAACCAGTGTTGATAACTTCAGTGGTGACGGGCGCAACAGCCGAGTGGTAAAAGCATTGTACTTTCAATCTGAGGACCCCGGGTTCGAATCCTTGCCACAGTGACTGGTGGGTAAAGGGTGGAGATTTTTCAGATCTCCCAGGTCAACAGATGTGAAGACCTGCTTGTGCCAGAACACCCTTCGTGGGTATACACACGCAGAGGATTAAATATGCACGTTAAAGATCCCATTATCCATGTCAGTGTTTGGCGGGTTATGGAAACAAGAACATACCCGGCATGCACTCCCTTGAAAATTGAGTATGACTGCCTACATGGTGGGGATAAAAATGGTCATACACACATGATCCCACTCATGTATTATATATGCGAGTGTACACGGGAGTCGCAGCCCACAAATATAGAAAAAAAACAACAACAGAAAACAAACACTTCCAGTGGTGTAATGCCTGTTTGTGGTGTTTTTTTTCCCCCTGTGAGTCAGGGTTGATATTTGGGGCAGCTCTGGGGGACATTGTTGGCCTGTCCACACGGTGGATGACCCCGGATGAGACTGTGTTCCACTACGGCAGTGCCATGTTGGACTTCACTCGCATTGTGCAGGATCAGCACCGCTTGCCTTGGAGACAGGGCGACTGGACCTCCAACTTTGACATCTTCGTGAGTCGGGGCGGGGGAGGGGAGGAGGGGGTGTGGTGTGGTGGTGGTGGTAGTGTGTGTGTGTGTGTGTGTGCATGCATGTGTTGTGGATGTGTATTTGTATGTGTGTTTTTTTTGTGTGAGTTCATGTATGTGTGTTTGAATGTGTGAGCAATTTCCTGAATGCATATTTCATGAACGTGATATATACTCTACATTTAAGGAGGGGGTATATTCTTTGCTTTGCCTATTTGTTTGTTGGCATTGTTCTTTAAAAAAAATGATTTTTTAAATATTTTAATTTCCTTTTAACTTAGCTATTGTTGGAGACATGTGTACATAATTACTCAGGTACATACATATATTTAGAAAACAAAACAAACAGAGCAGAAAGTCTGTAAAAAGTATAGAAAAGACACAAACAGCAGCTCCTCTGCCAGAGAAAGAGTGCATTTTATGGCACTGTTGTGGACCCCACACCGTAAATGCTGGTGCTTGTGGGGAGGGGGGGTGGGGGGGATAGTTTTGCTTTGTCTGTTTGATGACATTGTTTGTCACTCCCTGGATGCTGGTGCTGATGGTGGTATTTGCTTTGGTTTGTCCATTTGATGACATTGTTGTTGATACCCCTAGATGATGGTGCTAGCATTGGTTTGGTTTGTCCATTTGATGGCATTCTTGATCGTAGATACTGGTGCTAATGAGGGTGTTTGTTTTGCTTTGTCCATTTGATGGCTTTGTTGTTGATGCTGGTGCTAGCATTGGTTTTGCTTTGTCCATCGAATGATGTTCTTGACCCAAAAGATGCTGGCGCTAGTATTGGTCTTGCTTTGTCCCTAAGATGGCATTGTTGTTGATAGCCCTAGATGCTGGTGCTAGCATTGGTTTTGCGTTGTCCATTGGTTGGGTTTTGCTTTGTCCATTACTGCGGCATTAGATAGCATTGTTGTTGACCCAGTAGATGCTGGTACTAGTATTGGTTTTGCTGTGTCCATTATATGGGTTTTGCTTTGCCCATTAGATGACGTTGTTTATAGCCCTGGAAGCAGATGCTAGTATTGGTTTTGCTTTGTCAGTTACATGGGTTTTGCTTTGTCCATTAGATGGAGTTGTTGTTGACCCAAGAGATGCTGGTGCTAATATTGGTTTTGCTTTGTCCATTAGATGGGTTTTGCTTTGTCCATTAGATGTTGTTGTTGACCCAGCAGATGCTGGTGCTGGGATTGGTTTTGCTTTGTCCATTAGATGGGTTTTGTTTTGTCTATTGGATGGGTTTTGCTTTGTCCATTTGATGGCATCGTGGTTGACCCAACAGATGCTGGTGTTGGACTCACTGATCAACTGGGCGGGGGTGGTGGACGAGCTGGACTTTGCCAAGCGGCTGTCAGCCTGGAGTGAGCGCGGCTTCCCAGAGCTGGGCGACTCTGCAGGGATCCTCACCAGCTCCACCATTTCCCAGGTCGCGTCTCGTGCTGCTTGATGTGTGTGTGTGTGTGAGGGGGGGGGGGGGCGCTGGGAGTGGAGGGGTTGTGGAGCAGGGGGTTGTGTGTGTGTGTGTGGTGTGGTGTGTGGAGGGGGGTCGCGGGGGGGTTGTGTGTGGTGCGTATGTGTGGTGTGTTTGTGTGGGGCGGGGAGGAGGTGGAGGGGTGCGGGGAGGGCAGGGGGGGAGGGGGAGTTGGGGGGGGGGGTGGCCATGTTGTGTTTGTGAGGTGTGTGGGTATATGGTGTGTGAGGTAGGGTTTGTTGGTATGTATGTCTCAGTATGTGTGAGGTGTGTTTGTACGTGTATGTGTGCGTGTGTGTGTGTGTGTGTGCTTTGGCATTGACATGTTCCATTTGTCTTGTTTGCAAGTCATTGATAATCGTGCTCTGTGTTGTTAATTCTTGTAACCAACCCCACCCATTTCCCCCCCTCCCAGTTCACACCATGTTAGCATGATGTTAATTGTCAGCGCTCTAGGCCCCTGTGCTAATCTGTGTGAGTTCTACATTTATGGCCTTTACTGATTCTAACTGGGCCAAATTTACCATTGGGGGGTCATTTCAGGCTAGCCCAGAATGACCCCCGCATCCATAGAAGGGGGTGGAGGGTTAAATCCAACTAACCCCTGAAAACGGAGTATGGCTGCCTACATGGCGGGGTAAAAATGGTCATACACTCATCTATATGTATACAAGTGAACGTGGGCTGCAACAGCCCTCGAAGGAAGAAGAAGAGGAAGAAGAAATTCAACTGTGGAGTCACTTCTGACAAGTTAAATTTACACCTCTCCCCACACACCCCTCCATTCATTCCAAGCTAGTCTATATAGACCCTGGTATTAATTTCATCAAGCCAGATTTAACCCACTGGGTCAGCCAGATTTAACCCCCCGGGGGTAAAAACAAACAGGGCTCTGAATAGGCTGCTGCACCAGCAGCATTCAGCACAGCCACGCTCGCATCCCGGCCACACATAAGCAAGCAAATATACATCACTCACTCAGTTTTGTGGCTGTGTCCAACACCTCCGTCCACCTCCTGTCAGTTATTTTATGACGTGTATTCAACGTACATTCAGTCTCTTTCACTAAAACCTTATTTCAACAATGTTAGATGTGTTAGTATGTGCCATGTTTTTTCACGGTTTAGAATTGGAATGTCCAACTTGTGCTCACACTTTCTGCAGTTCAGTTATGATGGGCAAAGCAGGAATTGTCCCTTTTGTGATGATACTCAGGAAACTGATATGCATTTTCTTTTGGTCTGTCCTAAGTACTGTTCTCTGTGTTCCCAGTTTATTCCTGCTAAATTTCACAAATATCCAAGTGCTTTCAAGATGTCCATGTTGGTATCTTGTGCGAGTGAGAGACTGAATGTCAGTATATGCAAGTTTCCTTTATTTTCCTTTGCTTGCGGATTGTGCATACATGTAGGAATGTGGAAACTGTTTCTGTGAAACAAATTTTGATGCCAGAGCAATGCTCAGGCATAGGGTTCAATGAAACAGACACAAAGCACGCAAGAACACACACACACACACGCACACACACACACACACACACACACACATATGTGTGTGTGATGTGTGTGTGTGTATATATATATATATATATATATATACATATATATATATGTGTTTACAAACACACATGTAAGAAATAGTTGTGGATCCATTGAATACAGATATGGAAAGGAGTGCCTTAATTACGTAGAGACTGCTAAAGAAGGAATGTTTTCAGATTAGTTTTTAAGGATTGCGAGTGAAGGAATGTGGCAGAGTGAAAAAGGCAGTGAATCCCACGTTTCCCTCTGTTGAATTTGGAAATGCAGAAAATACTACTATCATCAGCAGGACAGCAGAGAGACATTGAAAGGACTTATTTGCTTCAGAGGAGATGTGACATCTTGTTCTGACCTCCCGCAGGTGGTGGTGGACAAAAATTTCACTTCCGACCCGCATGGCACGGCTACCAGCGTACTACAGCAGCAGCAGCAGCAGCCCTCAGCGATGCGGAATGGCACAGCAGTCGTGGATGTGTCGAACGGTGGCCGTCCCAGGGGCACCTGGTCTGGCGGTGTGCCGGCATCCCTGGAGTCCACCTGCAACACCGTGGGGCCTGTCAGGGTGGAAGAACCCTCCTCCTGCACACGCTTTGGCACCGACAATGGAGCCATTATCCGTTCTGCCGTCTTGGGTAGGGGTGTTATGGACAGATGGATGAAGGAAAAGAGAGCGAGTGATTATCATGTACAAAAACGGTTAGAAATGTGCCTGGCTACTCAAACAGTTAAAGAATCAAAGAAGAAAGACAAGAAAGCCAATGCATTCAAGACTCACTTGTGATACACAGTTAAAAAAAAAAAAAAAAAAGAAGAAATTTAATAGTTAAAATGTGGTCTGTAAAGCTTCGGGTTAGAGAAACAAAAAAAAACCGGGGGGGGGGGGGGGGGGGGGGAGGGGGGGGGGCATAAAAAAGGGGCATAAACGCAGATTTGAACCAAGCATGTTCAGGTAGAAAGAAATAGTCTTAGTCACAGTACTATTGCACATCTGCCAGTGACATTCAAGAATTAACATTTAAGCATGTTTTTTCCTCGTGATCAATTGATTATGGTATTCCAAGTGATAACGCAGATCAAATCATGTTATTTTGGTATATCTCAGACATTAAAGAAATTCTTTTAAGTCTGCGTTAAAGGAGACATCTGCCATTGCCACAAGCACGTCACAACATGTAGCCATTTTCTCTGGATCTGTGTAGATCGGTGTTCAACAGGCTTAGTTACACTCAGAAACTATGATATGATCCATACAGTTTCTCTTTTATGTACATTCTAGTTAATTCAATATCCACTTTAAAATATTCATATGCAGTAAACATGTTGATGATGTAATTAGTGTCACTGTTTGTCTTCTGCCCAGAATTTTTTGTTTCTGTTTTGTTTTTTAATTGTGAACAAGAAAAAAACGATAACATGCGGTCTTCTAACCAAACATGGCCTAAATTCCAGAAACTGGGATGCAGGATAATGCCTTTTTTAGATCGGGATTGAGACTCAATGAAATAAACTGTTAATGAATTTGAAATTTGACTTATTTCTGAAGACTTACAACCTATTATTGGTATGACTGTGAAGAATTTTTTTCCTACTATGTTTATTCCAAATTTGGTACTGGCAGACAAAAGTATTTCCGTAGAAAATGAGTTTGATAAAGTTTACCACGGACACACACACACACACACACACACACACACACACATGGACACTGTTACGACATAGACTCACTTTGTGAGTCAGAAAAGCTTACTGAATTATAGTGTTGAGTTTTATGACCTGTTGGCATAGAGCCCTTAATTTAAGGTCAAGTTGTTCAGGGCTCGGGTCTTGCTTCACTGAAGATTGCGTTAAAAGCTTGCTGGACATGGTTTAGCTTGACCAAGCTTTGTGTGTTTTACAAATATGGAATCTTTTGCACAACAGGCTGACTACCTGGATGGAGCTGACAGAGCTGCATTTAGGTGTTCATCATTGTTTTCCTGTCATTCGGTCAGCATACACACACACGCGCACGCGTGCACACACACACATACACACACTGAAATCGTGTTTACCAAACTTCTCGGAAAATTCTTTTGAATGTATTTTTTGACAATTTCAAGATGCTATCTGCTATTGCAGAAGGTTTGCTGCATAGTCCAATTGGACATTTGTTAAAGTTGTTACAGTTGTTTGATGTTAGCGTTTCCTTCTATATTGTGCCTATGTCTCCCGTTTTAATGCTTTATTTTTTCCAGTGCTCTGTATCTTTCCCCACCACACACACACACACACACACACATGCGCACACACGCGCACACACACATACACACACACCATTTTTCACCCTCTACCCATTACCGTTCCCTCCACCACGCCCTGCCCTCCACCCCCCTGCACTCCCCCCCCCCCTTTTTTTTTGTTTTTGTCTAATATCACTTAAAGTGGAAGACGTTAAACTGAAGACTACTACTACTACTACACACACACACACACACGGATTTTACTTGCAATTTTATATGGTAACAGGCATCCCAAGTTTCCACGACTTGGATGAGGTGCAAGAGAACTCGGTGCGTATTTGTCGTGCAACGCATGCAGACCCTTGCTGTGTGGCCAGCTGTGTCTTCATCTCCCTTCTTGTGGCCTCCCTGCTGCAGGTAACACCATGATAATCATAATCATAATAATCATCATGACAATGATATATGGTACTAACATGGCACAAATTCCTATACAGTACTTATATGCGCAAACTCCCTATATAATTGGAAAACGTAAGGCAAAGCAAGAAGTTAATTTCATCTGTTCTGTGTGCATTCTGGGGGCATTACATTTTACACATGCACTTTTTACACATGCTATACAAACAACAGAGATGTCAAAATTACATTGAAAAAAAAAAAAAAAAGCCCACTTGAGCAAGACACATGATCAAGAACTCTTTTTTCCTTAGCAACAGACTAACAAAAACCCTTTTCCCAATCAACAAAAAGATTACTTAGGAAGAGACAAAGAATTTAAGTTTCAACAATATTCTTTTTTCTTTTTTTTTTTTCTTTTCAGAAAACAGTAAGTGGAATTTACTGCAGTTTGGGCGGTTTCCATAGTGTGTAGATAAACATTTTTGTCAAAAAAAAAAAAGGGGGGGGGGGGACACAAAAACAAATAGAGATAACTCATCAGCAGTGTAGTGCCAAATGTGGCCACACCTCCTTGGGGAGACTCTCAATCAGTCTGGCTCTGCGACTAAGCCATTATTGTCATCAGCAGGGGGCATCGTAGGTGGTATCCTAAGTAAGTTAAATCAGAACAGGCACTACCGAACACCACTGAAGTGACTCAGCAGCAGTTCAGGGTCTCCTCTGGTGTGTGGCCTCCTGGCAACCTAACACCGATGGTTCCCTGAGGACTGCTGGCACTAGGGCTGCAACAGATGAACCCGGGTGTGGCTGTTTTTTGGGGACTCAGAATGAGAGGCATGGGAGTGATACCACTAAAACGGTGCAGATGACAGGGCAGAAAAAAAAAGAAAAAAAAAAAAAGAGAGAGACAAAAAAAAGATGTATGTTTGTGTGTGTTAAAGTGTGTGTACCATGTTTGTTGTGTGTGTTAAAGTGTGTACCATGTTTGTGTGTGTCAAAGTGCGCGTGTGTATGTGTGTGTGTGTGTGGTGTGGGAGCCCCCATGGAAATGCAGACTGGAACAGCATGATGTATATTTGTGTGAGAAAATGTTTGTGTCATGTTTGTGTGCGTCAAAATGTGGGTACCATGTTTGTGTGTGTGTGTGTCAAAGTGTGTGCACCATGTATGTGTGTGTCAAAGTTTGTGTGTGCATGTGTGTGTGTGCGTGTGTGTGTGTGTACGTGTGTGTGTGTGTGTGTGTGTGTGGCAGGGGAGCCCCCAGGCAGATGCAGCAGACTGGGACAGAGTGATGGAGCCGGCCAAGCAGCGTGCACTGTCCTTTCTGTCCGACCCCCTGCACAGAGAGCAGTTCATCAAACACCTCAGCATCTGTTCTCTTTCCCAGTCAGTGTGGGTGTGGAGGGCCTGGGGGATGGGAGAGGGTGGAGGTGGGGATGGTTAGGGAGGTTGTGTGTGTGTGTGTGGTGTGGTGTGTTTGTGTGTGGGGGGGGAGGGGTTGGTATGTGTGAGTGATGGGTGGATTTTTGTGTTGTGTGTGTGTGTGTGTGTAAGTGTGTTTGTGAGTGTTTGTGTGTATGGATTTGTGCGTGTGTGAGTATGTGTGTGTGTCTGGTTTAACGTTGTGTATAGTATATAGTGTGCATGCAGTTTCTGGGGACCTTGTTTCAGTATGTCTGTTGTTTTGATTTTCACATTCTTTGACTTACAAAGATTTAGAAATATGATGACCATTTAATGATTGGTCATGTAACAAATTGAATTTATATATTGCTCAAATGTAAAAGCATATGTCAAGCATTTATCAGAGGGTATCTGTCAATAACAGGAAAAAAGCTTTCACATTGGCTGTAAAGTGATTGAAAAATAGGAAAGTTGAGACATCATTTTGTATAAGTTCATTAAGGCTTTTACAGTTTCAGTTTCACTTTGACCTCTCCACATCTTATGAACAAAGATATGCAGTCACATTAAACACACACAGCACACACACACAAATGTGTGCTCACACATACATGCAGATATGCATGTGCTTGCACACACACACACATACACACATGTACACACAAGATGCACATAAGCACACATTGCATTTATATGCATTTGCACACACACACACGCACACACAACAACATCACACACACACACACAAAACACACAGGTTGCACACACCGCACACACATACATCCATACAACACACACACACACACACACACACACACACACACACACACACACACACACACACACAACCTCCCTGTGCATCGCCCATAACACAACACACACAACACAACACAACCCACCCACCTGCAGACATACTATTCACTATACACACTCATCTCATCCTCTTCACCCCCACCCCCTACCCCTAACCCCACCCCACCTGTCAGGCTGAATGTACGAGAGAAAGGGGAGATGAGCCACACCTTCAAACCCTTGGGGGCGGTGATGCTGGCGCTGCGATGGGAGGGCCAGACCCCGGCCCCGGGCCCAGGCTCGGGCGCCTTCTTCAGCGACTTCCTGTGGCAGCTGTCCCGGGAGGGCGGGGACAGCAGCAGCAACTGCTGCGTGGGCGGGGCCATCGCCGGCCTGCTGACAGGCTACCGGCGGCTGCCCCGAGTGTGGCTGCAAGGGCTGCGGGCCAAGCAGCTGTCCTGGCTCAACCTGCGAGTGAACCACCTGCTGGACATGATGGGGCTTCCGTGAGTGTGAGGGGGAGCTGTGTGGTGGTGCTGCTGGGAGAAGAGTTTGAGTTTGTTGTTGCTGTTTGCTTGGTGTTCTTTGTTTGTTTGGCGTTGTTTTGTTGTTGTTGGGTGTGTGTGTGTGTGTGTTGTGTGCGTGTGTGGTGTTGATGTGTGTTGTGATTGTGTGGTGTGTGTATGTTGATTTGTGTGTGTGTGTTTGTGAACATGAACTGGTGTTTTTGAGTGTTGGGTTTTTGTGCATGGTTATGTATGCAAGTTTAGTGTTTAGATGCATGATTTAAACATTGTTTTAAGATATTTTTTGTTTTGTTTTTGATTGTTTTTTTGGTGTTTTTTGGGGGGTGGGGGGTTTACATTGTACAATGCCGTTGAGCGCGTTTTCCAGGGAAAAAGTGCTATATGAATTAATTTATGATCATTGTTGTCGTTTGCTGATCAGGGGAACAAGACAGCTGTGAAGGTAATTTCACACATGTGTTCTCTCACAGCGACATGACTTATGTCTCAAATTAGCATGCATCAAAAAATACCCAGTTCCTGTGAGTCTCGTTCTCAGAGCATTTCATTGCAGGACAAAACGAATCGTGAGTCGTCTTGTGGCTTGTGACTGTCCTGGTGGAGAGTCATCATTCAGATATTGTGATGTGAGTGACAGAACTGCTCCGGTGACCTGCTGATTCAAAACTCTTGCCATGTTTTTGAGGGGCAAGGGGGGGGGGGGGGGGGGGGGGGGGTGAGTGGGTTTGTGGGCGTGTGCTCAGACTTACGCTTGTTTTGAGGAATTGTTGGTCTGTCTTAAACTTTTGGGTACTCTGGTCTGGAGGAGAGGGTTTCTTAAAAGAATGCGAATGGGTTTTTTTTGTGTGTGTGTGTATGTGGTTTTTTTTTCTTCTAATTTTCATCTCTCTCTTTCTCTTTTTTTGACGGGGATAGTCGCAGTTGTGGTTTTTGCTTGAGTGGGTTGATTTTCTCAATGGAACTGAATCATGAACAAAGTTGGGAATGGATAGGAGTTCTTCGACATTAGTCGACTGCATGTCCCGCAATTAGAATTAAGCCACAAAATGATTATTATTTCATGAATGAGACACATGGACAAAACAAAAACAAAAACAAAAACGAATGCCACAATTGGACAAAAAGCGGACTTGTTCTGCCTTACCGGATTTCATAAACAGGAAAAGCAGTGTAGAATCACTAGAAGGCCTCCCAGTCTGACACAGTGGACAGACAGGATAGAAACCAGCCCGTTGCGTCATCTCAAGACTGAGCATAGATAACCATAGACCTGAAAAACTGATGCAAAATTTTGCATTTGAAATTCGGACTGAGAGAAAAAAACAAAAATTCACCTCAGCCTTTTGTGTCTTTTAGTTAATTCACAGACCCAAGTTTCGCGCAGACTTACCTGAAAAATGTTGCTTTCATACAGGGAGCACGCATATTTACCATGCATATTTTAGTGCAAAGAAGGCAGTGTAAAGGTAGTGTGGGAGAAGAAGGCAATGTAAAGGCTGTGTTGGCAGAAGGAAGCTGTGTAACGGCAGCGTGGAAGAGGAAGGCTGTGTCAAGGTAGGTTGACAGAAAAAAGGTAGTAGGCTGTGTGACAGAAGAAGGCAGTGTTAATGTAGTGTTACAGAAGGCAGTGTAAAGGCTGTTGGACAAAGGGCAATGTAAAAGCTATGTGACAGAAGAAGGCTTTGTAAAGACAGTATGACAGAAGAAGGCAGTGTAAAGGCTGTGTGGCAGAAGAAGGCAATGTAAAGGTAGTGTGCAGGAGGAGGAAGTGCAAAGGTGGTGTGGCAGAAGAGGCTATGTAAAGGCTGTATGACAGAAGAAGGCAGAGTGGCAGAAGAAGGCAGTATAAATGTTGTGTGACAGAAGGCAGTGTAAAGGCTGAGACAGAAGAAGGCAGTGTGGCAGAAGTCAATGTTAAGGCTGTGTGATAGAAGGCAGTGTAAAGACAGTGTGACAGAAGGCAGTGTAAAAGCTGTGTGACAGAAGAAGGCAGTGTAAAGGCTGTGTGATATAAGAAAGAAGTGTAAAGGCTGTGTGATATAAGAAAGCAGTGTAAAAGCTGTATGGCAGAAGACAGCAGTGTAAAGGTGGTGTGGCAGAAGGTAGTGTCATGGTAGTGTGACAGAAGTCTGTGTAAAGGCTGTATGAGAGAAGAAGGCTGGTTTAAGTCTTGACAAGATGAAGAACAGAACTGTGTGACTAATAACCATGAGACAGAAGAAGGTTGTTTGACTGTTGAGACTGAAAGTTTGTGACGCAGGAAATTCTGTTGCCATGCAAGGCTGTTTTTTTTTTGTATTTTTGTTTGTTTTTCTTATTTCTAACCACAACAAAGCTGTCAGACACCTTTTCCCATGCATTAGTGCTCTGTGTGTGTGTGTGTGTGTGTGTGTGTGTGCGTGTGTGCACGCGCACGCGCGTGTGTGTGTGTATGTGTGTGCTTCATGAACTCTGGCACTGTTGCAGCACATTTGTTGACAAGCATCAAGATACATATCTGATGCAGGGTCTTAGTATGCTGTCTTTTTGCAGAGCTCTGAAGATATCTCTGTTGGAGAAAATCGTTGTTCTCATACAGGAGTGAGGCTAACCAGCCGCAGATGACTTATGTTAACACTGGTGTAAATTTGACACGGTATCATGTGAGTAACTTTATTTGCAATTGATGTATTTATGATAGTCTCTTTTCTTTTGTATCATAATCACAGCAAAGTTTTATGGTTCAGTGTTCCCATGTCTGTTTTTCATCGTGACAGCAGTGACCTGTGATCAAATTTGTAAATATTTTTGATTGTCTGTTTTAGTAGTTAAGATCTTTTTTTTTTTTTTTGAAGGGGTTGGGGGGGGGGGGGGGGGGGTTTGAGGGCATTTTATGTTGTAATTGACATTTTTCATTTTGAAATATTTATACAGTTTTGTTGATTGCCTGTGTGAA
This sequence comes from Babylonia areolata, assembly GCF_041734735.1. Taxonomy (NCBI): domain Eukaryota; kingdom Metazoa; phylum Mollusca; class Gastropoda; order Neogastropoda; family Buccinidae; genus Babylonia; species Babylonia areolata. The sequence continues at coordinate 28,937,526 of NC_134883.1, read as the reverse complement.
TGTGTGCAAAGAATATGTGTATGTGTGTGTGTGTGTGTGCAGGCATGCACATGAGCATGTGAAAGTGAAATTAGTTTTATCATTTTGGATTTTGGGGTTGTTGGTTTTTGTTGTTGTTTTTTTTAACTCACTTACTCACTTTTTTTTAGTTACACTTGGCAAGCTCAGTGGAGATGTATGTACAAAAAAAGTGTGCTTTCTTGCATGCAGAGATTCAGTTTATCCAAGTGATACATTGATCCACCAATCTGTACTTTGAAATATAATCCCATGAGTTAATATTAGTATACCATATCTTACAGACGGCAAGGCTAAAATATTCTTAAGCTAAAGAAATGTGTGGTTTTGTTGTCAAATTAATCAGCTTCATCATTTCTGACTTTGAAAGGTTTATTTGCTTTTATAGGGAGGGGGGGGGGGAAGGGGGGGGGGTGTAGAGGGGAGGGGGGAGAAGAAAAGCTGTGCATGCTTCTCAGTTTTTTTTTCTCTCCCATCTCCACATGGTAACACAACTTCTGAGTTTTGTATCATGGCCATCAGTGCATCGTGCATCCTTTGGCACTGTACAGTGTGTGCAGCAGTTGCACTCTGTCGGGTCACGGTTGATCGTCATAGTGTCTTGCAGGATTTGGATTTTGTGTTCACAGATGCACATGTTGTATTACAGTGAGAGTACATGAAATCAGGATCAGGCTTGAGCTGAGTGCATCAAACAGAAACACATGCTGTCGCTTATGTGTCAACTGAAGTGCGTGCGAGATGATTGTCGTTGTGAACGTGTTGACATGGACACCAACTTTCGTTTCAGACATGTGTACAAGTTGTTCTCATATCCAGATGGAGGTCAGAACTGATTCCACCATAGAGATGCTCAGGGTTATAAGGGAAGCTTGTCAGAAAGTGAGAAAAAAAAGAATCACCTTGTAGTATGAAAATGTGGATATAACTGACTTACTTGTGGCAAAAATTGCTTTGTTAAACTCACATTGCTCACTGATTGCAAAGGCATCTCAGTGAAAAAAAAAAAAAAAGCAACAACAAACAAACACACAAAAAACTTTGGATGTATTTCTGTAGATTAAAAAGAAATATATGTACTAACACATTTGTTGTGAATTTGTGAAATGGGTATTATTATTCATTGTTGTTTATTTTGTGTGTATTTTCTTATATGACTTATTATGGATGATTTTCTGTTTTCTTATTTTATAAATTGGAGAACTTTTTATTTTATGTAATTTCTTATAAATTTATGAAACTCAGTGTCTCTGAAAGCATACTTCTTGATCATCATGTTGAAAAGACTGGATGTAAAAAGATATACATGCTTTTTTTTCCTTCATAGAAGCAATCAATCAAATGATGATGGTGGGGTGGTATAACCATGACATGGAAAACAGGGGCCAAACATCCCATTAAATGATGGTGGTACAATCATGACATGGAAAACAGGGGCCAAACATCTCATTAAATGATAGTGGTATAATCATGACATGGAAAACAGGGGCCAAACATCCCATTAAGTGATAGTGGCATCATCATGACATGGAAAACAGGGGCCAAACATCCCATTAAGTGATAGTGGCATCATCATGACATGGAAAACAGGGGCTAAACATCCCATTAAATGATAGTGGTATCATCATGACATGGAAAACAGGGGCTAAACACCAAATGATGGTGGTATAATCATGACATGGAAAACAGGGGCTAAACATCAAATGATGGTGGTATAATCATGACATGGAAAACAGGGGCTAAACACCAAATGATGGTGGTATAATCATGACATGGAAAACAGGGGCTAAACACCAAATGATAGTGGTATGATTATGACATGGAAAACAGGGGCTGAACACCAAATGATGATGGTATAATTGTGATATGGAAAACATGGGCTGAACAACAAATGATGGTGGTATAATCATGACATGGAAAACATGGGCTAAACACCAAATGATGGTGGTATAATCATGACATGGAAAACAGGGGCTAAACATCCCATCAAATGATGGTGGTATAATCATGACATGGAAAAACAGGGGCTAAACATACCATTAAATGATAGTGGTATAATCATGACATGGAAAACAGGGGCCAAACAACAAATGATAGTGGTATAATTATGACATGGAAAGCAGGGGCTGAACTCCAAATGATGATGGTATAATTGTGATGTGGAAAACGGGCTGAACACCAAATGATGATGGTATAATTGTGATATGGAAAACAGGGGCCAAACACCCCATCCATTGATGGTGGTATAATTATGACATGGAAAACGGGCCAATCATGATGCAGAAAACGGGCTGCACACCCCATCAAATGATAATGATATGATCATGACATGAAAACAGAGGCCAAACACCCCCATTAGAAGATGAGGATGTAATCATGACATGGAAAACAGGGGCCTGTATGGAGTGCTTTGTTGACAAGGCTTAAGTGTTTTTCTTTATTGGTAAGGTCAGTAAGTCTGCTAATGTTATCAGTGTGTGGTTTACTTCATGTGCATTGTCTTTTCTTGGCAGCCATGCTCTGATTTCATCTTTCATGTTTAGGGCCCTTTCTTGGGAAGTCAACTCTGTGATTCATTGATTTGAGTAACACACGTCAGTCTGATTGTTGTAAGTATTTCAAGCCTGAAATCACAATGATGAAATGATTATGGTATGGTGATGATTGGGGTTTAGATACGTAAAACAACAACAACAACAACTCGAACAAAAAACAAAAAAAAGTATCGTTTGGTAAAAATCTGAATGACAGAATGGTTCTGTAAATGTGTCTGTTGTGCACATGGTTTGACATGCATGTTGATACCTCTTTCCTGCATGTCTCCATTGATATTTCTGTGAACCACGGACTGTGTCATTCTGAGTTGTTTTGTTGTTCTGACGACTTTTGGCACTTGATTCATACCCCATGTTTTCTTGATGATTGGGTTCAAACCTTTCACTATCAGCAAAATGTCCACACTCAACACACTCTTGGGCATGCTGGAGTTGCTCACTGAAATTTCCTTTTTGACGTGTGATAACAGAATCTTCTGCCAGTGACAAAGAAAATTGGGTGTATGGATGGAGACTTCTGACCATGACCGTTTTGTGTTCTTTTCTCCTTGTTGTTTTTGGGTGGGGGTTCGGGGGGGTGTTAAGGGTGGAGTGTTTGGGGGTGGGGTTAATATGATGGAGGATGTTGTACATGAGTTTAATGCACATGTAAAATGATTCTACACCTGTGGGTTATTTGTGTGTGAGTTGGGGGTGGTGGGGGAAGGGGGGGGGGGGTAGCGAGGGGGCAGGTGGGGGGGGGGGGTGGTTGTTGTTTTTTCCTTGTGCTCACAGTTGTTATGAAACGTGGAAAGTTTCATCTGGTGTTACCCAGCAATGCTGAAAAGAATTGTGATAAGACTTTATCTAATCATCGCCTTCCCCTTTTCACCCCCCCTTTCAGTGTACACATGTGTGCCAACTTGTACAGTGCTTGCCCCATTCTTGACGTCTGTCTGTGACAGTCTTGTTCTTTTTTGAACTCATCTGGTTATCTTGTAAGATTTCTGGTGGTGTCAAAACCTTCAGAACGTGCAAGCCCCTCTCTTTTGGGGCATGGATTTACTCATATTGAGTACGCCCACCTTTTTTTAATTTTATTTCTTTATTTTTTTTTTTTTTAAGAGAGCCCAGAAATAAACTTGTGAAGATAAAACAGGCACGGTTTAACTGTGATTGCTGACTGTACTGATAAAGAGGAGACACCCTTAGTTCAAGGCTTAGTATGATATACTGCACTCTTGGTATTTTTCAGTTTGTTTTCTAAACAAATACTATGTTTGAAATGCTCTGACATGCGGAATTCCTATCCCATCAAAAGGAAAAATTCTTTCTTTAAAAAAAAAAAAAAAGGGAGAGAGGGGGTAGGCAGAGTATGTATACATTTTGATCAGTTGAAAAAGAAAAGGCAGATGAAATTTATTTTCCTATATTTGTATCTGATTTAAAGTTGTTGTTTTTTAACTTCCAATTAATAATTTACTGTTTGGTTCTTTCTCCTCATTTAAAGAAAAAGAGAAAAGAAAAAAAAAGTATGGTCTGCATGTTTGTTAGTTTGTGTGTGTACAGGCGCATATGCATGTGTGTTAAAAGATTCTTTTTTTATTCTAATCTCTGCTCTTTTGGGATGTGAGGGTGCTCGCAGTGTAAATAGTTTTCCCGCCTTTGTACTGGAGATTTCCTCTTTTCAATTGCTGTCTTTGTTTCTGCCTTTTTACTTCCTTCATTATTTGCTGGGGTGAGTGGGGGCGTGGGGGGTGTTGTTTGTTTTTCTGCCCTCCCAGGGTATTCCCCTTTTCTTTTATCTGCCAAGCCTTGACACTTTAAAAAAAAAAAATCATCTCTTTTCCACTGTCTATATAATATACTGTCTGTGCTGTTTTGCTCTGGCAGTTAGGTAGTAATAGTATTGTAAACACTGAGATGAGCACTAGTTGTCCATTCTTCAATGTTCTGCCTATATTATGGCCTGGTTTGTTGTTTTTTGTGTGGCTTCAAAGTATTTCTTTTTATCTTTCTGTTTTTTCCTTCTTTTTTTTTTCGGTGGTAATCTAGGGAAGATGAATTAAGTGGAAGGGCTGACGTCCTCAGCACAGCATAGTCTTATTTGTCCAAAGGAGATTAATGATAAGATAATATGCTGTAAACTGTGTTGTTTTGCAGGTTGTTTTTCTTTTTTCTTTTTTTTCTTTTTTTTGTCATTGTTGCTTTTGCAGATGTGACAGAATTGTTTGTTTAACATGACTGAATTTTTTCAGTAGTTGGGCTGATAGAGTGATATGGCCCTGTGCAGTCGGCTGGACTTTAAGCAATGTTGTAGAAATTCTAGTCTTTGCAGTAATCAACAACAACATGACTGGACATGGTACTACCAGAGCTCAACACCCCAAGCCGAGTAGTACACAGTAATACACATGGTGCCCAAGTGGGTGTGGCAGGGACTGGGACAGATTTTCTATCATTTGATTGCATTTAGGGGTAAGAGGGAGGAGAGGGGGAAGGGGGGGGGGGGGTGCATGGGGGGTGGGAGGGGTCTGGGGAGTGGGGGGAGGGGGGGGGGACTGACATGCCTTTATCAGTCTGATGGGGTTTTTCTATGTAATGCAGAGGGTTTTTGTTGTTGTTTTTGCTATTGTTTTTTGGGGGTTTTTTTTTGTTTTGTTTTTTGTTGTTTTTTATTTGGCTGGGTTATATGTTCAGTGACAAGCACATGCACTGTTGGTCAATGTACAGGTCAATGCATGTATGGCAATCTTCACTTGGGTGATGTTTTTATTTATTTTTATTTATTGAATGTATTGGATTTTTTAGGTCTGGGTTCTTGCAGCCGTGCAGTGGCACTAGCTCGAGCCATGAGTATTCTTGCACAGCCTATGGTGACGCCATTGCACACACATAGCTGAGCATTGTAAGAGTACTCCAGCATGGCTCTGAGCACTGGAAAAGTACAGTTTCATTTTATATCCTCTCACAGACCATTGCACTGAAACTGGAGCTTTTTCAGTAAATGGGGAAACTGTGACATGGTTTTTAATGGTCCATTTACTTGTATAAGGAATTTCACAAAACGTCATTTCAAACTGAACAAGTAGAAATGAAATTCTTGAAACTAATGTTTTCATGATCATTTACTCATTAAAGAATAAAGTATTTTATTATTTCTTTGAATGGTGTTCTTTTGTCTTGCCATTAATTGTTGTCACCTTAGAACAGGTTGATAACATATGTTCAGAACAGTTCTTACTCATCTTCGCCATGATACAGTGCATTGCTCATCTCCTGAAGCATAAAAAATCCATGAGTCGTTCTTAGATGTTTTTGTGTAAAAAGAAATCCTTGAGAGTGCACACAGATTTTTCTAATATCATTTGAAGTGGACTGACGGCTGGGAGGATGCGGGTTTGAATCCCAGCGCTGGTGGGTTTTTCGGCCTGTGGCCGGCTCCTACCCAGAGTTGAGTGAGCTATGGTCTTAAATGGGGAGACTGGGACCACGGAAGTGTCTTTGAGTGTGTTGTTCTAATTACCTGACCAACACTGCAAGTGTCTGTAACTCTCGGGCCTGGTTGATGCCAGGATATCATTATGACAGGAAGCCTAGAGTACAGCCTTGTCATGTAGTCCCAAACCAAAATGGACCTCCATAGCAACATCGTTATCGCCATCCTTCTCCTTCGTCATCACCAGTATAAACAAAACAGCCCCAAAGTCTGTGGCCTTTCATGCCCTGCTCTCATGGTGACCTCAGTTTCGATACTCTTCCACTTCTGTGCTTGGGGTGAGTCCTGTCAATGTCTTCAGTGTCGGCAGATTCTGGGGGGCTGTTGTTGGAGGGACGTGGTGGCAGTCTCCACTCTGGGAGGAACGCTCACTCAATCTGGCTCCGTGACTAAGCCATTATTGTCGTCAGTAGGGGGTTTAGTAGGTGGTGTCCTTAGTACGAAAAATCAGAACACCACCAGTGACTCATCAGCAGTGCAGGGTCTCTTCTGCTGTGTGGCCTCCTGGTGACCTAACATCAATTGTTCCCTGTGGACTGCCGATGCTTGGAGTGTGACAAACCCAGGGGTGGCTGTGTGTGTGGGACTCGGAATGAGTGGCGTGGGAGCAATGCCACTGAAACAGTGCAGATGACAGGGCAGCAACAAAAAAAAAAAAAAAAATTTTGAAGTGAGACAATGTCAAAACTTAACAGTGATCCCGTCACCATAACACCAGTTGCTGTGACAAAATAGTTAGCCTCACAGACTTATGTCTGGGGGGACATGTGTTCGATTCCCAGTGGAAGTGGGTTTTTTTTCCCAGCAGGTTCCTACCCAGAATTGAGCGTTCTATGGGCTCCAATGAAAAGACTGGCCTCAGTTAATAGTTTTTCAGTTTACAGGTAGAATTTTTTCAAGGTGATGAGTTACATATCTGTTGCATGTCTTGTCTGTGCAGAGTGATCTTGTTCCCGTTTTAGCTTGATTGATTGACTTGTTTGCAATGTATGCACTTTTCTTCAGTTGCCAATAAATGTTATATTTAAGCTGCAATGTTTTATAAGCACACATAGAAAGTAATGCAACATTGGTCTTCACATACATACAGCCAAATGATTGTTTTATTACCTTTGAATGCATCTGTACCTTTGCTGAAGTTGTATTTATTCCCTGTTTGGCTTGTGTAAATTTTTTCAATATTTACTGGTTAAAAAAAAATCATTGTCACATTTTATCAGCGTTTATATAGAAGCTAGTCTGAACGTTATTGCTTTCTTACATTCAGACAAATGTGTTTACTGTGTGCTTCCTAGCTTTGAGTTTTAGATTATGTTGATATGCATGCATACATTTATATATGTTAATTTGTTGCAACAAGTCAAGTGAAGACTCATAACATTTGTACAATTTTACTGTTTATGTTTTTTCTTTGATATTGATTTTTCTTTTCAGTGTTAAAGTTGTTGCAGTAAGGCGAATGAAGAATCATAACGTTTGGATGATTTTATCTGGGTTTTTTATTTATTTATTATTTTTTTAAATAATTTTTCTTTACAGTGTTTTTTCTTTTCTTTACATTTTGCGTACTGGTTCAGCCATACTTGCTTTCAATCTCTTGTATCTCTGAGTTTGATTTTGAGAACTGTACAACATTTCCTTGAGTCAAGTATCTCCAGAGAGTTTCTGCATTGCAGTTTGCATAGTCTTTTTGCCAGAAGATAGGTTTCGGCATCATGAAAAGTCTGACCGCATCTAAGGACCGCTTTATTGGCATCTCACTAAGGACCAGTTTATCTGCATTTTGGGGCCAGTTTATTATGGTTGCACATGGACAGGGACAGGTTATGTTTGCTTTTGTTTTATATGTGAGCATGCATTTTCTCTTGCTAGTCCTCACGCATTTTGTTCCTACTCGGAATATGTTGTCAGAGTTTTATTGCTACCCTGTCTGCTGTGTCCTGTCAGTTCGTTTCACTCTGGCACACCCTTTATTCATGCTTGAGAGAGTGAGTGTGTGTGTGTGTGTGTGTGTGTGGCTTTGCGAAGAAAAGGGTTGGGAATTTATTAACACTAGACTCCTATCTTCTAACATGCCTTTGAACAGATCAACAAACTATCAGGGCCAGGATTTGTATATGTGTGCGTGTGTGATGATCAGTTTGAATAGCATACAAAACCATTTTAAACGTATTTATATCTTTTTATTCTATTTTACTATCTCTAGGTCGATGACAGTGCCATCTGTTTTTATGAAAGTGTGGGAAGGCGTGGGCACAGATGATGACATATGTGAAAAGAAGCATTTGACGCTTTCAGAGCAAACAAAAATGGGACACCCAGACAAGGATAACTTGTAGCTCTTGTAATCAGAAGATGTATTCAAATTGTGATACACAATGTCTGTTCCTTATGTGATGGTTTTGATGGTTCCAGTGTTGAACTGTTAATGAAGTACGGTACGGTTTGTTTCCCTCATGTTCAGATTATATTTTCTGCATGCTTGGTGGTGAAAATGCATTTTAAAGTCACGATGTGGGATGATAATAAATAAAATACAACAATCAGTTGAGTACTTTTTAGGGTTTTTTTTTTTGTTTTTGTTTTTCTTTAATGTGGTCTGAGACATGCATTGTTGATGTGATCATTTTACTCTGTCATAGTTTTTTTTAAATGTGGTTTTGGTTTTATGTGGTTTGAATGAGAAGTCAGTGAATTGGTTCACAATGTGGGATGATAATAAATAAAATAAAACAATCAGTTGAGTACTTTTTAGGGGTTTTTTTGTTTGTTTTTGTTTAATGTGGTCTGAAACATGCATTGTTGATGTGATCATTTTACACTGTCATAGTTTTTTTTAATGTGGTTTTGGTTTTATGTGGTTTGAATGAGAAGTCAGTGAATTGGTTCTTTTGACGTTTTAATCAACCTTAAAACAGTTTTGTGCTCGTGGTTTTAAGAACTGACAGGTGATCAGCCCTTTTGCGATTGCTTGGGGTATAAACAACAGGATTTGAATTCTTTTGTTTCTTTTTGTCTTTTTGGGGGGGGATTTGGGGGTGGGAGGAGGGACAGTGGGGGAAGAAATGGAGGTGGAGAAGATAGGGGCTTAATGGGACAGTGAAGCAGGGTGTCAGAAGTTTGATTCCAAATCTAATGATTTTGACCCCCCCGCCCCCCCTTGTAATCTGTTCATCACGCCCATCCCCTCTTCTAACAGATTTCACCCTAAAAATGTGGGTATGGGCGTTTATTGGGTACTTTACCCTTCATGGGAGTCATCTCCCATTGTTTCACCATAAAGTACTGGCTAGGTGTTAACTCCTTAACACCTAGCCAGGTCTACAGAGCAGTTCTCCCCACACTACTGTACGCCTGCGAAACTTGGACAGTGTACCAACGACATGCCAAGAAGCTGAACCACTTCCACACAACATGCCTCAGGAAGCTACTGAACATCAAGTGGCAAGACAGGACCCCAGACACAGAGGTGCTTGCAAAAGCCACCCTTCCCAGCATCTTCACCATCCTGATGCAGTCCCAGCTTCGCTGGGCTGGACACGTGGTGCGCATACCAGACCATCGGCTGCCCAGAAGGCTCTTCTATGGCAAGCTGCAACAAGGGAAGAGATCACACGAGGTCAGAAGCGCTTCAGAGATACTCTGAAAGTCTCACTGAAAGCGTTTGATATCAACCCTGACTCCTGGGAGGAATCTGCAGTAGACCGTGACAAATGGCGCGCTGCTGTGCACAAAGGCGCCAAGTTGTGCGAGGCCAACAGGACTGCTGCAGCTGTTCAGAAGAGGCAGGCCAGAAAGTCACGGGCAAACAAGCTCCCTGACAATGGTATGCCTGTCTTTGTCTGCCCCAACTGTCAGCGAATATTTCGTGCGCAGATTGGACTATTCAGCCATCTGCGCATTCACAGATAGATTCATGAGCATCCTCCCCCCCACCCCACCCCCACCCTCCCCCCATCCCCCAGCTGGATGACAATGATGGTCATCGTCGATCTCGATGGACACACCACCACCACCACTGGCTAGGTGTTAACTCCTTGCGTGAAAAGTCTCTTAGACAGTTAAAGTCACTGTAACAGGAGGAGAATCCCATGCTGAGAATTTAATTAAACTGTGTGTGATTTATTTCACAGCATACTGTAGAGTTGGATAACTGAATGCTCAGGGACAAACCTACCATTCTCTGCAAACAGTTTTAAAACAAAACGCAAGCTTGTGAAACAAGACGCTGGGTCATGGAGTGACGTCGTGATCACACTTGCGTTTTCCAGTGACACATTGACATTTCATGCAGACGCTGTATTCTGAATCTCAAGATCTATGGTTTGTAAACCAATGCGATCACAAAATATAGCAAACTTGATTATCATTATTTCATGTTTTTTTGTTTTTTTTCAAACTAAGGGGTATTTTACCCCAAGCACAATATTTATTTCATACTGGGGGGTTGGTGTTTGTTTACTAGATACATGACTTGTACAAAGAATTTTACAGTATCCAAATGTACAAAATAATGTGCTATCTATAGACAGATATCTCTCTCTCTCAACACACACACACACACACGTGTATACACACACACACACACACATATACATGTAAACAACTTATCCCTTGAGGAACGTGATCGTTCCGAAAATTTGGAATATTTGACAGATTGATGTGTTTTTCGTTTTTCTCTTTATATATATATATATATATATATATATATATATTCCTTTATTGGAGAAATGAATTGTAACATCCACATATGGTGCGTCATGTATGCACAGGTGTCATCGGAAAAAACAGGAGAGAACCAAGACAGTAAAAGCAATTACTTCTCATTGTAAGTCTCTCTTGCTGTGTTACACACAAACATGGAACAATATCTTTCACATGCAGGTACGGACTTCAGGCACCAGGTTTCAAGTTGCCGATTTATTTTCCATTATGTACACACAATCATTCCACACCTTCCGACACAGCGCTGTGTATAGACTTCGAATGAATCAACAGTTCTAAACATTATTCCCAATGAAACATTTAGCTTTTACAATCTTGTTTTCACATCTCCTAAGTACCATTCTCATAAACCATATTCTGCTCATTGATTTATTGAAATCAGTTTAAAAAACGCACACCTTTCTGACTCCTAGAATCACCCAATATTTACAACAATACTGTTTTCTACACAACAAATGAAAGAATAAGACAAGCATGTACATGGTCTGAATGCATAAAAAATCAGGACTCTTTATAGAAAATAAAAAGTTTCACCTTATGCATGTGAGCACACCCAAGTTTGGGCACACAAATACACACACACGAACACAAATGCGAGCGCACACACACAGAGACACACACACACACACAGGTCAGTATGCATTTTCTACAAATGGAATTCAAGAAAATGTAATGAAATGTGCAACTACAAATGTAATCAAACTGAAGTTGACAGTGTACTAAACACACTTAACAGTGTACTAAACACACTGAACATCCCCACGCCCTCCCCCACACCCCCCCCAAAAAAAACCAATAAAAACAACCAACCAGCCTTCAAACATCCACCCACTCAAAACATCACCATTCCAGAAGCAGATGAGTTCATCTTGTGTACAGCTTATCTACGTGTGACAGCTGCATCGGGTTTGAAAATCCTGTGGAGGACGACCCAACACAAACCAATCAAGAAAGCTTAAGATCTAAATAGTACATGTCAGGCATGCCTACCGGTACCCCAGAATCTGTCAGTACTGCAGCCTCTGAAAATGAGGCACAAACCAAAATTATCAGCAACACCATGTAACAGTTCCTCACTTGGCTGTCCTTCAGTTGTACTGGTGTTTGTTGTTGATTTTTTTGTGGGGGAAAAACAGAGGTATCTCCAGACATGCTTTCTTTGCTCCCTTGCATCATCATTATCTGTGTTTTATGGAATGAATATGTTAGTGACAATCACCACGACCACATTGGCTCACTGAAAATTCACACTTATAAGAGTGCAAAAACAGAAGCTGTCTTCTTTCTGAACTGGAAGCATGAAGGTGACAAATGGGTTGTGACTGCTTGATGTCAACGTAAAACAGCAAGAGGCAGTCTAAAAGAATCTTCGTAAATGTAAACTTTTTAGGGATAAAAAAGAGAAGCGATGTATCAGAACCACAGGCTCTTCTTCTTCAAGCAAATGAAATGAGTGAGTGACAGACAGAAAGATACTGACAGATAACTGTTCAGGAAAGGAAAGGGATGAGACGAAGTCACAAGAGAGGACACAGGAAACAGAAGGGTGAGTAGAAAGGGAGAGCGAGTGAGTGGAGCTGGGGGAGTAAGAATGTGAGTGCGAGTGAAGGAAAGAAGAGTTCCTGAATTTGATGGGTGAAGAATGGTGTGGGATGGGAGGGCAGGAGTCGGGGAAGGGGGTGGAAGAAACTGTTTACCTTACGTCACTCGGCTGTCCTTGGTGGAGTGATGGCCTAGACGTAACGCGTCTGCCTAGGAAGCGAGAAAATTTGAGCGCGCTGGTTCGAATCACGGCTCGGCCACCGATATTTTCTCCCCCTCCACAAGACCTTGTGTGGTGGTCTGGACGCTAGTCATTCGGATGAGACGATAAACCGAGGTCCCGTATGCAGCATGCACTTAGCGCACGTAAAAGAACCCATGGCAACAAGAGGGTTGTTCCTGGCAAAATTCTATAGAAAAAAAAAATCCACTTCAATAGGGAAAACAAATGAAACTGCACGCAGGAAAAAATACAACAAAAAAATGGGTGGCGCTGTATTATAGCGACGCGCTCTCCCTGGGAGAGTAGCCCGAATTTCACGCAGAGAAATCTGCTGTGATAAAAGAAATACAAATACAAATACCTTTAAAAAAAATTTTTTTAAAACAGATGCAGGAAATTCCATGTCTGGGAATACTTTTTCTTGTAGCGATGAGAGTGTAGCACAGCTTTAGATGACACTCGTGCTGATTTTGCTTTGTTCGCACCCATCCCCTTTGTTGCTAGCTTGAAGCCTTTTCAGTGTAGTTCCCACACACAGTTCTCTTCATCGCCATTCGGTGTACTGATTTATTTTATAGCATTTCTAGATCTCCCGTTCTCAAAGGCTGCTAGTGCATGCATTCCTAACCTGCCAATGTCTCAAATGAAGTAACGTTTTTGTTGGTTTTCTGGAACAAGTACGGAAAAAATCAAGATGGTTGGCATGTCTTATAAATATATGGAAATAATTTTTGTTTTTACTCAACCAGTTCCACGTACAATTCATATGTACAAACTCTTAAAAATGAATACAACACTGATATTTCCAGGCACACAGCAAATCGTAAACTGTAACAATAGATAAACAAACAAAAAGCGCTTTTAAAATTGGGGGGAGTAGGGCTGGGAGAAGACAATCATGAAAGCCTGCCACCCATCTTCCTGTGGCCCCCTGCCCTTCGCCACCCCCTTACCCCCTACATACCTCCCTAAAAAAAAATAAAAATAAAATAAAATTTAAAAAAACCCCTGCAAATTTCATGCTAAAAATGATGAAAATACATATTTTTTAGAATGTACATATATTTTTCAGCATCAGTCAAATTGTCAGCTGTGTTGATCTATGGTATGATCAGAAAAAAAAAAACCTTGTCAAACAAACATTCAACAAACACGCTTATAATTTACATACATACCCCCTTGGGCCCCTCCCCACCTCAAAGAAAAAAACAACCCTAAAATACAAAGAGAAAGTATTGCAAGAAAAAATAATAATCACAACTGCCAACATACAGAATATGGAATACATTATTATCCACAGTAACTGAAATGCATACATTGTGTGCATTACATTAACTATGTATGAAAATCACAGTAATTCGATTATGGATACATAGAAGGCATGAAATGTTTTAACTTGTGCATACATGCACAGCTTTATCATTAATCTAAAGTAACAACCAAAAATAAACCACATCAAGAATAATTAATTACCACAAATTTCCAGAATAATGTTAACTTGAAGACTTTCCCTGTTGCAGTAAAAGTCAGTCTTTGGCTTCAGCAACATATTCATCCAGATCCAGAATTACTTACACTTCATTTTGAGAAATATTTTGTCTAAGCATCATGCTACCGACATTTTTATTTTATTTTTTTAAATATATAATTACCACTTGCATATATAAGTCATGATTATTTGAAAAAAAATTAGAAGTGCGTGTGAGAATCCTATCGCTTGTATTAATCCCATTAAGTATGATGCATATTTTCTGCAACTCTTTCAATATTTTTTGTTACTTTCTTCAATCAGCATTTTATTAGTCTGAACTGAACAAGTTCTTGGTTCATATACAGTAATCCTAACGCACTCGTGTCGTCTACCCCAGTACCAGATTTGTTTGACAAACCACTTCACAATGTGTTTTCTACCCAAGGACACAATACTTGCTTTTGACCACATTCTTCTCTGCGATACAGGTATTTACATCAACTTGGTGATCAAGAACAAAACGAATGAGCTACCCACGGTGCAAGTAAAAACAACTGTGACTATCAAATCCCTGGAACCCACACAGCAACAATTTCTTCCACTATTCACAGTGCTGCAGCTGCTGTCAACGCAAAATTACAGCAGATGATATTTTCTTCTTCTTCTGCATTCCAGCTGCCATGCTGTACAGTCAGGTTTGTTGCCGTAATAAACTCTGCCGTCCTTCACAAGGACCCTGCCCGATGTTCTGCTTGCAACATTATTTTAATCAATGATTACATCAGAGTAAAAAATCTATTCTCAAAGTAAACAACACCTTCAATAAAGATTTAACCTTTTCATGACGGTGTGTTCAATCCTTAAATAAAAAAGAAAAAAAAAGAAAAAATCCAAAAATGATTTCTCACAATCAGTGGCATATATACTGACAGAAAATTTACAAAATAAATACATGAACTCTTTCTTCCTAGTAGAGGGGGGGAATGGGAAAAACCAGCGTCTGTATATGAATCTCGAACCCGTGCCTACTTGCTTCTTAGTCGGGGCGCGTTACCACTTGACCTCCACTCTACGCACTTCCGTGTGACCGAGGCAACGACAAACTTTTACACTATTCTGCTTCTGAACATTTACATGATTCTGAACATTTTTACACCATAGTGTTTCTGAACATTTTTACACCATTCTGTTTCTGAACGTTTACACCATTCTGTTTCTGAACACTTACACCGTTCTGTTTCAAAATGCTGACTCCATTCTGTTTCTGAACATTTTTTGCCATTCTGTTTCTGGACGCTTACACCATTCTGTTTCTGAACACTTACACATTTCTGTTTCTGAACGCTCACACCATTCTGTTACTGAGCATTTGCACTATTCTATTTCTGAACGCTTACACCATTCTGTTTCTGAACGCTTACACATTTCTGTTTCTGAACGCTTACACCATTCTGTTTCTGAACGCTTAAACCATGTACACCATTCTGTTTCTGAACACTTACACCATTCTGTTTCTAAACACTTACAGTTACACCATTCCGTTTCTGAACATTTACACATTTCTGTTTCTAAACATTTACACCGGTCTGTTTCTGAACACTAATAACATTCTGTTTCTCAACACTTAAACCATTCTGTTTCTGAACATTTTTACACAAGTCTGGTTTTTTTTTTTGCAATTTGCAACATCTTTGCCTGACCCTGCCCCACCCCACCCCCACATCGTCTCCAGAAAGAGAACAACAGCAAAAAAAAAAAAAAAAAAAAAGCGTGAGGGGTGGAGAGAAGAGAGTTGAAACAGTGAAGGGAGATAAACCGCACTACACACACCCACCTTCATTAGGATGGTAAGATAAATAAAGGGACAAGTCCATTATTGATATGTGTGTGAGGGATGGGAACAACTCCCCCAAAGCGTCCAAGTATACACTCTCTCTCTCTCTCTCTCTCTCTCTCACGGACACAAACTACTACAACAACACACACACACACACACGCACACACACACATAGAGGAAACATTTTATTCATGTGCACATGCAGACTGGTTCAGGAAACTGGTTCAGGAAACATTCTATCCATTCTTTCATGCACACTGGTTCTGAAAAACTGGTTCAGGAAACATTCCGTCCATTTCTTTACAAAGACTGGTTCAGAAAAATTCCATCCATATCTTCACGCAGACTGGTTCAGGAAAACACTCCATCCATTTCTTCACACAGACTGGTTCAGGAGACTGTTTCGGGAAACATTCCATCCATTTCTTTACACAGACTGGTTCAGGAAACATTCCACCCATTACTTCACACACAGTGGTTCAGGAAACATTCCATCCATTTCTTTACACAGACTGGTTCAGGAAACATTCCACCCATTACTTCACACACACACACTGGTTCAGGAAACATTCCATCCATTTCTTCATGCAGACTGGTTCAGGAAACTGTTTCGGGAAACATTCCATCCATTTCTTTACACAGACTGGTTCAGGAAACATTCCACCCATTACTTCACACACAGTGGTTCAGGAAACATTCCATCCATTTCTTTACACAGACTGGTTCAGGAAACATTCCACCCATTACTTCACACACACACACTGGTTCAGGAAACATTCCATCCATTTCTTCATGCAGACTGGTTCAGGAAACTGTTTCAGGAAACATTCCATCATTTCTTTACACAGACTGGTTCAGGAAACATTCCACCCATTACTTCACACACAGTGGTTCAGGAAACATTCCATCCATTTCTTCACACAGACTGGTTCAGGAAACATTCCACCCATTACTTCACACACACTGGTTCAGGAAACATTCCATCTATTTCTTCATGCAGACTGGTTCAGGAAACTGTTTCAGGAAACATTCTATCCATTTCTTTACACAGACTGGTTCAGGAAATATTCCACCCATTACTTCACACACAGTGGTTCAGGAAACATTCCATCCATTTCTTTACACAGACTGGTTCAGGAAACATTCCACCCATTACTTCACACACACTGGTTCAGGAAACATTCCATCCATTTCTTCATGCAAACTGGTTCAGGAAACTGCTTCAGAAAACATTCCATCCATTTCTTTACACAGACTGGTTCAGGAAAACATTCCATCCATTTCTTCACACAGACTTGTTCAGGAAACTGGTTCAGGAAATGTTCCACCCACACACACTAGTTCAGGAAACATTCCATTCATTTCCTCACGCACACAGGTTCAGGAAACTGCTTCAGGAAACATTCCAGCCGTTTCTTCACGCACATTGGTTCAGGGAACATTCCACCCATTTCTTCACCCAGACAGGCACAGGAAACCGGTTCAGGAAACAACATTCCAACCTTAAAGGACTGGT
>NC_134883.1:28882661-28915161 GCF_041734735.1 Babylonia areolata | reverse complement strand
TCTTTCAACACTATCCAAACAGAAGTCTTTTGACACTATCCAGACAGAAGTCTTTTAACACTATACAAACAGAAGTCTTTTGACACTATCCAAACAGAAGTCTTTCAACACTATCCAAACAGGAGTCTTTTAACACTATCCAAACAGGAGTCTTTTAACACTATCCAAACAGAAGTCTTTCAACACTATCCAGACAGACAGATCGAAGAGCTGTCTCTGTTTAACTCTGTCCAAAGCCGTCTCTTAACACTATACAGACAGGCACAACAATGAGCCGTCTTCAATGCTACCCAGAAAGACACAACAAACAGCTGTCTTCTTAATGCCATGAAGACGGACATGACAAACAGCCGGGAGTTTGGCAAGGCAAGGCAAAAGGTTTATTTCTTGTGCACCCTGGGGGCATCCAAACATTACATATATACATACACACATACGTATCTTAGATATAACAATAATAATAATAATGGATACTTATATAGCACACTATCCCGAAATCTGCTCTAGGTGCTTTACAAAAACATTACATCTATGTTACATACACACCAAAATATGACTACACACACACACACACACACACACACACACACACACACACACACTGCGTACATACATTTTAACAATACATGTGTATCTAACAGCTACCCTAACACATATGCACACATAGGCAGGCACAAACTTACATAAACACACGCGCACACAATACACATTCATATACATGCATGTAGTTATGTACACATACATATGTATACATACATAGTCAAGCACAGCTAACGCAAAGGAAGTGGACCTGCCACAACTGAACTTACTGCTGAGGGAAAAGGTGAGTTTTGAGACGAGATTTAAAAGATGTGAGGGAATCAGAATGACGGAGGTTATCAGGGAGCTTGTTCCACGTCTTTGGATATACCATACAAACAATAAGAGTGATGTCAAAAGAACAAAGAGGAAAAAAAAAAAAAAACACCACAAAAAGTTGTCTTTTTAATGCTATACAGACAGACGCAGCAAAAAGCCATCTTCATAACCCTATCAGGACTGGCAGGCACAGCGACAGGGAAGTGAAGGGAAAACCTGCCTGCCAGCGCTGGCAGACTTGGCTTGTAAAGGTTTTAACATGAAACTGACCCGTCACACCCTGTAACTGACCAGTCACACACATATTTCACTTTAACAGTTGTCTAACTTTATCGGTTGTCTAGTGTGTGAAACTGACCAGTCAAAAACATCTTTCACTTCATCACAGCCATGTTCAATATGAAACTGAGTTTCAGTTCAGTTTCAGTAGCTCAAGGAGGCGTCACTGCATTCGAACAAATCCATATACCCTACACCACATCTGCCAAGCAGATGCCTGACCAGTTTATCAGTTGTCTGGTGTGTGAAACTGACCAGTCAAAAACATCTTTCACTTCATCACAGCCATGTTCAATATGAAACTGACCAGTCACACACATCTTCCACTTCATCAGTCGTCTAATAAGAAAATGGCAAGTCACACACATTCTTCACACACACACACACACACACACACACACTCACACGCAAGCACTCCCCAACACCCCTTAAAAACAGCCCATCCCCTCCCCCCTCCCCCTCATACCCTCCCCCCCACCCCCCCTCTCCCCCCATCCCCCATACAAACCTGAGCCCGCAGGACGTCCATGGTCTCCTCCTTCTCACGCAGGTCCTGCTGCAGCCTCTTGATGTGGACATGTTCACACGGAGACACACACACACACACACACACACACAAGCACTCCCCCACACCTCTAAAAAAAACAGCCCCTCCCCCTCCAACCCCCTTCCCTGCCCTCACATACTACAGCTTCTCAATACAAACATGTTCACAAGGACACAACAAAGCACTCCACAACACCCCCCCCCCACCTCCCACCCCACCAAATCCCCCCCACTCTTCCCCGCACCACCCCGTTCCCCACCCATACAGACCTGAGCCCGCAGCACGTCCATGGTCTCCTCCTTCTCACGCAGGTCCTGCTGCAGCCTCTTGATGCGGTCCTCCCGCATGCTGATGGCCTCCTCGGCCGCCACCACCTGGGCCGTCAGGTGGTTGATGGTGTCCATCTGCTGCTGCTGCTGAGAGCTGGACCGCATGCGCTGCTCCTGATGTAAGTACATACATGCGTGCATACGCATATATATACATGCATGTATGCACACACATACACACATGCATGTATATGTATGCATAAACACCGGCACGCACACACATGCATGCACGCACAAACACACACACAAACAGGCATGTACACACACATGCACACACAAACACAGGCACACACACACACGCATGCATGTTACGTGTGCTCACACACACACATATATACACACACACTCACATGTACACACACACTCACACACACGCACATGTACACACACACACACATACACACACACACATACAGGCATGCACACTCACGCATGTACACACATATGCATGCATAAAGCACAAACACACACACACACACACACACACACACACACTCAAGCACACATGGATACACACACGCACACATACACTCACACACATGCATATGTCCACACACACAAACAGGCACACACATACACGCATGCAAGCACGCACTCACACACACACACAGACACAAAAAGTTGTTCACACACCACACAAGTTTTAGTTTCCAGTTTCAGTTTGAAGAAGGAGTTCATCACACACAAACACACACACACAAACACACACACATGCATGCACACACGCACACACTCATACACAGCCGTTCGTTCACACACCACCCACGTTTCAGTTTCCAGTTTCACAAGTTTCAGTTCAAAGGTGGAGCTCATCAAACACACACATACACACTCACACACACGTACATACACATGCATGCACATATACTCACACGCATACACACACGCATGCATGCACACTCACACACACACACAAACACAGTCGTTCACACTCCATGCAAGTTTCAGATTCCAGTTTCACTAGTTTCAAGGAGGAGCTCATCACACACACACACACACACACACACACACACACTGAAAGTTTCAGTTTCCAGTTTCAAGGAAGCATCATCAAAGTGTGTCAAGGTTAACTCACTCCGGACAATGGAACGCTATAACAGTTTCGACAATTAAAAATTTGTCCTCGTTTTCCTCGTGGGGTAGCATAAAAATCGTAGCTACACCGGGCATTGTGAACGTGTCAAGGGTCAAATGGAAGTTCCTTCATGATGTTTCGGTGACTATACACTCACTGGCCAGCCATTGACCTTGGTACCCGACATGACAAGCTAATCTGCATAAGTATCGAAAATGGCGTTGTTGGGCGATACAAGTGAAAATTTTTGGAGCAAACTAGATCACGACAGTGGCTTTTTACTGCTGCTACAGCGATTGAAATGCTTCAAACTGAAGATTTCGACATTGACTAGGATGATGAAGACGTTGAATAAAGTATCTGCTGTGAAGAAACCTACCAGCAAGAAGATACTGACAGTGACTCAGCTTCTGAGGGCTGTGAAGAGAGGGAGGGGGGTAGGCGTTCACACAACGTTAGAAGAGGGGTCAGTGGGTCAGGTACAGGGAGTTTCATTCAGTTACTTCATGTTTTGTATTTTTTGTGATTTTTTTCCTAACCCTATGAAATGGGTTGTCTGCAGGGGAAAGCAAGGGAGAAAACTATTCATCAGGAGTGAGCTAAAGATTCACACAGCCTTTTACAGGCATCATCGGGGCAGTGAATTCATTATCCACTGAATCTGCACAAGAAGGCAGGGCCGTGGCCCAATTCTCTCCTTCCTTCCGCTGTTTTTGCCTTCCTCGACCTGAACTCTGGTACCCATTCACACCTGGGCGGGACTGAGGAAAAATCAGAAGTGCCTTTTCCAAATGGGACACAACTTTATGCACAAATACCAGGTCATGTACGCATGCTTGTGTATGTATGTGCGTAAAATTTTTATCTGTGAAAGTTTATTACCGTACAGGATTGTAATTTTGCTGTGAATGCAGGTTTGCTTCATGTATGTGAATGTGTTTTCATGTGAATAAATCAAGAAAACAAACAAACAAAAAGAAGCCTTGATTACACAACTTTTGCCACATACATGAAGAAATTCAAAATGCCCTGATCAGAGAGACACAGCCTGCACAATGTAAGACGCACAGAAGAGAAGTGGACAGCAGGTGACACACGACACACAACACACTACACACAACACACCTGCTCGGACTTGAACTGCTCAAAAGTGTCCAGCACTTCCTTGTAGTCAGACACCAGCTGGTTGAAGGACCGGCGAAGCTGGCTCATCTGATTTCTGCACACAAAACACCCTCACTGTCAGGCACCACAGCAGTCCTCCGACACCCCAGTGTTGATCAACTTGATCGACACACGTTCATCTGCCAATAAGCAGTCCGTGAGGTTCTGGGTTCAATTCCAGCTCTCGCCCTTTCTACTCAAGATTGAGCGGAAAATCAAACTGGGCATTGAGTCATTCGGACGAGACGATAAACCGAGGTCCCGTGAGCAGCACGCACTTGGCGCACTGAAGAAGAACCCACGGCAACAAAACTGTTGTCCCCTGGCAAGATTCTGATGGGTAAACAAATATATATTATGCATGCACTCAAGGCCTGACAAGCGCGTTGGGTTATGCTGCTGGGTTATGCTGCTGTGTCAGGCATCTGTCTAACAGATGTGGTGTAGCATGTTTGGATTTGTCTGAACGCAGTGACGACACCTTCTTCTTCTTTGTTCATGGGCTGCAACTCCCACGTTCACTCGTATGTACACGAGTGGGCTTTTAAAAACGTGTACAATCATTTTTACTCCGCCATGTAGCCAGCCATGCTCCGTTTTCAGATGTGTGCATGCCGAGTACGTTCTTGTTTTCCATACCCCACCGAACGCTGACGCCTCCTTGAGAAATGGAAGCTGAAGCTTGTTCTTGTTCTTGTTCTTGCTGCTTATAGTCCAGCTGACCGCATAGGGCCATATCAGGACTGTCAAACCATACAAGTGCTCAACCGCATCAACACAAAACTGTCAGATTTACAAAGAAACACTAAGACAAATCCACAAATGACAGTTTATGACACAGTATCCTAACCATTTAGCTCCTTATGGCAAATAAGACCAGGCCATGCTGAGGATGCCAGCCATTCCCCTTAATTCATCATCCCCAGACTACAAAAACATTGTAAAAAAGGAAAAAAAAACCAATACTTCAAGGCCAAACAAAACAAAAAAAGGCCGTATAAGCAAATAACACTGCAGAATGGGCAGCTAATACCCATCCCAGTGTTAACAATCTCACTACCTAATCGCCAGAGCAAAACAGTACGGACAGTACATCACAGACTGCGGAAAAGAGAAAAAAGTGTCAAAGCTTAGCTTGGAAAAAAGAAAGGGGAATGGTCCGAGAAGGCAGCCAGAAAAAGGAGACAAAAGTGAAGAAAGAAAGAAAGAAAGAAAAAAAGTCAGAAACAAAGAGAGTGATATAGAAAAGAGGAAATTTCTAGCACAGAATTTCCCAGAAGGCCGGGGATGCTGTTTACGCTGAAAGACCCCCAGCATCCCCACCCAGGGTGTGGTGTGGGGGCTTGGGGGTGGGGGGAGGGTGGGGGCTGGGGGCTGGTGGGGGGCGGGAAACTAAAGCTTTCGGTGCAGGAGGAAGAGCGACTCACTTGGTTGTGCCGTGGTCCTTCTGCTCCTCAGCCAGCTGGTTCTCCCGCAGCGACAGGGCTTGCTGCAGCTGCTGCATTCGGTGCTGCGACTCGCTGACCACCTGTGTGCTGTACGTCTCCAGCTCCTTCACTCTGTCAGCCCATCAACCAGTCAGTCAGTCAGTCAGTCAGTCAGTCAGCCCATCAAATCAAATCAAATCATACTGTTTACAGCCCAACCAACCACAAAAGGGGGCAATGTCAGGGATGAACATCCAACAGTTCTTGAAACCAGACAAAGAGAAACAGAAAATGATGCTTAAAAGTTGATTAAATCAACAGTAAAAAAGACCAATTCACCCAGGTCTAACAGAAAATGATGTTAAAAGGTTGATTAAAAAAAACAGTAAAAAAGACCAATTCACCCAGGTCCAACATAAAATGATGTTATGACTGGAAGCGTAAAGTACAGCCTTGTCACAAAGTCCCAAACCTAAACGGACCTCCATAGCACCACTTCACAGAGGCGTCTTTGGGTGTGCTGGTCATATCTCCTGACCAAGACTACAAGTGTCTGTATCTCTCAGGCCTGGTTGACGTGGGACATCATTATGACTGGAAGACTTGTCACAGATTACCAAACCTTCATGGACCTCTGTAGCAGCAGCATCCTCCTCCTCCATCATCAATTATAAAAAAGAAAATCCCAAATCAAAATATGTGGCTGTTCATACCATGCTCTCATGGTTTTGATACACCTCCATTTCCACACTTTCAGTAAGTCTTGTCAAGGTCTTCAGTGTCAGCAGATTCATGGGGGATTATTGTTGTTGGAAGGATGAGGTGGAGGTCTCCACTCTGGGGGAGACTCTCAATCAGTCTGGCTCTGTGACTCTTGTCATCAGTAGGGAGCTTAGTAGGTGATGTCCTTAGTATGTTAAATCAGAACAGGCACTACTGAACACCAATGAAATGACTCAGCAGGAGTGCAGGGTCTCTTTTGGTGTGTTGCCTCCTGGCGACCTAACATCAATGGTTCCCTATGGACTGCCAGCGCTGGGATAGCAACAAACAAATCCAGGTGTGGCTGTGTATGGGGGACTCGGAATGAGCATCATGGAAGTAATGCCACTGAAACGGAGTAGATGATGGGGGCGCAAAAAGATAAAAGAAAAAAAAAGATGTAACAATAATCTGATTCATTAAGCGCCTTTATGTGTAAAACATGCTCAACTCCCCTGTATAATGTCAAAACCAATTTTTGAAATGTGCATTTAAACACTTAAATGAAAATCTACATGCATAACCCTACAAAGCCATCCCACACTAAAAAACTCATTTATGTTCACACACACACACAAATCATCACACACTGCACAACATCCACACATTATTATATATCACCTTGCCTAAACAACACATTTCATCATACATCGCAATACTTAAATCCAGCATCAGAACAATACTCAAGAACCATATCACAGTAGTTAAAACCACTCCCAATTCCACAACAATCAAAACCATATCACAATAATCAAAACCATATCACAATAATCAAAACCACCCCCGATTCCATAATAATCAAAACCATATCATAATACTCAAAACAACAACAACAAAAAACCAAAAACGCAAGAAAAAAAAAAGAAGTCAGAAACAAACTACACTAAACAAGTCCCACCCCCCCCACCTTGTGTTCTTGGTTTCGATTGCTCTCTGAGCGGCCGCCAGTTTGTTCTGCGTTTCATGGACCTCGTTGATCAGAGTCAGGACCTGGGACCTCAGTGTCTGCACGTCCTCCGCATGGGTGGCGGTCAGGCCCTGGAGAGAGAGAGAAAAACGACGTCAAGTCAGCTTGATTGTCTCCAAAGAGAAATTCACATGTGTTTGTGTCAGCTCAAGCTCACAAGACAAACATAAAAAGGATATTTCTTGTCCTAAAAATCACATTTAAGGTCAACAAGAGAAATTCACATGTGTTTGTGATGGCTCGTGCTTGCAAGACAAACATAAAAAGGATATTTCTTGTCCTAAAAATCACATTTAAGGTCAACAAGACAAATTCACATGTGTCTGTGATAGCTCAAGCTCACAAGACAAACATAAAAAGGATATTTCCTGTCCTAAAAATCACAATTAAGGTTAACAAGAGAAATTCACATGTGTTTGTGATGGCTCGTGCTTGCAAGACAAACATAAAAAGGATATTTCTTGTCCTAAAAATCACATTTAAGGTCAACAAGACAAATTCACATGTGTTTGTGTTAGCTCAAGCTCACAAGACAAACATAAAAAGGATATTTCTTGTCCTAAAAATCACATTTAAGGTCAACAAGACAAATTCACATGTGTTTGTGTCAGCTCAAGCTCACAAGACAAACATAAAAAGGATATTTCTTGTCCTAAAAATCACATTTAAGGTCAACAAGACAAATTCACATGTGTTTGTGATGGCTTGTGTTTGCAAGACAAACATAAAAAGGATATTTCTTTCTTAAAAAAAAAAAAAAAGAAAAGAAAGAAGGAAAAAAGTTTCAGGTCAACTTTAATGTCTCCAAAGAGAACTTCACATGTAGTCATGTTAGCTCATACTGAATCAAAACTTCATCTGCTACACTGTTAAAGAAACAGATATGGCAGACCACATCTGCTTTAAAAAAAAGAAAGAAAAAAAATACTGTGATACTTCTTGTTACAACAGATTTCTGTGTGAAATTAGAGCCACTCTCCCAAAGGAGAGAGCATCACTGCAGTGCAGCACCACCAAAATTCTTCTTTTTTTTCTGTCTGCAAGTGTATCTATCTTCTTCTTCTGCGTTCACTCGTATGCACACGAGTGGGCTTTTAGGTGTATGACCGTTTTTACCCCGCCATGTAGGCAGCCATACTCCGTTTTCAGGGGTGTGCATGCTGGGTATGTTCTTGTTTCCATAACCCACCAAACGCTGACGTGGATTACAGGATCTTTAACGTGCATATTTGATCTTCTGCTTGCATATACACACGAAGGGGGTTCAGGCACTAGCAGGTCTGCACATATGTTGACCTGGGAGATCGTAAAAATCTCCACCCTTTACCCACCAGGCACCGTCACCGTGATTCGAACCCGGGACCCTCAGACTGAAAGTCCAACGCTTTAACCATTCGGCTATTGCGCCCGTCAGTGTATCTATCAAAGTGGATTATTCTCCAGAATTTTACCAGAGACATCCCTTCTGCTGCCGTGGGTTCTTTTACATGCACTGAGTGCATGATGCATAAGGGATCTTGGTTTATCGTGCCATCCAAAAGACAAAGTAAAAATCAAATAAAATACCCAAGCATAGCATTCAACTACCACATAAATGGAAAGCAGATTACTCTTCATCATTAACAAACACCCAAGTGTGACAGTAAGATTATTCCTCATCATTAACAAACACCCAAGTGTGACATTAAGATTATTCCTCATCATTAACAAACACCCAAGTGTGACATTAAGATTATTCCTCGTCATTAACAAACACCCAAGTGTGACATTAAGATTATTCCTCGTCATTAACAAGCACCCAAGTGTGACATTAAGATTATTCCTCATCATTAACAAACACCCAAGTGTGACATTAAGATTATTCCTCATCATTAACAGACACCCAAGTGTGACGATGAGGTTATTCCTCGTCATTAACAAACACCCAAGTGTGACATTAAGATTATTCCTCGTCATTAACAAACACCCAAGTGTGACATTAAGATTATTCCTCACCATTAACAAACACCCAAGTGTGACATTAAGATTATTCCTCATCATTAACAAGCACCCAAGTGTGACATTAAGATTATTCCTCATTATTAACAAACACCCAAGTGTGACGATGAGGTTATTCCTCGCCATTAACAAACACCCAAGTGTGACAATGAGGTTATTCCTCATCATTAACAAACACCCAAGTGTGACATTAAGATTATTCCTCCTCATTAACAAACACCCAATGTGACATTAAGATGATTCCTACTCATTAACAAACACCTAAGCATGACATTAAAGATTATTCCTCGTCACTGACAAACACCCAAGCATGACATTTAACTATCACCTGTTGTTGCACAGAGGATTCTGCCGTCTTTTGACGCTCCATCTGTTCCATACTGCTCTCGTGCTCGTGCTGCAGCTGCCGAACCCTTTCCTCATGCTGAGCCTGCAGGTGAGTCAGCTCGCTCGTCTGCAGGTGGATCTGCCCTTGTAACTGTGAGATCTGTGGCGCACCACAACTTATGATAGTCAGTCGTGTTCGACTATGACCATAGGAACAGCAGAAGAGGTAACTGTTGTCCCGATTATCTTGGCTAGAATCTGATTATTGTGGAGAGTGTCTTGCCCAAGTTACATCCCCACTCTCTTGGCCAAGATGGTTTTAGGGCAGTTGGGATGCTTTCCAAAGGCCAGCTAGCCCCTATGGCTGCCGCACTAAGAACTAGTGCAGTTTCGCCTCCTAGTCTGAGAGTCATAGTCCTTCACAAAAGACTAAGCTGTAAATGTGTTCCCACTGCAGTTGAGAAACCATTGATAATACAGCTCTCACTTTGCTGTTGGCCCAACTGTAAACTTATGTTAATCTGTGATAAAAGCTGAGTGTTGGGCACACCACAAACAGAATAGATCTTGCATCAAAGTTCGAGATGCAGCGGTGTAGATGGTTTGATTGCTGGGTCCTTGGCCCCAAGTATTTGTATTTGTATTCCTTTTTATCACAACAGATTTCTCTGTGTGAAATTCTGGCTGCTCTCCACAGGGAGAGCGCGTCACTACACTACAGCGCCACCCTTTTTTTTTCTTTTTTTTCCTGCGTGCAGTTTTATTTGTTTTTCCTGTCAAAGTGGATTTTTCTACAGAATTTTGCCAGGAACAACCCTTTTGTTGCTGTGGGTTCTTTTACGTGCTCTAAGTGCATGCTGCACACAGGACCTCAGTTTATCGTCTCATCCGAATGACTAGCGTCCAGACCACCACTCAAGGTCTAGTGGAGGGGGAGAAAATATCGGCGGCTGAGCTGTGATTCGAACCAGCGCCCTCCGATTCTCTCGCTTCCTAGGCGGACGCGTTACCTCTAGGCTGTCACTCCAAGTTCAATCCCCAGTCACATCTGGTGGGTTATGGGTGGAGATTTTTTTCCCCAATCTCCCAGGTTGATATAAGTGCAGACCTGCTTATGTTTGAAACCTGTTTGTATGTATATGCACGCAGAAGATCAAATGTGTATATCAAAGATTTGTAATCCATGTCAGCGTTCAGTGGGTTATGGAAACAAGAGTATACCAAGCATGCACACCCCTGAAAATGGAGAACAGTGGGGTAAATAAACAAAACAGTCATACATGAAAAATGTTACACGTGTGCGTGCGTGCGTGCGTGCGTGCGTGCGTGTGTGAAACCTGATTGAATGACGTACACAGGAAACAACAGATGAGCGCCCAGTGCTCTCTACCCAGGTAGGCAGCCTGTCATTCAAATGTCACCGTGCTTACAAAGCACTTAGAGCAGGTCCCTGACCAAGGAAAGGAGCTATATAAGCATCCATATCATCATCATTTTCATCATCATCATCATCAAGGTATGAGGTGATGCCCAAGGTGTGCATGTGAGCAGGCCAGGGAACATGCATGCACTGGTAACTTTGAGCACACGCCAGACATTATCCCTGCAATACGGGCACAACACCAGACAGAGAATGAGCACGCACAGCACGGATTTTTTTAACACGATACAGCCTACCCTCCACTGCAGCACTACCTATCCGTATGTGTCCCACTTGTGGGCGAGCTTTCCCGGCCTGGATTGGCCTCACCAGTCACCTCTGGACCCACAGTCACAGATCATCCATCTGACACTGAAGTCGTGGTCATCTTCGAATCCGATGGTCGAACATATGTGTGTGTGTGTGTGTGTGTGTGTGTGTGTGTGTGTGTGTGTGTGTGTGTGTGTGTGAGTGTGTCTGTGTGTGTGTGTGTGTGTGTGTGTGTGTGTGTGTGTGTGTGTGTGTGTGTGTGTGTGTGTGTGAGTGTGTGTGTGTGTGAGAGTGAAACCTGATTGAATGACGTACACAGGAAACAACAGGTGAGCGCCCAGTGCTCTCTACCCAGGTAGGCAGCCTGTCATTCAAATGTCACCATGGTTACAAAGCACTTAGAGCAGGTCCCTGACCAAGGAAAGGAGCTATATCAGCATCCATATCATCATCATTTTCATCATCATCATCATCAAGGTATGAGGTGATGCCCAAGGTGTGCATGTGAGCAGGCCAGGGAACATGCATGCACTGGTAACTTTGAGCACACGCCAGACATTATCCCTGCAACACGCGCACAACACCAGACAGAGAATGAGCACGCACAGCACGGATTTTTATAACACGATACAGCCTACCCTCCACTGCAGCACTACCTATCCGTATGTGTCCCACTTGTGGGCGAGCTTTCCCGGCCCGGATTGGCCTCACCAGTCACCTCTGGACCCACAGTCACAGATCATCCATCTGACACTGAAGTCGTGGTCATCTTCGAATCCGATGGTCGAACATATGTGTGTGTGTGTGTGTGTGTGTGTGTGTGTGTGTGTGTGTGTGTGTGTGTGTGAGTGTGTCTGTCTGTGTGTGTGTGTGTCTGTCTGTGTGTGTGTGTGTGTGTGTGTGTGTGTGTGTGAAACCTGATTGAATGACGTACACAGGAAACAACAGGTGAGCGCCCAGTGCTCTCTACCCAGGTAGGCAGCCTGTCATTCAAATGTCACCGTGCTTAGAAAGCACTTAGAGCAGGTCCCTGACCAAGGAAAGGAGCTATATAAGCATCCATATCATCATCATTTTCATCATCATCATCATCAAGGTATGAGGTGATGCCCAAGGTGTGCATGTGAGCAGGCCAGGGAACATGCATGCACTGGTAACTTTGAGCACACGCCAGACATTATCCCTGCAATACGGGCACAACACCAGACAGAGAATGAGCACGCACAGCACGGATTTTTTTAACACGATACAGCCTACCCTCCACTGCAGCACTACCTATCCGTATGTGTCCCACTTGTGGGCAAGCTTTCCCGGCCCGGATTGGCCTCACCAGTCACCTCTGGACCCACAGTCACAGATCATCCATCTGACACTGAAGTCGTGGTCATCTTCGAATCCGATGGTCGAACATCAGCGTGTTGTGTTCTGTGTTGTACTGTCCTGTGTTGTGCCTCATTGTACTGTATTGCATTGTACTGTTGTTGTTTTTTGCACTGTGTTTCCCTTGTACAGGATAGCTTATTGCACTGTATTGTACTTTACTGTACTGTACTGCACTGCACCATACTGTGCTGTGCTAGACCGTGCCGTATTGCACTGCACTGTACTGTATTGTACAGTATTGTATTGCACTGTACTGTACATCACCCTAACTGTACCAGTACAGTACTTATCATACACTTCCAGCACCACTAATGGGGGGAAAGGACCTTATCTCTACGAGGTGTAATAATACAATCATAGAAACATATATCATATTCATTTGTATTGCATTGTAATTCAAGACCATTCACACATGAAGATTCACCTTGTCCAAATTCTGGAAATTAATGTAAAAATTTTTTTTTCTTTTTTGTTCCCTATTTCATTCATTTATTTTTGTTGTGCATGCAGACGGGAGCAATAGCCGAGTGGTTAAAGCGTTGGACTTTCAATTTGAGGGTCCCCAGTTTGAATCTCGGTGACGGCAGCTGGTGGGTAAAGGGTGGAGATTTTTCCAATCTCTCAGGTCAACATATGTGTATATGCAGGCAGAAGATCAAATATGCACGTTAAAGATCCTGTAATCGATCCTGTAATCAATGTAAGCGTTCAGTGGGTTATGGAAACAAGAACATACCCAGCATGCACACCCCGAAAACAGAATATGGCTGCCTACATGGCAGGGTAAAAACAGTCATACACGTAAAAGCCCACTCGTGTGCATACGAGTGAACATGGGAGTTGCAGCCCACAAACGAAGAAGTAGTTATGCATGGATGGGTGCATTTTTTGGTGCGTTTTTTTTCTTTCTTTTTTTTAATTCTTTTTTTTTTCATGGGTCTGGGTGTGGATGTGGATACATATATATAGATAAACATCATAAATGTATATAGTCATGGTTTACGAGACTCTATGGCAAGTTATGTAAAAGTGTTCTATATATTATATGTCTGATTTTTTTTTTTTTTTTTTTGTAGTTATGTATAAAAGTGTTCTATATATTATATGCCTGATTTAAAAAAAAATTGTTTGTAGTTATGTAAAAGTGTTATGTATATTATACATCTGATTTTTTGTTGTTGTTGTAAAAAAACGTTGAATAAAAAAAAGAATATTTTTAAAAAAGTATTAAAAAAAAAAAGAAAAAAAAAAAGGACCTTACCTCCAACTCTTTGGCCGCCAGATCAGCCTGCAGCTTCTCCTCCTTCTGCTTCCCTTCCTCCAGCTGTTTGCGCAGCTGTTCCACTTCCGCCGTCACCACCGCCGACGTCTCCTGCCAGTCGTCGATGGTGGCGTTGGGGGTTCGACCCATCGACCCGTCTTGGCTGTTGTTGCCCGAGATGGGCATCTTGGTGTTCTCTGTCAACATCACACAAAATCAGTCACCTGTCTGTCAGCTTTGTGAGCTGCTTTGAGGGAGGGGGTGGGTGGTAGGGGGTGGGGGCGGGGGGGGGGGGGGTTGGAGCTGCCGTGATAATCCTCATTGTCAGCGGTGGGATTTTTGTGAGTGTGTGTGTGTGTGTGTGTGTGTGTGTGTGTGTGTGTGTGTGTGTGTATGTGTGTGTCTGTGCTTCAGGGTATGATTTGTTGATATGTGTGAGAACAGACATGAACATGCAGGCACGCATGCGTACACACACACATGCTCTCATGTAAGTGCCCATAATAATGCTTACACACACGTCCACACACACACATGTATGGAAAGACCTACAAATAAAATAAAAAAAATTGAAGACTACACATGCATGTTTGCACACACACACACACACACACACACACACACACACACACACACATACACACACTCAAACACATACATATGCTCACACGCAAATAATTGACTGGATATTCTCTAAAACTCACAAACCCACACCCCAACAGGAGTATGCACGCACGCACGCACGCACGCACACTTACACACACATACACACACACACACACACACACCATCAAATGGACCGTGCATCCACACCCATAGACGCACGCAAGCAAACAATTGTATGCACACTCAAACACACACACACACACACACACACACACACACACACACACACACACCAACACCCACAAAAACAGACATTGCACACACACACAAAATTGCACACCCTCTCACACACACAAAAACAACAACAACAAACCAAACCAAACCAAACAGCAAACAACAACACGCAGCAACAACCACACCACCACCTCCCCTGACCTGCGCCGGAGTCCCTGGCCTGAGCGAGGTGCTGGAGGGCGGCAAAGGGGTTGGTCTGGGTGCGCTGCAGGCTGTTCTTGGTCTCTGCTAGCAGGGCCTGCAGCTGCTGCTGCAGCTCCACCGTCTCCCTCCGCAGGTCCTGGTTCTCCCTCTGCATCTGCTGCTTCAGCTGCTGCGTCTGTCAGGACATAGAGTGACAGTGATGATGACGATGATGATGGTGATGACGATGATGATGGTGATGATGATACGTGGCGCTTCGGCTGCTGTGTCTGTCAGCACACAGAGTGAGTGATGATGACGACGATGATGATGGTGATGATGATATCTGCTGCTTCAACTGCTGCGTCTGTCAGGACATAGAGTGACAGTGATGATGGTGATGACGATGAAGATGACGATGATCATGGTGATGATGATATGTGGTGCTTCAGCTGCTGCGCCTGTCAGGACATAGAGTGACAGTGATGATGGTGATGACGATGAAGATGACGATGATGATGGTGATGATGATACGTGGCGCTTCGGCTGCTGTGTCTGTCAGCACAGAGTGAGTGATGATGATGACGATGATGATGGTGATGATGATATCTGCTGCTTCAACTGCTGCGTCTGTCAGGACATAGAGTGACAGTGATGATGATGACGATGATGATGGTGATGATGATATCTGCTGCTTCAGCTGCTGCGTCTGTCAGGACATAGCACCATACGGTGATACTGATGATGGTGATGACAATGATGATGATGACAATGATGACGATGACGATGATGATGGTGATGATGATGATGGTGATGATGGTTTTGATTTATCTGCTGCTTCAGCTGCTGCGTCTGTCAGCACACGGAGTGACAGTGATGATGATGATGACGATGATGGTGATGATGATGATGGTGATGATGGTTTTGATTTATCTGCTGCTTCAGCTGCTGTGTCTGTCAGCACACGGAGTGAGTG
This sequence comes from Babylonia areolata, assembly GCF_041734735.1. Taxonomy (NCBI): domain Eukaryota; kingdom Metazoa; phylum Mollusca; class Gastropoda; order Neogastropoda; family Buccinidae; genus Babylonia; species Babylonia areolata. Next base: position 28,899,095 of record NC_134883.1, on the reverse strand, counting down.
ACAGTGATGACGACGATGATGATGATGATGACGATGAAGATGGTGATGATATGTGCTGCTTCAGCAGCTGCGTCTGTCAGGATATAGCACCATACGGTGATACTGATGATGGTGATGACAATGATGATGATGATGACAATGATGACGACGACGATGACGATGATCATGGTGAGGATTATATCTGCTGCTTCAGCTGCTGTGTCTGTCAGCACACAGACTGGCTGTGAGTGATGATGATGATGGTGATGATGATGATGGTGATGATGATATCTGCTGCTTCAGCTGCTGCGTCTATCAGGACACAGAGTGAGTGATGATGATGATGATGATGATGATGATGATGGTGATGATGATGATGGTTTTGATTTATCTGCTGCTTCAGCTGCTGTGTCTGTCAGCACACGGAGTGAGTGACAGTGATGATGATGATGATGATGACGATGATGGTGATGACGATGATGGTGATGGTTTTGATTTATTTGATGATTCAGCTGCTGCGTCTGTCAGCACACTGAGTGAGTGACAGTGATGATGATGATGATGGTGATGATGATAATGGTGATGATGGTTTTGATTTATCTGCTGCTTCAGCTGCTGTGTCTGTCGGGACATAGCACCATAGGGTGATACTGATGACGGTGATGACAATGACGACAATGATGACGATGATGATGGTGATGATGATGATGATGGATGATTGTATCTGCTGCTTCAGCTTCTGCACTGAAAGGGCAGAACAACAGAGATGACAGAGATGATGATGATAATGATGATGATGATAACGATGACTACAGTGATGTGATGATGACAGTGATGTGATGATGACAAATCATGATGATGACAGTGATGATGATGATAACGATAATGGTGATGATTCTGTATCTGTTGCTTCAGCTGCTGGGTCTGAAAATACCCCAATGACGACACTGATTGTATGATAGTGTAATACTTTCATAACACTTTTTGTCGTAACACTTTTCTCTGTATGGAATTGAGGCTCCTCTCCTCTAAAAGAGAGCACACGGCTGCAGTGCAGTGCCACCCTTTTTTTTTCTTTTCTTTTCTTTTTTTTCCCTGTCAAATTCAATTCTATTCAATTCAAAAATACTTTATTAATCCACATGGAAATTAATGTGTGCAATCACAGGCTCGTTGTAGACACCAACATAAAAATGAACATATGTACCATACAATAAAACAATCTCTCAGTAGCTGACAAAAACAACCCCACACCCGCACACCCCCACACATGCGCACACATTAAGACAATAAAGTATTGCACAATAATGTATGCTGATAAAAAAACATCCAGCAAATAAAATATAAATATTTAACTCTCACCCTCACCCCCAACACATATGTGTAAAAACAAGGTAGTGTACAACAATGTTAAAAAAAAATTTAAAAAAAAAAAGAAAGAATCCAACAAATAGATCGTATACATAGATCGTCTGGAAGTCTATTTCTTTTTCTCATCAAAGTCTGGAAGTCTATTTGTTTTACTCGTCTGAAAGTCTAATTTGATTTACTCATCAAAGTGGACTTTCTTTTTTTTTTTTCTTTTTTTTTTTTTTGCAACAGAATTTTTGCCAACAGGACAACAAACCTTTCTGTTTCTGCAGGTTCTTTTACATGCTCTGTTTCTCACTCCAAACCTCCCCCACCCCCACCTCAACCCCACCCACAAGCCCCGCACGCCACCCACACCACCCACCCCCCTGATCCCTCTCTACCACCCCCCTCACCTGCCCCTACCCCCTCTCCCTACCCCTCCACATCCCCTCCCCATCCCTTCAGCTGGTGTCTGACTGCTTCTCTTAAGCTGCAATCAGTTAAATGCCGTCTGTTCAGTAACGTCAACAATGTACGGGTTCTTCAATTTTATCATAATGCCTGTTTATATGAATAAGACTGATATATATACAACATTGCCTGGGTTACCAATAATCAATTTTATCATATGTCTTTTTATACAAATAGACTGATATATACAACATTGCCCGGGTTACTAACGATCAGTTTTATCATAATGTCTGTTTACATAAATAAGACTGATATATAGATAGATAGATATATATATATATATATATATATATATACAACATTGCCCAGGCTATCAATAACCGGGCTACCAATAATCAATCCTATCATTATGTCTGTTTATGTAAATAAGACTGACGTATATATAAAACATTGCCCAGGTTACCAATAATCAATTTTATTGCAATATGTTTTCATAAAAATAGACTGATTTAAACAACATTGCCCAGGTTACCAATAATCAATTTTATTGTATTGTCTTTTTATATAAATAGACTGATATACAACATTGCCTGGGTTACCAATTATCAATCTTATCATAAGGTCTGTTTATATAAATAAAACTGACACATATATAAAACATTGCCGGGGCTACCAATAATCAATTTTATCGCAATGTCTATTTATACAAATAAGACGGATACAACACATGTAGACGTTACCGATTCCAGGTCTTTGAGGAGGTGCTCGGCGCTGCTCCGGAACTGCACGTTGTCGTGCTCCAGGTTCCTCGAGCGCTCCTTCGCCTGCTCCAGCTCCACCGTCAGCTGCGACACTTTCTCCTCCAGCGACATGATGGCCTCTTCCTTGTCCGCGCTGGCCACGTACACCTAGAGTGAAAGAACGCGTGATAATACACTAACAGTCCGGAGATGAAGAACAAGAAGAGGAGGAGGAGGAAGAGGAGGAGGAAGAGATGGAGGAAAACGATGATGATGATGACCATGATGAAGATAATGAAGAAAAAGAGAGGAAGGAATGGAGGGAGGATGGAAGGAAGAAGAAGAAAAAGTAAGGTAGGAAGGAAAAAGGAAGGAGAAGGTAGGAAGGAAGGAAGGAACAGGAAGGAAGGAAGGAAGCAAGGAAGCAGAAAAAAAGGAAGGAAGGAAGGAATAAGACAGAAGGAAGGAAAGAAGAAAGTGAGGAAGGGAGATGAAGAAGAAGAAGAAGGAGAAGAAGAAGAAAAATGAGGAGGAGAAGAAGAAGGAGAACAAGAAGAACAAGAAGAAGAAGAAGAGGAAGGAAAAAAAATAATGGGTATTCATAATGTGCTCCAGCTCCTAGGCACAGGGACCAAGAGTGCTATTAACCCTCATTACCGCTAAGCGCCCAAAGAAAATTCTGCATCTTCTTACCGCTAAGCACCCGCCAGCTCCCACTAAACATGTGCTTGCTACGGGTGCAGTCGTTGTTGTTGGCATAAATGACAATTGTTGGGAGAGTCACTGCCTCGTTTTCACCACTTCTTGCTGAGCGTACACCACTTTTTTCGCCTGATTTTGTGAAGTTTTGCCAAAGTTTTGTATTTCTACAGCATCCCTCCAAATAAAAGGTGAAAAAAAAGTTGAAGAAAAAGAAGTGCTATTACAACCTGCAGACTAGACAAACTTTTTTTGAAATATCACCTTGTACTTTTTTGTTATTGTTGTTGTCAAAGTTGACTGTCAAATTTGACTTTGTGTGTGTGTGTGTGTGTGTGTGTGTGTGTGTGTGTGTGTGTGTGGTTGTACACCGCCTCATGAGCCTGAAAAAAACCCAAACCCTTTTACAACTTTACTGAGTGGAGAATGCAGGAAAAAATAACTTAGTGCAGCAAATGAAGGTAATTCTATTTTCAATAATCCTTTTTTTTTAATTACTAACTATCGAAAATTGGCAGAGTTTGCTCCCCTGGCATGGGATTTCATGTGTGACACACGGCTGGAGTAAAAGGCATACAGGTATAAAACTATGTGATGTACACCTGGAGTAAAAGGCATACAGATATAAAACTATGTGATGTACACCTGGAGTAAAAGGCATACAGATATAAAACTATGTGATATACGCCTGGAGAAAAAGGCACACAGATATAAAACTATGTGATGTACGCCTGGAGTAAAAGGCATACATGTATAAAACTATGTGATGTACACCTGGAGTAAAAGGCATACAGATATAAAACTATGTGATGTACACCTGGAGTAAACGGCATACAGGTATAAAAATATGTGTGATGTACACTTGGAGTAAAAGGCATACAGATATAAAACTATGTGATGTACACTTGGAATAAAAGGCATATAGGTATAAAACTATGTGATGTACACCTGGAGTAAAAGGCATACAGGTATAAAAATATGTGTGATGTACACTTGGAGTAAAAGGCATACATGTATAAAAAATATGTGATGTACACCTGGAATAAAAGGCATATAGGTATAAAAATATGTGTGACGTAAACCTGGATCCAGTACAAGGCATACAGGTATAAACACATGTGACATAAGCCTGGAGTAAAAGGCATAAACTGAAGATATTAAAAAAAAACAAAAAAAAAAAAAAACAAATTGATGTAAACCTGGAGTGAGATATAAAAATATGTGTGTGACATACAACTGGAGTAAAAGGCATACAGGTCTACAAACAATGTTCCCACATCACTCCCACACCCACCCACACAAACACATAACTCTAACACACACACAAACACACTCAAAACCAAAACAAAACAAATAAAAAATCACTCCAACACACACACACACACACACACATAACTCCAACGCACACAAACACACAAAACCAAAACAAACAAAAAATCACTCCCCCCCCCTCCCCCCCCCCCCCCCCCCCACACACACACCACCACCCCACCCACACAAACACAAAAGACTAACCGTTTCTCTCATCTGCGTCTCCTCCTCCCCCACATCCACGCCTTGCTGCTCAGCCTGCTTGACCACGTTGTAAGCCAGCTGGTCACTGGCTGCTTTGGCCGTCTTCAGCGTGTTCAGCTCCGTTTCCATCGTCTTGATTTTGTTGCACAGAGAGTCCTGCACACACACACACACACACACAAAAAGGAAAACAACTAACATTCAGCTGCCCCTTCAGTGCCAGGGAGAAAACAGCAGAAAGTGGTGGTTCAGGTCACAAAACATTATCCAAAACAATAAGCCTAAAACTGAGAAAACGTTCTGGAGATATTCCACTCTAGACAAACTGTGTGAATGTTCAGCCTTCCAGAGCGCGCGCACACACACACACACACATACACGCACACACAAACGCTCACTCCCCAGCACATAAGACTAAGATACACACTCCGTCCCCAGCACATGCTCCCTCCCCAACACACTCCCTCCACAAGACACTCCTTCCCCAGCACACTGTCCCCAGCACATTCCATCTTTAGGACACTCCTCCCACAGCATACTCCCTCCCAGCACACTCTACCCCAGTACACTCCCTTATCACACACACACCCACCCCAGTCCCTTAGCGAATGCACACACGCACACAAACACGCACACTCACATCCAGCACACTCCCTCCCAGCACATACTGTCCCCTGCACATTCCATCCTTCCACAGCATACTCCCTCCCCAGCACACTCCCTTATCACACACACAGCCTACTCCCTTAGCATGCACACACGTACACTCACATCCAGCACACTCCCTCCCTAGCACACATCGTCCCCAGCACATTCCATCCATAGGACACTCCCTCCATAGCTCATTCCCTCCTCAGCACACTTCCTTATCACACACACACGCACACATACACAGAGTGCATTCGCCTAACACACATACTCACACACACCCTGTACACTATCTCCCCGGCACACACAGTCCCCAGTACATTCCATCCACAGGAAACTCCCTCCCCACAGCTCATTCCCTTATCACACACACCCACACACACACCCACACACACACACACACACACACACAGAACGCACTCTCATAGCACGCATACTCACACGCACCCTGTACACTATCCCCCCAGCACACACCGTCCCCAGCACATTCCATCTCTAGGACACGGCTCATTCCCTCCTCAGTACAACCCCTCCCCTACACCCCTCCCCCACCCCACACACACCCACCCCAACGCACTACCCAACACATTCCATCCCTTACACACTGCCTTCCCAAATCTTTATACGCTCCATCCCCAGCACATTTCCTCTATACATTCCACCCCTTACAAGCACTATCTCCCAGCACCCTTCCCTTCCAGCACGCTCCCATCCCTTCCCCAGCACACCTGTATTGTACTGTATTACTCTTTTGTCACAACAGATTTCTCTGTTTTTATATTTGGGGTGCTCTCCCCGGGGAGAGCGCCATCCTTTTGTTTTCCTGCCTGCAATTTTGTTTGTTTTACTATCGAAGTGAATTTCTTCTACAGAATTTTGCCAGGGACAAACCTTTTGTTGCCTTGGGTTCTTTTATGTGCGCTAAATGCACGCTGCACACGGGACCTCAGTTTATTTTCTTATCAGAATGACCAACATCCTGATCACTAAAGGTCTCGTGGAGGGGGAGAAAATACTGACGACTGTGGGATTAAAACCAGAGCGCTCAGATTCTCTCGCTTCCTAGGTGGAAGCTAGACCAACACTCCACTTCCCCAACACACTCCCTCTCCTACACACTTCTTCCCCAGCACATTCCATTCCCAACACTCCCTCCCCGATCCCAAGCACGCTTCCTCCCCAGCACATTCCATTCCCAACACTCCCTCCCCGATCCCAAGCACGCTTTCTCCTCAGTACATTCCATTCCCAACAATCCCTCCCCGATCCCAAGCATGCTTCCTCCCCAGCACATTCCATTCCCAACACTCCCTCCCCAGCACACTCCCTACCAGACTATTTCCCTAGCACATTCCATTCCCAACACTCCCTCCCCGATCCAGCACATTCCATTCCCAACACTCCCTCCCCGATCCAGCACATTCCATTCCCAACACTCCCTCCCCGATCCAGCACATTCCATTCCCAACACTCCCGTCCCAGCACATTCCCTCCCAGATACTATTTCCCTAGCACATTCCATTCCGAACGCTCCCTCCCCCATTGCAAGCACACTCCCTCCCCAAGCACATTCCATTCCCAACAATCCCTCCCCAATCCCAAGCACACTTCCTCCCCAGCACATTCCATTCCCAACAATCCCTCCCCAATCCCAAGCACACTTCCTCCCCAGCACATTCCATTCCCAACAATCCCTCCCCGATCCCAAGCACACTCCCTCCCCAAGCACATTCCATTCCGAACACTCCCTCCCCGATCCCAAGCACGCTTCCTCCCCAGCACATTCCATTCCAAACACTCCCTCACTAGCACACTCGCTCCCAGACAACATTTTTCTTGCACATTCCATTCCAAACACTCCTTCCCCAGCACATTCTATCCAAAACACTCCCTCCCCAGCACACTCCCTCCCCAGCACACTCCATTGCCAACACTCCCTCCAAGATGCCCAGCACACTCTCTCCCTCAGCACATTCCATTCTGAGCACTCCCCTCCCAGCACACAGCACATTCCATACCGAACACTCCCTCCCTAGCATACTCCCTCTCTGCATGTGAGACTGAGACAGACAGACAGGCAGAGAGAGAGACAAGCATGGAGAGAGAGACATAGAGAGACACTGAACTGAACACTTAAATGTTTAATGTCATTATCTGTAAAGCTCCAGTGACATAGTTGGTACTAATCAGAACAAAAATGGTGCAAAACAGATAAAACGGAACAGAAATGGAAAAAAACAAACAAAAAAAAACCCCACCAGAACTGAAGCAAAACAAACTAATAAGGGATAAGTGACACTTTGGTACTTTGTCATTGACACAGAGAGACAGAGAAAGAGAGAGAGAGAGAACAAAATAACCTCTTTATCATTATTTTCTCGAATTTTGACCAGAAGCTCTTCGTTCTCAGAGCGCAGGGCGGTGATGAGGGCGCGGGTCTGTTCGAACTTGTCTCTGTTCAACACATTGGCGTCGTGGACCTTCTGCTTCCACTGAGACAGCGTCTCGAACTGCTTCTTCATCATCTCGTTGTTCTCCTTCAGGTACTCTGCAAAACAGCAGATTTTGCAAGTCATATGCCTCTATACTTTTCATAAATGTTTTCTTTGGGGGTTTGTGTGTTTGTGTGTGTGTGTGTGTGTGTGTGTCGGTGTGTGTGTTGACATGTTGCTGTGAATGAACTTGGTTTTTCTGCTCGAGAGGATCAATCAACTGCCCCCCACCCCCATCCCACCCCTCTCACCTACACCCCGATCTTTATTTAACTCATTCTACGGTACCCCACAGATACATGCCTGCTTCAACTCCCCTGGACCAGCATAGCAAGAGACCACTGCAGTAGATAGTAGGGCTGTTCATTGAAACACGAAAATCAATGGAGCATTGTATCTAATAAGTCAAACAAAGCTTTGTTCCCATGCTTCCGGAATCCGCAAATGGTTCAGTTTAGAACAGCAACTATACCAAGCAAGAATAAACGAACTAAGAATAGTGTATTGGTATAAGAATTCTCGTACCAGGTCCACAGGGAAAGTACTTATGGTACGAGAAAACTCGTACCTAGAGTCGAATGAGTTAAGCAGATGTGGTATAGCCTCCTTCAAAACGGAAATAAAAATGAAAAATGCTCTGCCATACCATCCAGGAAATATTTTTATGAGAAATGTCACCATATCAGAACCAGTGTGAAAATAATTATGTAACAAAAATGTTGATGAAAGGAAGACAAAAAACAAAACAAAGAAGGCTGAGAACCAGCGTGCAGAATTAGCGATACAAATGCATTACTGAAGGCTCTACACAAATTGTCAAATTCCCATCCTACAAAAAAAAAAAAAAAAAAAAAAAAAAAAAAAGACATCAAAGTTTCCTTTTCACCATGTTAACTTGTATGACTTTATATATATAAAAAAAAAAACTTTCCCTTTTTTTTTCTTTGTAGTTTATGGTTCCATTGTAATGAACAGTTTTCATTTCATCTTTTTTTTTTATTTACCAATTCTTGTTTTCTTTTTATTTTCATATCAAAATTGCAAGCAATAACTCTGGAAATAACACACTTTACAACCCAGTAATTACAGGAGATGGCATATATTTCCATCTCTCTCTCTCTCCACACACACACACACACATATATGTCTCTCTCTCTCTCTCTCTCTCTCGAGAGAGAGAGAGAGAGAGAGAGAGAGAGAGAGAGAGAGAGAGAATTAAAAAGAAAAACAAACACACCAATCTTTTATGTATTCCAAATTTTCAGAATGCTCCCATTCCTTCAAGGGATCGCTTTGTTTGCATGTTACAAATACATATATAATCATACGGCTTTATTTTGTTCACAAGGCAAACAAGGAATTCCTTTTAGGTGTGTGCGTGCGTGTGTGTGTGCGTGAGTGAGTGCATGCTTTTGTGTATACATGTTTGTGTGTGTGTGCTCGCGCCCGCACGTAAATGTGTATATGTGTGTATGTATAAATACATGCACAAGTGTAAAAAGAGAGCACATGTATTACTGGGTGCACACACACACACCGCAAATACAAAAGCCAGTAACACACACACAACTTCAAAAAGTTCTGAGTGACCCGAACAGCTTAAAAAAAAAAAAAAAAACCTTATCAGCCCCTACCAACCTACCTCTCAGTTCTGCGTTTTCCCTCATCAGGTCCTGCATGCGTGCCAGCGCCTGCTCCAAGGTGATGTCGGTCATGCTGAGCCCCCCCACGTTGCTGACCGGGGGGGACACCCCGGCCCCCCCTCCTATCCCCATGCCGGAGGAGACCATCTCGAAGCCACCGGTCATTGCCCCGCTGTTCGTCCCTCCAGATGCCGGCTGACTTCCTGGCTGCACGTGCGGGCCGTTCATTTCCGCCATGGTGGGCGGCAGTGCTTTGCTCTGCTCTTCTCCGCTCTGAAACCGTGTGATCACAGGTGTCAGTATTTGTTGTATTTGTATTTCTTTTTATCACAACAGATTTCTCTGGAATTCAGTCTGCTCTCCCCAGGGAGAGCACGTCGCTACACTACAGCACCACCCACTGTTTTTTTCTGCATGCAGTTTATTTATTTGTTTTTTTCCCATCGAAGTGGATTTTTCTACATAATTTTGCCAGGAACAACCCTTTTGTTGCCATGGGTTCTTTTACATGCACTAAGTGCATGCTGCACATGGGACCTTGGCTTATCTCATCTGAATGACTAGTGTCCAGACCACCACTCAAGGTCTAGTGGAGGGAGAGAAAATGTCAGCAGCTGAGCCTTGATTCGAACCAACACTCTCAGATTCTCTTGCTTTATAGGTGGATGTGCGTTACCTCTAGGCCATCACTCCACATAGTATAGAAGTGTTTCTTCAAACTTTTATTATATTTTGCTGGCTTTTTGTTGTTGTTGTTGTTGTATTTGAAAGAGCTACATAGTCTTTCAAAGGTGTCTGGGTTTGTTTGGGGGGTTTTTCTTTGTGAAAAGAATGTGTATTGTTTTTCATATCTGAAAATCAACACACACACACACATACACATACATGCACACAAACACAAACACAAACACACACACACACAAACACAAACACACACACACACAAACATGCACGTATACACACACACACACACACACACAACAGATACATACATTGATACATAGATAATTTGTAAGTGAAGTTAGATATAATTATTTTGTCATTTAAGGTTTTTTGTTTGTTTAAAAAAAATTTTTTTTAAAGTGTACTGTTTGTGTGTTTTTCCATCAGAAAGTCTATCATTTTCAATGTGCTATATTTATCATCAATTTTTCAGTGTTAGTGCTTGTAGGGAGGATACTGGGTTTGTTTTCCCCCATCTCGCCAGTCAGATGCTTGTTTGGCACTAACATTGGATGTGACAACAAGAAACTTTCATCATAATGTGGTTACACTGTTCATCTATAGATCCAAACACAGTATTTCTTATTAAAAGTGTTTTGATGTGATACCCTCACCTGAAAAATGTATGTTTTGCATTCATGTGCGTGTGTGTGTGCACGCTCGCGCATGCATGTGTGTGTGTGTACGTGAGTGTGTGTGTGTGCATAAGTGTGTGTGTGAGTGCGAGTGTGTGAGTATGTGTGTGCGTGTGCATGTGTGTGCGTGTGCTTGTGAGTGTGTGCTCGAGTGCGAGTGTGTGCTCGAGTGCGAGTGTGTGCATGAGTGCGAGTGAGTGAGTGTTTGAGTGTGTGTGTGTGTGTGTGTGTGTGTGTGTGTGTGAGTGTGTGTGTGTGTGTGTGTGTGTGTGTGTGTGTGTGTGTGTGTGTGTGTGTGAGTGAGTGAGTGAGTGAGTGAGTGAGTGAGTGTGTGTGTGTGTGTGTGTGTGTGTGTGTGAGTGTGAGCATGAGTGTGTGAGTGTGTGTGTGTATGTGTGTGTATGTGTGGAGGGCCGGGGGGGTGGGGGTGGGGGGCAGACGGGGGTGCATGTGTAGAAACATTTTATTTTTAAAACGATGCACAAAAAAATCCTCAGTGAAAAAATCTCCATCAATACATGCAAACTGCAAACACCTATGTAATGTAATGTGAGTGTATCTTCACAATGAAATGGAGTACAATGTTTTGGGAGGATAAAGAAGGAAGTGGAAATCTAACACACTTCTTAACAAAAATACTACAGGGCAAATTTTCCTGCAAAGATTTGTCCTTTCCTTTAAATTTTACAGAAGACCACTTTCTCGGGAATAACAACAATTCCATGAAAAGCAACTTTTAAACAGATTTAAAAGTCATCAAATACAGGAAATGTTATCAGCACCTTGTGGCACATCTCTTTTTGAACATATCTCACACACACAATTAAAAAAAAAAAAGTATAGAAAATAAAAATGGAAGGAATATTATCTCTCAACCACCTTCCATAACATGGAAAGCAGACTTTATGAAATGAGTTTGAATCTATTCAGAGACACATAAGATTCCAACTTTCAGAACTGATGGCGTATTGCAAAGAGAGACTGAGAGACTCAGAGAAAGAGAGAGAGTGTGTGTGTGTGCACGTGTGTGCGTGTGTGCGTGTATGCGTGTGTGTGTGTGTGTGTGTTTGTGTGTCTGCATGTGTGCAAATGTGGGAGTGATGTGTACACAAAATTCACTCCATGTGTGTGTGTGTGTGTGTGTCTGTGTATTGTATATATGTATATTTGTCTTTTGACATATACATGGTGTGCACAAAGCTGTGGGTTACAGATTTTATGAAAAAGAAAGATTAAAAACAAAAACAAAAAATGGGAAGGGAGGTGTTCAACCAGTGTTCACACCTCCATTCAGATCAGTATGGACATCATGGTATAACGCTGTCCCTTCTATAACTTTTGTACCCCACCTCGACCATCAAAGCCCTGGACTTCTTTGACCCTACTTAAAGGCTTTAAACATGGGATCACGAAGATCAAAAGGATATAAATATAGTACTTTCAGCTGTGGCTTAAACAAAATGCTACCACAGTGGGAGCCTCTGCAACTGTTGTTACCAAGGATCAGTTCCAGACTGAAGTTAAAGGATGCTCTTGGGGTGAAGTACTGCTTGAACTTTTGGGAATGTCTGGAATACTTTATGCTGTGACCATGGGGAGGAAATTGCCGATTTGACTTGACTTGTGTGATGTTTGTAATAACTAACATATCAAATGAGCAAACACTACTCTGGGCTTCATTAGACTTAATCTCCACGTAGGCTCCATCACAAGTTTCAAAACTCAAATTTCAAAGGAGCTGGCCATCTAACCCCCACCCCACCCTGCGCTGCGCTACAACATGCATACATGTGATGTAGGTACTATCCACATTTTCCCCCCTGTACTTTTCCGTTTATAAAACAGAAAAAGTTGTAAATTGGTTAATAACATTGTCATATATACTCTACATTTCTCCCCCTCCACTCCATGACTGGCCTTCATTACGCCATTCAAGTGGGGAAGAAATGTATAATATACATTACAATGTTACCTAATTGCCTACATGTATGTGTACATATATCTATATGTATGTATGTATGTGTGTATATATATATATATATATATATATATATATATGACTGTTAGTCAAGAATTAATATGTGCTTCTGACGTGTTCAATGGCGAATTCCGCACATGTAATAATTATGGACATTGCACATTGGATTGTCTTTATCACGAGCAAATGACTCGGGCAGGTTAAATCGTGGAAGCAAACTGAAGAATCCTTTCCCGTCGTTAAAAACAACGCCTTCAAAAGAAACTCACCTGAATCAACCTTTCCCCAGCAATGTTCTTGAGAACCTTCCGCCTGGCATCTGTGCCTCTCGAAAAAGTAAAAGTTCCAGGAACTGTTTCCAATCACGAGTAAAAATGGCGGCGAATCGGGAAACCCCTTCCGTAAACAGTGATTATTTTTAGATATCAGAAACGAAAGTAAGGAGGGGTAGTCACTCTGCAGTCAATTATGAGAGTGCAATCTTGACCACAGACGTATAATTACAGGTCTATAGGTTCTTGGGGTCTTGACATGGTTGTAAAAACGTAAATCGAACGTCAAATTTATAATAATAATAATAATAATAATAATAGGCATTTGATACGACCAATCTAATGAAACAAAAGCCCTGTGCGTTTACAATACAATAATGTATGCAGACTAAAAACACGAATACACCCCGCACACACAATCCACATTGCAACCCAAAAACCCACACCCACTCCACACAAGATGTAGAAACACACGCGCGCGCGCGCGCTCAGTCACATCATGGCAGTTCAAGGCATACTGATGAATATGTGTACGTTTAAAAAAAAAAAAGAAAAAAGAAAAAAAAGAAAGAAAAAATTAACTTAACTGAAACATAAAAGTGAAGACAAGGAGCTATTTGCTGATTTGAATGGCTTGAAATGATGAGTTTTCAAAGAGGTTTTGAAAGAAGGGCAAGAAACAGCACCAGTGACGGACAGGAACTAAACGGGAGTGTTCCACGCGGAGGAAACCTGGAAAGAGAAAGTGCGTTTTCTACTATGTGATCTAGTTCTGTAGGATGGAATAGTTTTAAGAGACGGTCATCACCTGATGACCGGAGCCGGCGAGATGGAGAGTAGTTATGCTGAAGCTCAATCATAAATTTGCAGCACAGGAGAATTTGTACTCTATTCTTTTCTCAACAGGTAACCAGTGAAGCCGGGAATGAAGGTGAGGAGTGATGTGAGCAGACGATTTGGGAGAACGGAAGATAAGCTGTGCAGTTTGGGACTCTCTGAAGTCTGGATAACAAGTAGTTGGGGCATCCAGTGAGCAAAGGATTACAGTGGTCAAGCCTAGATAGGACTCAGGGAACAGACAATGGTTTGTGTTGCATCTTGAGACAAAGTGCCGAATATAGTTTAGTCTACGTAACTCAATGTAACAAATTTGACAGATTGAGGAAATCTGCCGTTGAAAAGATAGTCTGGTCTAAGTAAACACCAAGGTTGCGAACAATTTTTGCCGGAGATGGAACATTGCATCCAAGTTTAACTGCACAGGTTGGGGGACTGGGATAGAATTTAGCAAAAAAGAAAAAAAGGGAGGGGGAAGATTGGAAAAGTATGAAGTAAAAAAAAAAAAAAAGAAAAAAAAAAAAAAAAAAAAAGACGAAAATCAACCACGATAAGATACAAGAGCCTTAGAGCAAATAAACAGACATGATAATTATGTTGACACAATCATAACTCATGAAAGCAAGACATCCTTACATCATGAACAAAAATATTCTGGAAGAGTGTGAGCGAGGGTGAGAACGAGAGCGACACTGAAGAGAGAGAGGGGGCAGGGGGAGGAAGAGGGGGGAGGGAGATAGAAATAGAGAGGGGATGGACAGAGAGAGGGAGCGAGGGGAGAGAGAGAAAGAGGGTGGGTAGGGAGGGAGGGAATGAGACAGAGGGGGGGGGGGGGAGAAACAGATACAGCGAGAGACAGAGAGAGAGGGAGTGAGGGAGGGAGGGAAAGAGAAGAGAGAGTTGATTCAGTTTCAGTAGCTCAAGGAGGCGTCACTGCGTTCGGACAAATCCATATACGCTACACCACATCTGCCAAGCAGATGCCTGACCAGCAGCGTAACCCAACGCGCTTAGTCAGGCCTTGAGGAGAAAAAAAGGTGAATAAACAATAGATAAGCTTACATAAATAAATAAATAATAATTAGAATATAAAAAAGGTAGTAGTAATAATAATAAGATAATAATAATAAATAAATAAATAAATAAGATAATGATAAATAAGCAAATAGATGTAAAACATGAAGACACACATTCACACATACACCCACACATGCATAACATATGCACCAAACATGCAGTTTCACAGATATGAAAGCACAGTTAAATACATATAAACGTACATGAGCTCCAACACACACACACCACAAACATTACCCTGCACCTCCTCTACCCCCCTCCTCCACACACTTCAGAGAGTTGAACTGAACTGAACTAAATAAATTCTATTTTCAAGGTGTAATAGAGTAAGCAATAAATTAAATGTTTTTTTCACGCAGCCTTTGAAAGGGTAACAAATGGAAAACCTAATCTAACGGATTTTTTTTTGATTTTTTTTTTTTTTTAACTTAAATTCGTAGGCCTGTGTTATTTTCAACTGGCACGACATCCGAACCAAAAAAAGCAAAACACGAACGCGAATCAAGTTTTTTTTTTTGGGGGGGGGGGGTTTAGAAGTATGCAAACTCACATTTTCTTTTACTTTTTAATTAACTTAATGATATTAATAAATACATAATCAAAGAAAGAAAATAAGTGTTCATTTCCCAACTCATTCAAAAAATAAAATCGTTATCCCAACTCCCTCAAATAATAAAAAAAAAAAAAAAAAATTTTCAACTCACTCAAAAATAAATCCGTTTCTCCCAACGCACTGAAAAATTAACAAAAAGTAACTTCACACACACTCTACAATGACGGCTGCCCACATCTTAGGCGCCGACACCCCCCCGACGGACGCCGTGGAACACTGGGCACCACACCGATGGGTGGTCCGCCGTTGCAAGTAGTTTGCATGGCCGCTCTCCCTCAGCAGGTAGTCTCCCCCCCCGGGACGGCAGTAGTCCAGAGTCTCCCTCAAAATGAAATGAAAGTATCCCCATAAGTCTCCCGACTCAACCAGCTATACCCAAATGTCTGCCCCCAATGAATACAGATCAACCATTACATTCACATAAAGAAGCGTTAACGCTTACATCATACCAAGCAGCTCCCAAAATTATTCGACTTGGAGCATCCCAAACATAAAAAATCAATATTCAACTCACGTATTTTTTAAGTAAAATCTTTTTCCACATTAAACACAAACCAGTCTTAGCCGAATATTGGAAAAATTATCAAGAACAAAAATATTTAGTTTCTTCGGCAAAATAAAACAAATCAATAAATACCTTATCTCCAGTATGCCTCCATGCTGTTCACAACGGGAATGCTGCTAGCCAACAAGTCAAACAGCAATGACTGGCATCATCAAAAAATAAACCAGTTCAGGGAAACGGAACTGGCCTAATGTTAACAATTAACAGTTTAAAAAAAAAAAACGGCATTCACGTGCTTCACAATATATCGCACA
>NC_134883.1:28815161-28872661 GCF_041734735.1 Babylonia areolata | reverse complement strand
GTCCATATAAATCATGTAATAAATATTTACCCATGTAAAATCGACACACATCATATCAATACAAACACATACTAAAGTACATATAAATCCTGAAATAATTATTTATGCCTCAACATCAAAACCCATCATATCAATACAAACACATCATATGATTACGATTCATCTCGTACAATGTCGAGATTGACCGTCCAAATGTAGACCTTCCTTTTTATCTATGCATTTTTCCTCATAGAATCCATACTGATTTTTAATTGATTAATGAGTGTTTGGACCGATGATGGACGTTTTCCGTATATTTCATTGCCTCAGATACATATTTTGCAAGTGAAAGTATCATGTCTTCATTTTCTGTCATCAGTATGCCGAACAAATCTTTTCTCTGCGCTGGAGCTGTATTGAAAATGGTACAGTTTTTTCGCAGTTCATCGAATCTTTTGCAGTTAAATGTGAATTGTTTTGTGTATGGTTTGGCTGGCGGTTTACTTGTGTTATATGAGGGGGTATGTGGATGTGAAACGGTGCAGATTGTGAATTCGTGTATGTGTACATGTTTTTTGTTTATGTGTGCGAAACAGAAATGCTGCTGTGGATTTCATTATCGCGCGATTCTAGTATGTATGTATCTGTTTTTTCATGTTTTTTTTTCTTTCATCTCTGTTTCTTAAATTGCTCCCTTATTCCATAAATATTAAGATAATCTCTACAATATATTTCAATTCTTGTCTAACTCTTTTCCTTTCAAATGGTGCGTATTTGTTGTATACAGCAAAAAATGTATTTATCAAGAATTCAACTACTTCATCAGAATCTGATATATGTAATCTGAAGGCGAATTTGCTAGATCTGAAATAAAAACATCTTCTTTAAAGTTCTTGAAATTCCCTTTGTTTTATGTCCCAGCTTTGGAATTAATTTTAACATTATTTCTGAGCCCTGTAAAACAAATAGGGTAATGACCACTACAGCCACATGGTGGAACACATACCTCGACAATGTTTTGTTTTGTAGTTGTATAAATGTGATCTATTAAAGGGGGTGTTCTTACAGTTACTCGTGTTGGTATGTGAATCAATAATTATTGTTCTAGGCCATGCATTGAGTAGTTCTGATACCACTGTGGTTTGGGATTTTGTAAATCTAAATTGAATTCTCCCCAAACAATAGTTTCATAATTGAATTATATCACTTCATCCATAACAGAACTAAACCTATCTTCCCAATCTGTATTCTCTGATGGGTTTCCATATACAAATCCTATTAAAAGAGGTTTATTACCATTTATTTTAATTTCAACCCAGACTGATTCTACATTTTAAGCTTCAAGATTACTTTGTCGTTTACAATTTAACGAAGACGCAAAATATATAAGTAAATCTGTAGTTTTGGGTTTTGTTGGGTCTGATAGGATAATAATCTGGTATCTGAAATGTGTAAAGACAGTCAAGATTCAGTAAAGCAGAAAAGATGAAAGTGATTACCAGAGTTATGAAGGATGGTAGCAATATCTTCCTTCTTGTTTGTTGCATTGTTTATATTTAAATGGCCTATACGAAGTCCCTGCTTGGTTGGCCACGAAGCTGATGTAACTGACATGATTCAAATCATTCATTTTCATTTCATTTTGCCCATCGCTCCTGGTGGAGCATAGGCCATCGACGACCCCTCGCCATCGCACTCTGTTCTGGGCTGTTCTGGCCATTCCAGTCCAGTTGGTCCCTTGCTGCTTCAGCTCTGCCTCGGTATCTCGCCTCCAGCTGTTGCGAGGCCGGCCTCTCTTCCTCTTTCCCTGCGGGTTCCAGGTCAGGGCTTGACGTGTGATGCTGGACGCTGGCTTCCTGAGGGTGTGTCCGATCCAGCCCCACTTCCTCCGCAGTATCTGCTTGGCCACTGGTTCCTGTCCCGCTCGCTCCCACAGATCTTCGTTTCGGATCTTCTCCTGCCATCGGATCTTGTAGATGCGCCTCAGACAAGTGTTGAAGAATGTCTGAATCTTCTGCTGCATCGTCTGTGTTGTCAGCCATGTCTCGCATCCGTAGAGTAGAATTGACTTCACATTGGAGTTGAAGATGCGGAGTTTGGTTTTCATACTGATCGCTCCAGATGCCCAGATGTTCTTGAGCATGATGAAAGCTGAAAAAAAAGGAAAGCTTTGTGTTTGACTAACTATACCCCCAACCCCCCCCCCCCCCCCCCCCCCCCCACACACACACACCCCAAAGAAGAAAGATAGAAAAGAAGAAAAAGAGAAGCTTTGTGCTTGACTAAGGGCCTAACTGACCACACTGTGCACAGAGTGTCCAAGATACCTGTACGGCCAGGACTGCGGTCAGCACTGTGGACACTGCAAGAACGACGACGTTTGTAACGTCGTCACTGGGAACTGCCCTGACGGCTGTGATGATGGATATGATGGTCTTCGCTGTGACAGTGAGTCTCTCTCTCTCTGTGTGTGTGTGTGTGTGTGTGTGTGTGTGTGTGTGTGTGTGTGTAGAGAGAGAGTTTTATATTTTGTTTACTGTTTTGTTTCTTTTGATTTAGTCCCTCTTCAGGAGGGCTGGATTATATATATATATATATATATATATATATATATATATATATATGTGTGTGTGTGTGTGTGTGTGTGTGTGTGTGTGTGTGTTATCTACTATCTTCGTCATTCAAAACTTTGTATGGCTTTAAACCCACTACTACTCAGTGCTGCTGCTCTTGCTATTACTTTTACCACTACTACCATCTCCATCATCACCATCTCCTCTACTACTAGGAAATAATACGAAGAAGAAGACGAAGAAGATGATGATGATGTTGATGATGATGATGATTAACAACAATACTACTGCTACTGGTTCTCCAATATCACCAACATACTACTGATATCACTACCAACGATATTTAGGCCTGTCATGCCACCGCTCAGCATATATCACAGACTGACATCAGCTCACAGCTGGCCCAACAGCACAGTGAGAGCTGTATGATCAACGGTTTTCCTATTGCAATTTTGTGAAGGACTATGGCTCTCACACTCGGAGGCAAGATTGCACTGACTCTTAGTGCTGCGGCCTTGGGGGCTGGCTACCTGATCTGTGGGAACCATCCCAATGCCGACTGTCCTGAAACCCTCTTCAAGTGGCCGAGAGAGTCAGTGGGGTGTGTGTAACTTGGGCAAGACACTCTCCACGAATTCTCTTTCCGTTTTGATCAAGGGCAAATTATTACTCTAATTTTTATCTCTCTAACGAACAAGATCTATGATCAAATTCTAGCCCATATAGTAGGGACACTGAGTAGTTGTCCAGTCCTCCGTTGTTCTGATGGTCATACTGATTATCATACACTTACGGTACTACACTGTTCAGCGTGTGAAAGGAACCTGTACGGGCCGGGATGCACAGCGGTGTGTGGACAGTGCCAGAACGACGACGTGTGCGATGCCCTTACCGGCGTCTGTCCTGGAGGCTGTCGCGAGGGCTTCCACGGTCCCCGCTGTGACCGTGAGTCTCTGTGCCTCCCTGTGTCGTTGTTGGAATGCGGGTGGGGATGGAGGAGGGGGATGGAGGGTGAGGCTGATGAGGTGTGTGTGTGTGTGTGTGTGTGTGTGGGGGGGGTTACGGGTGTGTGTGAGCGTGTCGGGGTGGAGGGGATGGAAGGTGAAGCTGGGGACGGAGGCTTGGGGGAAGGTGCGTTGTGCTTGCGTGTGTGAGTGTGTGTGTCGGGGGAGATGGGGGCGCGTGGGGGGGGGGGGGAGGGGATAGGGGATTGTGTTTGCTTGTGGGGGAGGAGGGGTGGGTGGGTGGTGGGTTGGTCCGGGGAGGGGAAGGTGAGAAAGGTGTGCGTGCGTGCGTGCGTGCGTGCGTGTGTGTGTGTGTGTGTGTGTGTGTGTGTGTGTGTGTGTGTGTGTGTTTTGTTATAGTTGCTATTGGTTGTTGTTTTTTTGCGTTGTGGTCGGTGTGGTAAAATTGGTGGCGGTAGTGCATGCTGGGTGCGTGTGAGTGCGTGCGTGTGTGTGTGTGTGTGTGCGTGTATGTGTGTGTGTGTGTGTGTGTGTGCGATTTTGCATTTGTGTGCATGCGCTCGTGCACGCACTTCTGTGCATGTTTATGCATGTGTTCATTGCAGAGATTTATAAAAAATGACTTTTACAGGTTACGCATTTTTACATGTTACACATTTTTCTGGAGTTACGGCAAGAAGAACCTGTTTGAATTCCCCATTCTGGTTACCTTATTAGAAACAATCGTCTTCTTCGTCTTCTTCCATTGAGCGACCGCAATCAACCCTCTGATTCTTATGTCGCTGTTATGAAAGGGGGGCCTACCAGTCAGCGCTAAAAGTCTACAGGCAACAGAACCAAAAAGCTTAATAACAACAACGTGACAGCCGCGCAACTGCGAGAGCGATCATGTTCATAACTGCAGCGGCGGCGATAGACCTGCAGACGCAACAGTTCTGTCGAAGCGTTCACAGCAGCAGCACTGAGTAGCAAGAGGAAAGAAAGCGATCACATCAGCTGCTCGGAAGCATCAGTAGTGTCAGCACGCAATCAATTTAGCGGCAGCACCGAAAGTAGCTATTAGCTATGATAATAATAATGATATAATAATATAATGATGATGATGATGATAACAATAATAATGACAATGATAATAAAGCAGCAGCTGCAGCAATAGCAGCAGCAACAGCCGACAGATCCTCAGGGTTCATCGCTGTGCGGCTTGGCCGCCTATTTATTTAAAGATGTTGGCAAGGCTATCGCTCTTTCTCACTTCATGAACAGTCACCTTCAGTTTCAAGTCGATGGTGATGATAATATTGTTGATGATGATGTAGATGATGATGATGATGATGATGATAATGGTGTTAGTGATGATGATGATAATGAAGGTGTTAGTGATGATGACGATGATGATGATAATAATGATAACAGTGTTTTTGTACAGCGCTTTCAAACAAGTTTCAAAGCGCTTTACAACAATACGTCAGTCAGACGTGCGTGCCTATGTGCTGGTGATACAGACAAAAAGACTGCAGACAGACTGACACAGAGACAGAACATTAGGGAGTGGGTTTCTGTTTTGACTGATGAATGTCGGCATAATTTATTTTATTTTATTATTATTTTTTTAATGCTGCCAAACTTTGAAACAACTGACAATGATGAGCTTCACCTTCCTGCTGCTGTTGTTGCTGGCTTGATGACCCCCCCCCCCCCCCCCCTCCCCAATCTCCACATATACCCCCCACGAGTCTCTGCCCCGCCCCATACTGCCCCCATCACACACCACTCATCTCCCCCACTCCACCCACGGACATCTGTTTATAGAATCGTGCACACCACCGGCCACCACTTCCTACTCATGCAACAAAGCTCCCGTCACTCACCATTACCCACTCCACACCACTCTACCCCACCGGTCCCCACTTCCCCTCATGCGACTGAGCTCCCGTCACGCACCATTTCCCACACACCTCCCCTACCCCACCGCGGCTCCCACCCACTCATCTCCCCTACCCCACCGGCCCCCATTACCTTATCATGCAACAAAGCTCCCGTCACGCACCATTACCCACTCACCTCCCCAACCCCACCGCGGTTCGCACTTCCAACTCGGGCAACCAAGCTCCCGTCAATCACCATTACTTACTCCACCGGCCCCCATTTCCTCATCATGCAACCAAGCTCCCGTCAATCATCTCTTCTTCGTTCGTGGGCTGCAGCTCCCACGTTCAGTCGTATGTACACGTGTATGACCGTTTTTACCTCGCCATGTAGGCAGCTATACTCCGCTTTCGGGGGTGTGCATGCTGGGTATGTTCTTGTTTCCATAACCCACCGAACGCTGACATGGATGACAGGATCTTTAACGTGCGTATTTGATCTTCTGCTTGCATATACACACGAAGGGGGTTCAGGCACTAGCAGGTCTGCACATATGTTGACCTGGGAGATTGTAAAAATATCCACCCTTTACCCACCAGGCGCCGTCACCGTGATTCGAACCCGGGACCCTCAGATTGAAAGTCCAATGCTTTAACCACTCGGCTATTGCGCCCGTCCCGTCAATCATCATTACTTACTCCACTGGCCCCCATTTCCTCGTTATGCAACAAAGCTCCCGTCAATCACCATTACCCACTCCACCGGCCCCCATTTCCTCATCATGCAACAAAGCTCCTGTCAATCACCATTACCCACTCACCTCCCCTACACCACCGCGGCCCCCACTCCCAACTCGGGCAACTAAGCTTATTACATCTGCTTTTCACAGACAAGACCACAAGCATACGAACGTAAAATATAACCAAGCAATCCTTTTACAATTTTGCGTTTAATTTCTGCATGATGTTCTGTTAAACACACACACAAAAAACAACAACAACAGACATGTGTGAGCGTAGGGGATATTTCATGAAATAAAGGTGTTTCTGCTTCTTTAAGTATTTTGGTGCAGTTTGTTGTTTTGCCCTCCCCTTTACTAAAATATTACACGTTATTATGAGTTACCTTCTTGTGTCACATCTGTTGGGGAGGTTGGGGGGTGGGGGTTGGGGGACTGGAGGGGGGCTGTAGGATGTTTTTTCCCTCGTGACCCACGTGACATCAGAGATGACGTCACTCAGCGTCAGAGAAGACTGTGACGTCAGAAGAGGAGACGTCACCCAGCGTCAGTTAAGACTGTGACTTCAGAGAGGGATGTGATGTCAATAGGACCCTCCATAACTTGACCAGAATGGACCCGAGTCTCGCTTGACGTAGCATTAGAGTGAGTGGCGTGATAAGAGTTAGTGTGTGTGTATGTGAGAGAGAGAGAGAGAGAGAGAACACCGAACTGTTTAATGTCATTAGCTGTACAGCTCTGGTGTCATAAGGATGCATATCATAATATAATTGAACACACAAAAAATAAACGATTTGACAGGATAAACACATTTGGAGTCAAAGAAATTCTTTGAGACTTTGATACTTTAGTGACATAAGCTGAAAGTCAAGCCCATGTGACAGAAGGGTACAGTGCCTTTTTTTCAAGTCATTTGACTCCTAAGTTTGAAAATACAAGGAAAACAGAATACATATTGTCATACAGAGGAGGAGTTTGTATTATACTCCATGTTTGGTGATACATATACTTACCATGTCAAACTGATGCAAACTAGGCCTATCGGTTTGCTCTGCTTGGCCAAATTTTGCGAGCAAGTGTTTTATCGTGTAACAGAGGTGCAGAGAGAGAGAGAGAGAGAGAGAGAGAGAGAGAGATTCAGGAAAGCGCACACAAATTTTGCAGACTGCCTTTGACATACCACTGGCCTTTAATTTCAGTACACAGAATGGCCGTTTCAGGCACATGAAGAAAAGCTGTGTTAAGTTCCCCCAATTTACTGGTCCTTAACTTTCGGTGAATGCTGTATATAACCCCTTGCAATTAAGGGTGTCCGACTTTGCTTTTCCACTTCTTTCTTTCTTCTTCCCTTTCCCTTATAGTCACTACCGACTGTTGCTGTTATCATTACTGTCACTTTATGCTCGCGGCAGTCATGCCATTGGTGAACAGCTTTGAGAACACAGAGAGAGACAGAGTTTATGCAGTCTAGGCCATGGCCCGTTCTGAAGGGAATACAGTAAAAATGAGCAATTCACATGTATTTGCACACTGGCTCATCTATAACGTAACATACTGACAGAAAAGCGTAATGAAACTATATCATAAACAACCAGTTAATTCAACTGAGTATAATACTGCACCTCTAAAAGGATTTGTATAAGTACGCACACAAATTCCTTGCTATTGATTCATTTTGATCTGCAATAAGCAAAGCAGTCCTGAACAGAGAGAGAGAGAGAGGGAAAGAAGACTGAGGATGGGGATATGGCAGAGAGAGAATGGGGGATACCGGAGAGAGGATGTGGAAATGTGAAATATAAGAGGGAGGGAGAGAGAGAGAAAAAAACAGGGATATGACAGTGAGAGAGAGAGAGAGAGAGAGAGAGAGAGAGAGAGAGAGTTCAGTGTTGAAATAAAAACAGGCAAACACCACAAGTATTTCCTTGGAATAATATATATTTCAACCCCTCGTATTAGTGTAAATTAATACAAATCATTACCAACATATGTACCACTATCACACACACTTGAATACACGTTAAAAATGATAACCCAAAGGCTATCTTAGCAACAAGAAAACTGCAAGCAAAAGAATTGGCGATGGAAAATACAAAACACAGAAAGAGACAGACAGAGAAAGGGAGACAGATTTAAACTGGCTTGTGGAGTTTGACATTGTTGTTCAGTCCAGCTGACTGCACAGGGCAATGTCAGGACTGCCAAACTTATTTAAAAAAAAAAAAAAAAAAAAAAAAAAAAAAAAAATCAGTTGCGTTAAATACAAAACTTTGTTTTATCTGAAAAAACCCACCTCTAAAATAACACAGTTCATGACAAAATAATCTTAATCACTAAGTTCTTCTAGGCAAATAAGTGTAGGCAGTACTTCAACTTAATCTATCATCCCCAGATTAAAAAAAAAAAAAAAAAAAAAAAAAAAAAAAGTATAAAAAATACGAGGGTCATTCAATAAATAAGGTGAATTTTTCGGTATAAGGACTTCTAATACAGATAGAAGCTTACTTTTTTTTTCTTTTTATTTCACATGGATTTAATTTGTTTTGCAGATTAAAAAAAACTTTGAGAGTTTTGGCGATTAACAAAGATGGCCGACCAAGAAGCATGCTCCAGGATTGAACAGCGGTCAGTTATCAAGTTTTTGGTTGCTGAAGGGTGCAAACCAGTTGAAATTCATAGGAGAATGTCAACTGTGTATGGTGCCACATGTTTCAGCCGAAAAAAATGTCTACAAGTGGGCTAAATTGTTTAAAGAAGGACGGAGCAGTTTGAAAGTGACGATGAAGTCAAAAGTGTTGTGAGCGACTGGCTGAGACATCAGTCCAAAGATTTTTACGCTGAGTGAATACGGAAGCTTGTGTACAGATGGGAAAAGTGTGTGACAGTGCTGGGAGACTACGTTGAAAAAAAAAAGAAAAAAAAGAAAAAAAAGTAAGCTTCTATCTGTATTAGAAGTCCTTATACCGAAAAATTCACCTTATTTATTGAATGACCCTCGTACTTCAAAGCCATACAAACAAAAACAACAACAGCAACAATCCCATAGGCAAATAACACTGCAGAATGAACAACTAGTGTCCATCTCAGTGTTTACATTATAAATGCCTAATCGCCACAACAAAACAGCACAGACAGTACAGCAGAAAGAGAGAGAGAGAAGTAACAGTGTCCAGGCTTCCCGGAAAACAAAGAACGGGGACTGGATTGGGAATGCAGAAAAAGCAGAGTTTCAGTTTCAGTTTCAGTAGCTCAAGGAGGCGTCACTGCGTTCGGACAAATCCATATACGCCACACCACATCTGCAAAGCAGATGCCTGACCAGCAGCGTAACCCAACGCGCTTTGTCAGGAATTGAGAAAAGAAAAAAATAATAATAATAATTAAAAAAAAAAAAAATAAAAAAAATATAAAATAAAGCAGACAAAAATGAAGAAAAAAAAAGAGGGAGGAGGGGTTTGGGGGTGGCAGAAACAAAAGAAAGCATATAGAAAAAGCGGAAATTTCTAGCACATAATTTCCATACATCAGGGATGCTGTTTATACAGAATGACCCCAAGCACCCCACTTGCCTGAGAGACATTACAAACATGATGCTTTATAGAACCCAACTAGACTATGTAATCAAGATTATCAGGGATTAGCGGCACAAGAAGAACAACTAAACATCTCCAGTTCAGTTTCAAACAGGCTTCAAAAGTATGTGAACTTATCCACATAAGCCACACCACATCAGCTTGAAAAATTTATTTAAAAAAAAAGAGAAAAAAAAGGGGGTACTGGGTAGAGGGGGAGGGTGGGGCGATGCCAGACCTACGCACAGACCCAACACACTGGTTAGGCTTTTGAGAGCCTGCCGAAAGCTGCACCCCAAAACCCTCACACTGATTCCACCACTCCAGCAATTTAGCACAACCAACAATCCATCATTGGGGTAGAAAACTTAATACAAATAAATATTTGATGTACAATGTAAATAAATATTTCATGTACTACTACAATCCCACAAAATCAAACACAAGATCTCGGCATTCTCATGTTTTGTGTGCACACATGCATATGAACACTCTCTCTATCACTCACACAAAAAAACCAAGAACAAAAATTTATTTAAAAAAAAAAAACCCAACTGAAACTGTCTTTTCATTGGGTGTAACTTGCACTTGCACTTTGTGCACCAGATATGCTTTTCGTCTTTTTGAAAGCTTCCTCAGTGCTCTGTAAACCTGGAAGAACTGTCGCATCCATTTTTACTGCGTGGTGTGGCTGTCAAGTTTTTGTTTCCTCTCTCTCTCTCTTTTTTTTTTTAGTTTCTTCTTGTTTGTTTTGTCTGGAAAAGACAAATTTGTCAAAAACATATTTAAGTTTTTTTTCGCTGTCTGTTAAATCCAAACATTTACTTTGTCTGAAACAGACACGTCCTACATATTCATGGTTTTTGTTGTTTTTATTTGCTGTCTGTTAAACCAGAACATTATGTTGTTCTTTGCCATGAACTTGTTTGTTGTTATGCACATTATTTACATTGTCTGAAAAAGACAGATTTGTTAAAAACATATTCATGTTTAACAAATAGTAAAGAGTGGTGACTCTCTCCTGGTCTCATTGTTTATTATTATATTTATGTGTTTTTTTGGTTGTTGTTTCTGTCTGTTAAACCAAAACATTATGTTGTACTTTGCCATGACCTTGTTTGTTGTTATGCACATTTATTTTGTCTGAAAAAGACGTGTTAAAAACATATTCATGCTTTTTGGTAGTAGTTGTTGTTTTTTTCTTTTGCTATCTGTTAAACCAAAACATTATGATGTACTTTGCCATGAATGTTTGTTGATATACACATTGTTTATTTTGTCTGAAAAAGACTCCTCTGTTAAAAACATGTTCATGTTTTTTGTTGTTGCTGTTGCTGTCTGTTAAACCAAACTGTCATATTGTACTTTGCCATGAACTTGTTTCTTCTTATGCACACAGTTTATTTTGTCTGAAAAAGACACGTCTGTTAGAAACAAATTCATGAGGTTTTTTAGGGGTTTTTTTTAGGTTTTTTTTTTTTTTTTTTTTTTTTTTGCTGTGTGTGTGTTTGTTAAAAACATATTCATGTTTTCTTCTGGTTGTTTTTGGCTGTCTATTAAACCAAAACATTATGTTGTACTTGCCATGAACTTGTTTGTTGATATGCATTCTCCCACCACCACCCTGGTTTTTGTTTTTTGTTGTTTTTGTTTTTTTAGGGGGGGGGGGGGGGGGGGGGGGTGCGTTCTTTTGTTTTTGCTCTTTTTTTTCTTGAAGAAGGGAGGGGAGTTTTGTTTGTTCCTTGAACAAGACCCTGTTTTGTTGTTGTTGTTTTTTCTCTTCTGAACACAGTCAGAATAAACACTTGAGCGTTCTGAACACTTCCCAAATAAGATTTTTTTTCATAACATTTCCTCAGAAAATAGGAGAAAACAGGAGAAGTTCAAATTCTTTTGCGCTCACTTCTGATTAGTTGAAAGACTAGAGCTTTTCAAATATTCTCCAAATAAGATTTTGTCATCACATTTTCTCAAAAAATGAGGAGAAAACTGTGATGTTCAAATACCTTTGTGCTCAGTTTTGATTCATCATTTTCACAGAATGAACTGACTGTCCTGTGACAAAGACCCTGTTAAGAAGTGATTACGAGAATTAAAAAAAAAGAAAATGTGTGTGTGTGTGTGTGCATGTGCATGTCTGTAGTTTATGAGGGCAGAGTTGAGTGGGGATGCGGATGTTTGTGCATGCATGTGTGACCTTGAATCAAAAGGTTTCAGCAACCCCCCCCCCCCAAAAAAAAAAAACCAACAAAAAAAACCCCCAACCCAAAACAAAACACAAGTTCAAGGCTGATTCAGGTTAGAGATATGACTGGGTTTTGATTTGTAAATATCGCTATGTCTTGATCTACATCACAGACTTTGCTGGACATTTTTCTTCTGGTCTTTTTTTGGGGGTGCGTGGGGGTTGGGGGCTGGGTATGATGAGGGGTGAGGGGGGCATAGATGCATCAGCATGCTGTCATGTGTATGAGGACATGTGTGTTTGAGTACAATTATGTGCATGCATGTGTAAGCAAGTGAGTATAGGTAAGTGTGTATATGCATGTGTACATATAGTTTTGCATGTGCTTCACCCTGAAAAAATTGTGGCATCCTAAAGTTACAAAGAATGCACACATAGTAAACCAACAAGATTTCTGGTAATCATAATTCCTCCATTGCATTTCAAACCCTGATATACCATGTTTTTTTTCACCCTTCATCAGAAACCAGTGAGCGCAAATCACACATACACATACACAAAAAAAAACAAAAACAGCCATCATAAATATGCCAGTCAGTCATACACAGCAGAACATTGTGAAAACAAACAACAAATTGTGGCAAACACATGATCTGAATGCATCTTCTCTCTTCCTATGCAAACTGTTTTCTCCTCCTCCTAAAAGATCAAACATTGCAAAACAAAACGTTGGACCATTCTTCCGGCCAGCACAATTATCTCCATGCTAAACAGCATTAAGTATTTCATACTTGATATTGTTGCTACTTCTTTCCTTTTTTTGCTGCCCCATCATCTGCAACGTTTCAATGGCATTACTCCCCATACTGCTAATTCCAAATCCGCCCATACACAGTCACATCCGGGTTTGTCTGTTGCAGTCCCCACGTCGGCGGTCTACAGGGAACCATTGGTGTTAGGTCACCAGGAGGAGACCCTGCACTGCTGCTGAGTCACTTCAGTGGTTTTCAGCAGTGCCTGTTCTGAATTAATGTACTTAGGACACCACCTACTAAGCCCCCAAGTTCTTTCACATTTGAAGAAAAAAATAAAACAAAACAAAACAAACAAACAAAAAACCCACAATAAACCAACACACACACACACACACACAAAAGAACGGAAAAACAATGCCATTCATGACATATTTTCTTAACCATTAAGCTCTGCAAGGCAAAGAAGACGAGACTGTGCTGAAAACGTCAGCTCTTCCGCTTAATTCATCATCCTCTGATTACTAAAAAAAAAAGGATAAAAAATACTTCAAAGCAACACAAAAAACAACATAAAAAGGCCATAAAGGTAAATAACACTGCAGAATGGACAGTTAGTGCCCATCTCAGTTGTTTAAAATATCACTACGTAATTGCTAGAGCAAAACAGCTCAGAATGTTCTAGTCTGTGGAAAAGAGAGAAAAAAAGAGTCATGGCTTGCCAGGGGGGGGAAAAAAAAAAAAAAAGGACTTGGTAAGCAGAAAAAAGCAGAAAAAAAAGAAAAGAAAAAAAAAAGGCAGCAACAAAGATAGTGGTAGAAAAGAGAAAAATTCTGCACAGAATTTCCCGAAGGCTGGGCTGCTATTTTTAAATTGAACACTGTCTTTCCAGCCCAAGAACTGTAATGACTCATTCCCCATTTAACTGAATACAAGCAATAATAGGCAAGAACATGGGAGAACAAAAAACAAAGGTCACCTTTTCCCACACCTCTTAGCTGCAGAAGAGAAGATCTGTTTCGTTTTTCCACAACCGTGACAAGATAATAGCACTTTCAGCACCAGTTTCAAGGACTATTATGCATTATGCACTGTGTAATTATGCATATATGTGTACATCACAACATATTAATGTAAAGAAACTGCCCAGTCTCAAAATGTGGATGACGTTTTTTGTGAGCAGCAGTGCTCAAGAATCCAGGAAAAATAAAAGCTGATTGCAAAAAACACCTGACACAAGGCCCGAGACTCACCAAATGATGATGTGAAAAAATAAAACACCAACAAAAAACAAATGCCCTACCCAGCAAAATTAACAGTCTTCAACATCAGACAAAAACAACTATTCTTTCAATAACCCCTCCACCCCCCTATTTTTTCTAGTGGAGAAAAAGGCACACAAAAAAGAAAAAAAAAAGATGCAGATAAAATCATTTTCACTGAACACAGAAACAAAGGCTATCATCTTAAATGCCATCCATCTGTTTGCATGTGCACATGCATGCGCTCGTGAACATTCTTGTCTGATTGCATGAGATACCAGAAGTTTGTAAAATTTCAGGCCATTTCTTTTATCATAGGCAATCCACTACTAGCGAACAACGTACTGGACATTACATTAGATCAAAGTTGTGAAAACACAGGACAAAAAAATCTTCCTATCCTTTCTTTACAAAAAAAACAAAACAAAACAAAACAAAACAGCAACCCTGTGAGCTGTAAGGTTTTAGCAAATGGTGCAGCATGAACAAACGCACCGATATGCCAGAATATGTGGAGAGGACGCAGGGAGAAGGAAGCTGGGCAGACACCACATGGGGTCCATCCGGAGGACAGCCGGGCAAACAAGTCAGCTGGAGAAGTTGTGCTGTCGCGGTGGCCCTGTGCTCCTCAAGGAATCCACAAGATCAAGTCATGCATGCATAGAAAGATGTGTCTCCTTAAAGAAACACCAATGTCCCTCCCATAGCAATAGTAATCAAAATGGTATTTTCTTCTTATCAAAAACTTTTCTTTCCTTTCTTTCTTTTTTTCATTCTCTTATATATATATACATATATATATTTTTTTTTTAAGCACAATTACCCACACAGTTTCTGATGCATCATTCTTCTCCCACTCATTCCAAATCCCCCCCCCCCCCCCCCCCACACACACACAGCCACACCAAGGATAGTCCTCCATACTCCCAGCACTCTACTGAGAGCTATCAATGCTCAGTTTCTATCATTATATTTTGTTGGTCACAATCGATCTGTTCACAGTACACATGAATGTACAAGGAATGTCACAAAAAATAGAAAATAGCAGACCGGAAATTGGCAATGTCAATGCTGCTCAGATGTATGTGATCAGACAGAGGTCACTCGATAAAATAATTTTTTTGTTTTTTTTTATTAAAAATATCTGTCGGACTGGAATTCTGAATCCAAACTGTGTCATGTATTCTCAAGCATAACATGGAGCTCTGCAGTAAATAATTTCATGAATATATTCTTCACACTTTAACAAACAGAAAATGACACACACCAACCCCACATTTCACTGAATGTAATGATAAATAATATTGAAATGCAAATGAATTTTCCAGCATTTTCTTTACAGTAAGCTGGGAAATGATATCAATCAATCAGGCATGAAGAGATTTGTAAATTTTGTCATTCGGGAGTTTTGCAGACAACTTCACGCCACTGAAAGAATACATACTGTCACAAGAAGATCTTTGCTGCTGATAGTTCAGCCAACCACAAAGGGCCATTTCACAACTAAAAAAAAACTTAACATCGATCCCAAAAGACCTTTAAAAATAAAATAAAAAGAAGAAAATACGGCACAAGTACAGTCACGTTCACGCACATGAATCTAGCACATGTCTCTGATACTGACTGACTATTCCATCAATTCTTCATCAGAGGATTAAAAAAACAAAACAACAAACAAACAACAATAACAACAACAAAAACAACAAACAAACAAAAAAACCCACCCCTAACCTGAACATAATACATAAATCATTCATAATACATGAAACATGGAAAACTGTTAATATTGGTCCCTTCGTACCTGAAAACGTGAAACAAAAACAAGTCTGCTCAACATAGCCAGCCTTGCTGTGATGGTATCAACTGGAATACAACGCTGTAAAAAAAAAAAAAGAGTAAAAGATTGGTTGTAAAAATAAAAGACTGGACATGCCGATTACTTCAATGCATTACCTTTGACATTGTAACCCATCTTCTCAAACATTTCTACCGTGCTCTCAAATGAAAAAGCGACAAAGTGTGAGAGGGTCAGGGGAAAAAAAACAACATAACACTGAACTCAAGTGTTTTCCTTTTTCTTTTCTTCTGACATTATTTGTTAGCTTGAGATAGTGCCTTTTCTTCTTCTTTTTTTAATTTCATTTTTTAAAGGTTTTTTTTTTTCAACATTATTTGTCAAAATTACATTCTCATGATAGGATTTTGAAAATATTTTAAAAAAGCACACACACACACACACAAACACGATAATGTGCTTCAAAATCCACAAATGTAGACAGTTCTACAAGTCCCACAGCTGAGAAACACAATGATATCACACAAAATTGTAAAAGTCAAAGTAAATGAACATAATATTAAAAGCATCTCCATATGTTTTTCCTTTCTTTTCATTTTAAGAAATGGGAAATCAACATAACTAATATCACATGAAAATCATAAAAATACATTTACGTATCCAAAGTGGCTAGCAAGATGAGTGTACAACAACACTCAAATATTAAAGATTAAATGTAGGGGTGTGGAACAACTCCTGCCAAATTGTGGTCTATATATTGTTTCTTTTTCATTCATCTTCATAAGTAAGTGTTCCAGATTCCTTACGCTGGATGTCAAGCATGCACAGGCACTTTTATGACGGAAATGGAGTAAAACAACAACAATAACACCCCAAAAAACACCTTATTTACAACCCAACACATCTTAGATAATCCAGTAGGAGATGACATAAAATATGTACAGTTCAATTTCCAAATCCTTCCACATAATATCATAAATAATCTAAAATAAAATAATTCTTTTTTTTTTGTAATCACTCAGTTCTTTTTTTGTTGTTGTTTTTTGTTGTTGATTGTTTTCTTCCTCCTCCTCTTCTTCTTCTCCTTTCAGTCGTGGGGAAAACAAACAAACAGCTCATGATCCAGAGTCTGCTTTCCACAGATCTCTTCTAAATGTAAAAACTTTGCACTGGTGTGACCAATCAGGATGGCATGGCTATTGTTTGCTTTGACTGCATTCAGAAATTGCACCTTCTTTGTGTGTGTGTGTGTGTGTGTGTGTGTGTTTGGTGGTTGGGGTGGGGAGGGAGCCAGCAGGCAAGGGGAAGGGGGGGAGAGGGTGATCTTGAGGGAATCTTAGCACATTTAGAAGGACTGGAATCTTGTTCCCCCCCCCTCCCCCCCACCCATCTATTTTTTTTTCTCAGAATACACATCAAAATCACATTTGGACATTTTACATGGATTTAATCCAAAAACTGATTCACTAAAACATGCCACTGATTTGCTTTTGAAGGCACTCTAGTTTGTTTTAAACAGGGAGTAAACTCTCCAGAGAACAGATCTGGTGTTTTGGTTTAAAAAAAAAAAAATTCTCCATGTTGTTATCACGACAAAGACATCGGATATAATGTAATAACAGAAGGCAGTGATGAAACTGGACGGTAACTTCAACAGCTGTTGTCTTCAATCTGCATAATAGACATCATACTGAGGCAAGTGGGAAATACAATGAACATGACAGTTTTGCAAGATATTTAGAATCGTGGCCGTAAACGTATGAGGACAACCCTTCACTTTTATAATCACCTTATACTAAACAACAGCTAGTTTTTATCCACTGTGAAAAAAAGACAAAAATAATAATTAAAAAAAAACAAACAAAAAAACAAAACAAACACACATTTTCATTCATGTAAAGACTGATCACAAACAAAGATAAGAAAAAAAACAACAACAAAAACCCCCCACCACAGGCATTACAATATACTACACACAAACTACAGTAGACTGAACAGTAAACATATTTTCTTTGATGACATGTGAGAAACAAGTAGGAACACATACAAATAACGCAGAAACAAACATGACACACAGAAATATCACATTTGTGAGAGTGCAGCACCAGCGGTGTTGAACTCAACATAACCAGCTCACAGTTCCTTGCCACGACACAACAAAACCAACTTTCTGGACTCTGCCCATTTGTCAAACAATATAAAAAAACCTGATTTATCCCAGAAACACATGCTCAGTTTTCACTAAGCTGCATGCATGTGCATAGCGTAAGAAAAGTTTATCACCACCACAAGTCAAACAATTTCACAGATTTGTTGCATGAGCATAAAAGTCATCGACAAAAAACAAAAAACAAAAAAACCTATCATGTCAGAAATGAGATGAACAGAAAAGTAAACGTTCATGTAAAGGTAACAACAAAACTGTTTCTCAATTCTGTGAAAAATATACACTTCCAAATGTGTCTGTCTTCTTGCATTCTTCAGCTCAAAGCCTATTCACACAGTAAGATTTTAGATGACAAGAACTAAAAATCCTTACATAAAGGAACAAGAACTTAATACAATGTGAGATACAAAACAACAACAAACACTAAAGCAAACATCCAACTGGACTTTGAAATATGTATGTATTCTGGCACAAGCACACATACTGTGCATGTGCACCTTCATGAATGTGTACATGCCTGTGTAGGAGTATACACACGCACACACACACGTGTATGTGTGTGTGTGTGTGTGTGTGTGTTTGTGTCCTTGTCTGTGCTAGTATTAACTCTCTCCGGACGAAGGAATGCATGAGCATTCCTACATAAAATGTGTTCGGTTTCAGACGACGGAATGGAATAGCATTTTCAAGAAATAAAAACCCATCACGTGCTGTACACGTGATTTTGTGATTAGCCAAGCAGAGTGCGCTACTCTGGGTCACTCCACAATCGAATAGTATGACTGGTCAGCCTGCCATGTGTGGCCTGTCTCGCACACATGCTGACAAAGTCACTGACCGGTGGTCTGCTTGTGTGCCAGCCTGTTAGCAAAGCGGGCTCTTCTCAAAATGTTGTGAAGCGAACAAGGCAGCAACGGCAACGTTTTAGGGTTGCCGAAGTACTTGAAATGTTACAAACTGAAGGGTCGGACATTGAAGAGGTGGATGATGACGATGAAGAAAGCAAATTTAATGCAGAAAGTGAGCATGTGTATGGCGATTCAGGGTGAAAAATTGGCAGTATTTTCTACATATGGCAAAACTGTAAAAATAAGATGAGAAATTTGATTTTTTTTTATATGTAATAACTCAACACATAATAAACCAGTTCTGAAAGTTTCATTTTCTTACTCTGTATTTTGTATTTTTTGTAATTTTTTTCTAAACCCTTACAAATGGGCCGTCTGTGGGGAAAAGCAAGGGAGAAAACTTGTCGTCCCGAGTAAGTTAAGACGCATGTTTTCATGCACATGTAACACTGCAATTAAGCACTGCACAGAAAAGACGGTGTAGAATTTGGGCTGTACACACCCAACACGTTCCTTCTGGGGTCCCCTGCCTGGTTTCTACACACTCAAATTTCTGAGCATGCAGGACTGAATCCCACACTCGCCAGTATTTCAACTCCCCCGGTTCCCCCCCTCCCCCCAACCCCTCCCCTGCCCCCGCCCCCAACCCCACAAGACCTTAAGTTGTGGTCTGGATGCTCATTGCTCAGATGAGACTGCAAACCAAGGTCCGGTTGTGTACCATGTACTTTGCACATGCAAAAGAGCCCACAGTAACAAAAGGGTTGCCCCTGGCAAAATTCTAAAGAAAACTCCAGTTTGATACGAAAACAAATACACTAAAAGGCAGAGAAAAATAAAGGGTGGCGCTGCACTCTAGCGACACGCTGTCCCTGGCGAGAGCAGCCCAAATTTCACAAAGTGACTTCTGTTGTGACAAAGAGCAATACAAAGAAAAAATAAAAACAATAAATCAGTACGTCCTTTTCGGAACAATACAGTTTCCTAAACAGCTGGGTAAGACAGAAAAAAAGAAAAAACGAAGAAGAAAAAAAGAGAAGAAGAAGAAAAAAAAAAGACAGAAAAAAAAAAAGAAAATCAGTGATGGGGAGAGGACTTGCTTACTATATGCCCTACTGCCTTTGTCGGTTTTTTGACTCATTGTCTTTGATCTTCCTGTAAACTGACATGGACATTATTATCTTTGATCTTCCTGTAGACTGATATCAACATGCCACATTCCTGAAAAAGTGCCATTTCCCCATATACCCTTTAATTACAGAATCAATGACCTGAGATATATACATCGTGTTTTACAAACAAACAAAACAACATATTGTACACATGGGGAAAACCCACCGTGAAATGGAACAATTATGCAAAGAACTCACAGTACTTCTTAATACAAATATATGCATGTGTAAATATGTGTGTTAAATAATGATGGAAATTGTTAACACTTTTCTGATCCCTGATATGGAGAAAGAATAAAAAAAACAACAACAAAAAAACAACAACAAACAAACAAAAAAACAGCAAAAAAACAACAACAACAAAAAAAGAAAAGAAAAAAAAAGAAGGAAATTTTCTTCCTAAAATTCCGTTTAAGTAACATACTGACCGTGACCCACCAGTGCAGACTCCAGCAGGGGTCTGATTCCTGTCCTGTGCAAACTACTACCCGCCTATGCGGAGAAAACGAAAGCAGCTACGGTGATTCCCGAAGTAGGTTATCTCTCCTTTGCATAAAAAACCCCCAATTTTTTTCCATATGTCTAACTACAAAGCTCTGACTGCCATCTCCACCCCACCTCACAAGTCAAATTCATAAATCAACACACAAACACACACACAATGTTTTTTTGGACTCACCAAGCCAAAAAGAGCTGCTGGACAAAGCAAAAAATGAACATCATTATCATCCCCACAGAAACAAATCTTGCCCAAGTCCCCAACACAGAACAGCCTCCAATAAGGCAAAAATAGACTCTCCACTTGTTGACAAAAATGCTTTATCAAACATTCTGCTCTTACACATTGGTGAAAATAAGCCCCGCAAACGTCTGGAAATACGCTTATCAAACATTCTGCTCTTACTTATCGGTGAAAATAAGCTCTCCCCCCCCCAACCCCCTTTCTGGATAAATGCTAGATCAAACAATGTGTTCTTACACATCGGTCAAAAACAGACTCCCACCACTCCCCAAAATCCTGGACATACTCATTAAACATTCTGCTCTTCCACGTCAGTGATGAGGCTGAGATCATGTTTTTCGTCCTGACGGTCAGAGGGCTGCTCACTCCTCAGGGCCTCCACTTCCTTGTCCGGCAGACGCTGAGTCTTGGGCAGCCGCTCATACATCCTGAAACAGGCACCACTCAATCAGCCGCAAACTCGTGGGCACACCCGTGCATGTACATGATAGCTTTGTCACTCCTCCATTAACCACAACGCGGTAACTTTGTTGGTTAAACTCATCATGTCCTGCGCGTGAGCATTGCTCTGGCATCAAAATTTTCCTCATTAACCTCTTACACATATGGAGTGATGGCCTAGAGGTAACACGTCCGCCTAGGAAGCGAGAGAATCTGGTTCGAATCACGGCACAGCCCCCGAAATTTTCTCCCCCTCCACTAGACCTTGAGTGGTGGTCTGGACGCTAGTCATTCGGATGAGACGATAAACCGAGGTCCCGTGTGCAGCATGCACTTAGCGCACGTAAAAGAACCCACGGCAACAAAAGGGTTGTTCCTGGCAAAATTCTGTAGAAAAATCCACTTCAATAGGAAAAACAAATAAAACTGCACACAGGAAAAAATACAAAAAATGGGTGGCACTATAGTATGGCGACGCGCTTTCCCTGGGGAGAGCAGCCCGAATTTCACACAGAGAAATCTGTTGTGATAAAAAGAAATACAAATATGTAGATATATACATATATCATATCTATACAAATCTCTCTCCCTCTCTCTCTCTCTCTCTCTCTCTATATATATATATATATATGTCATGGGGCAAATAACAGTGCATTTTTCATGACGTGTATACATATATAATATATATATTTATATATATATATGTATGAAAAATCATATCTCTCTCTCTCTCTCTATATATATATATGTATATACACACACACACACACATATATATATATATATATATTTCATGGGGCAAATAGCAGTGCATTTTTCATGACCTACATATATATATATATATATATATATCTGTGTATGCACGTGTGTATAGTAGTAGTAGTAGTCTTCAGTTTAACATCTTGCACTTTAAGTGATATTAGACGGGGAAAAAAGGTGGATTGGGGGTGGAGGGTGGGGCGTGGTGGTGAGAACAGTATTGGGCAGAGGGTGAAGAATGGTGTGTGTGTATGTGTGTGTGCGTGTGTGTGCGCATGTGTGTGTATGGTGGGGAAAGCTACAGAGCACTGGAAAAAATTAAACATTAAAAGGGGAGACATAGGCATAATATAGAAGGAAACGCTAACATCAAACAACTGTAACAACTTTCACAAATGTCCAATTGGACTATGCAGCAAACCTTCTGCAATAGCAGATAACATCTTGAAATTGTCAAAAATACATTCACAAGAATTTTCCGAGAAGTTTGGTAAAAACGATATCAGACTCTGACATTCAAAGAGTATGTGTTTGCTAGAAATAGATGTGTGTGTGTGTGTGTGTGTGTGTGTGTGTGTGTGTGTGTCTGTGTGTGTGTGTGTGTGTGCATAAAATCCCGAAGTGACGTGGACGTGTGTGTGTGTGTATATATATGTATATAGAATAGAATAGAAGAATATATCTTTATTACCAAGTGTACCGGGGTCACAAGGAATATTGGGGGGGACAGTACATAACAAGATACAAACATAAATCGAAAATCATACACAAACACAGATACAGTAGAAATAAGATACATACAAGTGCATATCAATATAAAAACTTGTGCATACTCATGCATGCACGCACTGCACACACACACACACACATGCACGCACTGCACACACACACACACACATGCACGCACACACACACACACACATACACACGTTTGAACAGAAGCTGCATATTACATGTGAATGGGGCTGATGACTAGATATTCAGGTAGATGGTTGTTGGTTGCCCAAGTCTATTTATCACACTGGATTTGTTCGAGAGACAGGGCATTGACTGCTTTGGGGAAAAAGCTATTGGCGAAGCGATTGGTTTTCGTCCTTATACTTCTGAACAGTTGACCAGAGGGGAGCATCTTGAAAATCCCAAAAGCTGGATGTGATTCGTCCTGGCTGATTGATTTTGCTTTTTTTGATGTTTATATATATATCTATAAACATCCACATTGTTTCAGGATTTTTCACAGTAACATGTCAAAGCTTATGTGTCCAAACAACCACCAGTCAGAAGGCTTGATATGTCTACTTTCATTATCTGCGAGGAGAAAACAGCTAATCACACTCGGTACAGTAATTACTGGATATCATTCATTCATTGTCAGTACCCCTCTCAGAAACTTTCGAGATAGCGGACAACAAAAGAGAAACTCGCTCAAATGGCTTGAAACAGCAGCGTGTTGCAAAACACCCTGTGTAATTTTGTCGCCCAAGATGTTGCACAAACTTTACAAGTCACTGAAGAGAATGCATTTTGTACTTATGGTTAAAAAATCTTAGCAGATGGTTCACTTGACGTGAATGATAGAGAGACAGTGATGATTTCAGATTTGCAGAGAGGGTGGAGGATGGGCATCATTGTAGAGCTCTGTGGCTGACCTGAGTTGACCTCAAAGATGGCACATCGCCTTATTCAGGGCAAGGATGGAGGGAGGCGTCTGATGAAGGGGGTGGAACAAGGTCGTGTGTTGCATGAATCACTGGAATAGCATGGTTTTGGAAAATCACTCTGGCGTTTCAAAGAAGGGGATCAGCTATCACTTGCAGGCCAATTCTGAACGTACTCACCCCTCTCCCCTGCACTGTGTGCCAACTGGGTCACTGTTAACCTCTTTGATGTTGTCTGAACATGAGCATGAGGTGAGTGGGGTGTGTGGCGCAGGCAGGCATGGCATGTGAAAGGTGCGTGCACGCTTGTGTGTGTGTGTGTGTGTGAATCAGAATCAGAATCAGAATCAATTTTAATGTCAATTAAACCTGAACAAGGTTTATAACTTAAGACACGCATGCAAAGTTACATGAAACCACGCACACAAAAAAAAAGCAAAACAAAAATAGATATATACTGAACAAGACATTGAATCACTCTTGTGTGTGTGTGTGTGTGTGTGTGTGTGTGTGTGTGTGTTGTCAGTACAACAAACAGTTAATCTGACAATAAATGGTTTCAGTCAGTGTGTGTGTGTGTGTGTGTGTGTGTGTGTGTGTGTGTGTGTGTGTGTGTGTACATGTGTGTGTGTGGGGAGGGGTGTGTGATTTCTATTTCTCTTGAAAAAATCACACTTAAACAGTCTGCTGACTACATTTCTACAGCAGCTGCCAAGAAACTGCATGAATGACAGGCTGAAAATGAGCAGAACACCTGAACTTTGTATTATAATTCATGATTCTGTGTGTACATAAGGTACGGCAAAGAAGGCCAAAGTCGTCTTAAGTCAAGAGCGGTGGCTGACAGCTGAACCTATACTGTCTGTTTTACATCACTGAGGTGACAGTCCTTCCCTGACAAGCGTACTTAGCAGCAGCGTGCAGTCAGTCAAGGGGTCAGACCACAGCTGACCATACAGAGCCAATAACACTGTCAATATCAACTGCCATACAACCCCAAAACAAAGAAAGAAAAAAAAAGACACATGTAGAGTCATATTCAAGCACATTAGCCTAGAACATGCCTCTGAAATTGACTTTTCCATCAATTTATTGTCAGAGGATTGAAAAACAAACAAACACACGCACAAAAAAAACCCAAAAAAAACCAACACACACCCTGTATAAGAAACAAGAAAAAAGAGCCAATCAAAACCAAAAAATGCCAGGAGGCAAAGTCAGATTGCCCAAT
The DNA here is from genome assembly GCF_041734735.1 of Babylonia areolata. Taxonomy (NCBI): domain Eukaryota; kingdom Metazoa; phylum Mollusca; class Gastropoda; order Neogastropoda; family Buccinidae; genus Babylonia; species Babylonia areolata. Next base: position 28,847,955 of record NC_134883.1, on the reverse strand, counting down.
TATAAAAGTCAAGAAAAGAAAAAATAAGGATGGTGTCGAAATACTGCCCCCCCCTCCCCCCCCCCCCCACACACACATATACATGTACACATGCCCGCAGGTATATACCCATGTACATTCATATACATAGATGTATAACAGGTACTCATATGTACATGCATGCCTGCACAGACACACACACACAGGTGGGTGCATGTACACACTCCCACACTCACAGAGGTACACTAACATTCATGCACATAATTATACACAAGCACACACACACACACACATGCACACACACTAACAAACACAGATACATGTCCACATGCACTGACATACCCATACACACAGACACAGACCCTGTATATACATACAACAGGTATTCATGTGTGCATGCATAAATGCAGAGAGACAGAGAGACACACACACACACACATACACATGGGTGCATGTACACAAACATATGGTGACACACACAAGCACACAGAGGCAGTATGAATGCATACATGCACATATATGCATGCATGCACACACACACACATGTATTGTATTGTATTACTCTTTTTTGTCACAAGAGATTTCTGTGTGAAATTCGGGTTGCTCTCCCCACGGAGAGTGCGTCGCAACACCGACAGCACCACCTATTTTTTGTATTTTTTCCTGCCTGCAGGGTTTTTTTTATTTGTTTTTCCTACTGAAGTGGATTTTTCTACAGAATTTTGCCAGGGACAACCCTTTTGTTGCCATGGGTTCTTTTACATGCGCTAAGATCATGCGGCACACAGGACTTCGGTTTATCATCTTATGCGAATGACTAGCATCCAGACTACCACTCAAGGTCTAGTGGAGGGGAAGAAAATACTGGCGACTGTGCCGTGATTCAAACCAGTGTGCTCAGATTCTCTTGCTTCCTATTCTGACATGTTACCTCTTGGCCATCACTTCACTACACTCTAAACACATACACAGTAACCTGGACAAGATGGGAGAGAGATCCAGAAGGTGGAGGAGACAAAGACTGGAGTGTGGGATGGGGAGAGAAAGCAACATGTCTGGACTGAAGCATTCCACACACACACACACACACACACAAAGCCCTACAAAAAGCCACACTGAAGCAAGCCCATCACCAAGAGATAACAAAATGATCTACACAAGGAAGTGGACACAACACACTTGATATACCTGTCACGAAAGAAGAAAAAGCTGTGTTGACAACACACTTAGTCGGAGAATGGTTAAGATGCTTATCAGCCAATACAGCGCCTGTGAGGGTGTAGTTTCAAATCCCTGTCTTGTCCCTTCTCCCAAGTTTGACCAGAAAATCAAACTGAGTTTCTAGTCATTCAGAGGAGACGATAAACCAAGGTCCCGTGTGCAGCAGGCACTTGGCGCACAGAAAAGAACCAACCCCGTAGCAACGGGTTTTGACACTGTCCTCTGGCAAAAGTCTGCAGAACAAAATCCATTCTGACAGGTAAACAAATTATATGCATGCACTCACAGGCCTGACTAGCGCGTTGTGTTATGCTGCTTGTCAGGCATCTGTTTAAAATACATGGTGCAACATGTATGGATCTGTCCAGATGCAGTGATGCGCCCTTGAGAAATTGAAACTGATACGCTGTTTTCTTCATGTTAGGATTTATGGATCGTGCTGAATGAATACTCCAGATAGTCTGCTGGTGATTTCTCAAGGCAAGGCAGGGCAAGGCAAGAAATCTATTCCATGTTGGACCACTCAAGACTGGTTTATTGTCTGTACACACATTCATACAGTTATTTGTTGTTCAGGGTGTGCAAAAGTAAAACAACACTAAACCTAAAATGATTAAGTTAACAAAGTATGAAAATAAAAATATAATCTCTCTCTCTCTCTCTCTCTCTCTCTCACGCATTGCCCTCCACCCCCTCCCATCTGTAACTCACAAACTCCTACATACAATAAAATACAATACAATTCAATACAGGAGTACATAAAAAGTCAAAATGTGTTTTATCGCCTCGTTCGAAAGACCAGCACATATGCTACCACCCAAGTGACCTTCAACCTTTAAAGAAATAAACGCAAAACATCACTGACAGCATGAAGCATACATTGAAGCAGCACCCAGAAGCATTACACAAATGACCAGATTGGTGTTAAAAAAAAAGAAAAAAAAAAAAAAAAAAGGAAGCATTTGTAGTGATAAAAAAAAAAAAGATAATAAGTAATTTATTTAGTTAGTTGTACTGAAAAGGACTGCAGACAGCAGAAATAATTTTTTCAGTTCCTTTTGTTTTCAAACGAAAACAGCCATCTGCAAAGCAGTTCTTAAAAAAATGTATATAAAAAAAAGAGTTTGGGTGAGTGTTAGAATATTCACATGATAAAAGATACAAGAATACTTTATCACCTCTGAAAGAGAAATTGTTGACATGTTTGCTGATAAAATGGCAACACTTCTGTAAACATTTCTCACTTCACATAGTTTGGGTTAGTGTTAGAATATTTCTGCAAACATTTTTCTCATAAACACAGCTTTGATCAAACTTCATAACTACTTAGTCCAGGGGTGAAAACAAAAAATAAATAAATAAAAGAGAGAAAAAGAATGTTTATGGCTGAGGCATATGTACTATCACCCCTCCCTGCCCCTCCCTTTGGGTTTTAGCATTTTGCTCTTCTTTCAGCAGAAACTGGTTAATCAGAGGAGTAGGGGCTGGGGTGGGGGCGGGGGCGGGGGGTAGTTAAGGGCAGTGGGGGTGGGGGTGAGAATGGTACATCAAAGCTGACGGGCAAGCCTGACTCAGCAGGGTCTCACTCACTCACCTCGCCTGCCAACTCCTGCTGGTCTGAGAGGGTTCCTCCGTAGAACTTGGGCAACAATTTCCCACTGATGTGTCTGCGGGTCACACACACACACAATGGCTCACATCTCACAACCTTCTCTCCACCACCCAATAACCACCACATCCCTTACCTTAAAGCCACAGAGAGAGAGATAGATAGAAGAATGGCATACTGTTTGACGAAGAAAAAGAAGGCTTGACAGAGGTACTTAACACCAACTGGGATACCGTGAACTGTTGTGAGCTAGACTGACACAGTTGACACGAAGGCATATATACAGGAACGTTGTGGTTTTAAGAATGTACAAGATGAAGACACATGCAGGAACACTGTGGGCTTAAGAATACCCTACATGAAGACACCTGCAGGAATATTGTAGACTAACACTTCTGACGAAGGACAGACTTAATGAAGACACCTACAAGAATATTGTAGACTAACTGTTCTGATGAAGGACAGAGTTAACGAAGACATCTACAGGAATTATAACACTGTAGACTAAGTTTTCTGATGAAGGACAGAGTTAACGAAGACATCTACAGGAATTATAACACTGTAGACTAACTGTTCTGATGAAGCGCAGACTTAATGAAGACACCTACAGGAATATTGTAGACCACCTCTTCTGATGATGGACAGACTCGATGAAGACATCTACGGGAATATTGTAGACCGCCTCTTCTGATGATGGACAGACTTAAGACATCTACAGGAATAGTGTCCACAAACTCTTTTGAAAAAGGGCAGACTTAATGAAGACATCTACGGGAATGTTGTAGACTACCTCTTCTGATGAAGGGCAGACTTAATGAAGACATCTACAGGAATAGTGTCCACAAACTCTTTTGAAAAAGGGCAGAGTTAATGAAGACATCTACCGGAATGTTGTAGACCACCTCTTCTGATGAAGAGCAGACTTAATGAAGACATCTACCGGAATATTGTAGAATAATAATAATAATAATGGTATTTATATGGCGCTGGATCTTGTGCAGAGACAAATCAAAGCGCTTTCGCACCAGTCAATCACACGCATGCATAACTCTAATACTGTAGAAACTAAAGACAAGGAAGGGCAGGCAAGGGAGGCTATTTTGGGAAGAGGTGGGTTTTAAGGCCAGACTTGAAAGAGCCGAGTGTGGAGACTTGACGAAGCGAAAAAGGAAGTTCATTCCAATCGCAATGTCCAGAAACAGAGAAAGAACGGCGGCCAATAGTCGAGTGTTTGAATCTGGGTATGCGTAAACAGAGTGGATCCGAGGCCGATCGCAGTGAGCGAGATGGAGTGTAGAGGTGAAGGCAGCCGCAGAGATAGGAAGGGGCAGTTTTGTGAATGCATCTATAACATAGAGTGCTGATCTTGTACTTTATTCGGTGTGAGATAGGGAGCCAGTGGAGATGTTGCAAAAGAGGAGTGATGTGCTCAGATCTTTTCTTTCTGAGGACGAGTCGGGCAGCAGAGTTTTGTATGCGCTGAAGGGGCTGAATGGATGAAGCAGGCAGACCAGACAATAGAGAGTTACAGTAGTCAAGGCAAGAGAGAATGAGAGAAACGACAAGTCTAGATGTTGCGTCAGTGGACAGATATTTCCGGACGGCACTGATGCGTCACAGTTGACAGTAGCAGGACTGACATGTCTGACTGATGAATTTTTGCATGGACAGTGTATTGTCAAGGGCAACACCGAGGTTCCTGACTGACGTGGAAAGAGGGATGGATGTACTGCCACCTGTAGACCACCTCTTCTGATGAAGGGCAGACTTAATGAAGACATCTACAGGAATGTTGTAGACCACCTCTTCCAATGAAGTGCAGACTTAATGAAGACATCTACGGGAATGTTGTAGACCACCTCTTCTGATGAAGGACAGACTTAATGAAGACACCTACATGAATGTTGTAGACTACCTCTTCTGAGGTCCTGGGAGGACCTTGCAGATGACCGCAACAGATGGAGAAGCACTCTCAAGAATCAGCTACGGACTGGTGAGGACAAACTGTCAGCTGCTGCAGCAGAAAAGCGAGCTTGCAGAAAAGGGACGGCAGCCAACAGACCAGCATCAGCTTACACGTGACCGCTGCGACAGAGACTGTCTCTCTCGCATTGGTCTCTACAGTCACAGGCGACACTGCTTGGTCCAAGCAGACAGCCCAATTAGACATTAGGTCGGATATACTCTATTCATGGACAGCCATGACTGAAGGAGGTCTACTGATACCTCTTCTGATGAAGGACAGACTTAATGAAGACATCTACAGGAATAGTGTCCACAAACTCTTTTGAAAAAGGGCAGACTTAATGAAGACATCTACAGGAATGTTGTAGACCACCTCTTCTGATGAAGGGCAGACTTAATGAAGACACCTACAGGAATGTTGTAGACTACCTCTTCTGATGAAGGACAGACTTAATGAAGACACCTACAGGAATATTGTAGACTACCTCTTCTGATGAAGGACAGACTTAATGAAGACATCTCAGGAATAGTGCCCACAAACTCTTTTGAAAAAAGACAGACTTAATGAAGACACTACAGGAATGTTGTAGACTACCTCTTCTGATGAAGGACAGACTTAATGAAGACACCTACAGGAATGTTGTAGACTACCTCTTCTGATGAAGGACAGACTTAATGAAGACACCTACAGGAATATTGTAGACTACCTCTTCTGATGAAGGACAGACTTAATGAAGACATCTCAGGAATAGTGCCCACAAACTCTTTTGAAAAAGAACAGACTTAATGAAGACACTACAGGAATGTTGTAGACTACCTCTTCTGATGAAGGACAGACTTAATGAAGACACCTACAGGAATGTTGTAGACTGACTCATGTGATGAACTTCTGGCTTCAGGATCAGGATCAAATTTGTTGCAATGGCCAATTTTAGCCATTTCTGCAAGAGACTCAGAAGAGTGCAGGAGATAAATTTAGACACATGCAGGAATGTTGCAGATACAGACTGACACATGTCATGAAGGACAGGCTTAATGAAATGACAGTCTCTTGCAACGGACATAGTTGGAACCCTTACTTAAAGAGACAGTCTCTTGCAGCAAAGTTGGAACCCTTATTTAAAGAGACAGTCTCTTGCAACAAAGTTGGAACCCTAATTCAAAGAGACAGTCTCTTGCAACAGAGAAAGGTGGAACCCTTATTTAAAGAGACAGTCTCTTGCAACAGAGAAAGTTGGAACCCTTATTTAAAGAGACAGTCTCTTGCAACAAAGTTGGAACCCTTATTTAAAGAGACAGTCTCTTGCAACGGACAAAGCTGGAACCCTTATTTAACCCCTAGGCTGCCTGCATGACGAGATAACTCGTCATGGCAAGCATGTATGCTTCGCTGCCTGCATGACGAGATAACTCGTCATCGAAATATTCTGACTTTTCCCTGGTTTGCATTCACTTCCTTGGCAAAAATAGTGGTAGCTTTAGCCTGGGGAATCTCTCTAGATTCTATTCATAGCTAGAAACCCTATCTACGTCATGAAGCAGTCCTTTATTTGAACGTTTTGGTTGGGTCACTGTCCAAGTGTTTGCCTGACTTCTCTCCTCGCTCGCTCAACAAAATGTCGGACTGACGCCGTGCTCAAGACATGTGATCGTGACGAACTAAATCAAAAATGATTTCTTTCTTTAGCTGATGCTCAGAAAGAACTGAAGCGTAAATTCGCAGGAGAAGATAGAGATGAACATTTATAGGACGATCTGATAGAAAATAAAGGGAGCAATCAAGAGAGTGGCCAAGATGCAACTGTCAGTGAGTGATGTCAGCTGTACAGATGTTAGCAGACGACAGATGACCGAATTAGCAGCAGAGCGATATTCTTGGCACGCAGCCAACGCAGTCTGATGAGAACTGAATCAAGTGACCGTGTGAGAGGGGTGAGGAGGAGGGGGGGGTGGAGACTGAGGGGGCATGGCCTCACATCCATCTTATCACTTGGAGAAGTCACAATGTATTGTGTATCTATCTCTTAAAAAATATATATATATTGTGGTTGTTCTAGTATGATTTTGTGTTTGCAGATATCCATTTGTCCAGAAAATATGATGTTTTTGTGCAAATTACCTGACTAATGTTTGTAATGAACAAGTTGAAAATGTGACAAAAAACAAAACACTGATTTCAAAACAACAGCATGTCACTAAAAATATATAAAATGGGAAAATAGCAGGTGTTTTGTATTCTTTATTCATTTACCTTTCAGAAAATATATACTTTTATGGGTCTTTCTCCAATAACAAAGAGCACAGAATTTTTGGAAAATTTATACCCGTTTTTTGTGAAAAAACCCTGGCAAATAGATTTCACTTAAATCTTATTCTCCTGGCAGCGAAAGGGTTAAAGAGACAGTCTCTTGCAACAAAGTTGGAACCCTAATTCAAAGAGACAGTCTCTTGCAACAGAGAAAGGTGGAACCCTTATTTAAAGAGACAGTCTCTTGCAACAGAGAAAGTTGGAACCCTTATTTAAAGAGACAGTCTCTTGCAACAAAGTTGGAACCCTTATTTAAAGAGACAGTCTCTTGCAACGGACAAAGTTGGAACCCTTATATAAAGAGACAGTCTCTTACAATGGGGAAAGGTGGAACCTTTATTTAAAGAGACAGTCTCTTGCAACAAAGTTGGAACCCTTATTCAAAGAGACAGTCTCTTGCAACGGACAAAGTTGGAACCCTTATTTAACCCTTTCGCTGCCAGGAAAATAAGATTTAAGTGAAATCTATTTGCCAGGGTTTTTTCACAAAAAACGGGTATAAATTTTCAAAAAATTCTGTGCTCTCTGTTATTGGAGAAAGACCCATAAAAGTATATATTTTCTGAAAGGGAAATGAATAAAGAATACAAAACACATGATGTTTTTCCATTTTATATACTTTTAGTGACATGCTGTTGTTTTGAAATCAGTGTTTTGTTTTTTGTCAACTTGTTCATTACAAACATTAGTCAGGTAATTTGCACTAAAATATCATATTTTCTGGACAAATGGATATCTGCACACACAAAATCATACTAGAACAACCACAATACAAAAAAACTGAAAAAGAAATAGATACATAATGCACTGACTTCTGCAAGTGATAATATGGATGTCAGGCCACGCCCCCTCAGTCTCCACCCCCCTCCTCTTCACTCCTCTCACACGGTCACTTTATCCAGTTCTCATCAGACCGTGTTGGCTGAGTGCCAAGAAAATAGCCCACACCGTGGCCTGCTAAAAATTTGGTGACTTCTGTCGTCTGCTATAGGTGAACAGCTGGCATCACTCACTGATAGTCGCATCTTGGCCACTCTCTTGATTGCTCCCTTTATTTTCTATCAGATCGTCCTATAAATGTTCACCACTGTCTTCTCCTTCGAATTTATGCTTCAATTCTTTCTGAGCATCAGCTAAAGAAAGTAATCTTGGTTGATTTAGTTCGCCACAATCGCATGTCTTGAGCACAGAGTCAGTCCAACATTTTGTTGAGTGAGCGAGGAGAGGAGCCAGGCAAAGACTGCGGCCAGTAACCCAACCAAAACGTTCAAATAAAGGACTGCCTTATGACGCAGATGGTGTTTCTAGCTATGAATAGAATCTAGAAAGATTCCCCAAGCTAAAGCTACCAGCATTTTTGTCAACGAACTGAATGCAAAGTAGGGAAAAGTCAGAATATTTCGATGACGAGTTATCTCGTCACTGTGGCAGTGAAGCGTACATGCTTTCCATGACGAGTTATCTCGTCATATAGGCAGCCTAGGGGTTAAAGAGACAGTCTCTTGCAACAAAGTTGGAACCCTTATATAAAGAGACAGTCTCTTGCAATGGGGAAAGTGGGAACAGTGATTGATTAAAGTACAGACAGTCTCTTGTAACACAGAAAGTAGGAACTGTGATTTTAAAAGACAAGTCTCTTGCAATATTGAAAAATGGAGCCAACATTTTCAAAGACAACAAGAAAAAAAAGTTCAGCACAAAAAAGCACTGCTGCGAGAGTGCAGGTGCATGATTTACGGAGATAGATCAAAGTATCGGGACTCACACTCACTCAGAGAAGGAAGATGATAATAATGTGATCCATTATTAACTTCTAAAACTGTCAATGGCTCGGGTTGCACTGACCCTTAAAAAAAAAGTCACAGGTACTCTGTCTACCTGTGCAAAAAAAAAAAAACAAATAAAAATTCTGCCTCCCCCCCCCTCCTCCCCTCCCAACCTCCAACAAAAGTTTTTACAAGAGCTGTGAATATAATTCACACACTTTAAATAGTGTGTGTGTGTGTGTGTGTGTGTGTGTGTGTGTGTGTGTGTGTGTAGTGTAGTGTAGTGTGGTGTAGTGTGGTGTAGTATAGTGTGGTGTAGTGTAGTGCAGTGTAGTGTGTGTACAGAGGGATGTAGGTGTGTGTGTGTGTGTGTGTGTGTGTGTGTGTGTGTGTGTGTGCGCGCATGCGTGTGTGAGTGCATGTGCACCATTAATCAGCACACTGTGTGCAATCGTGTCTACGTTTCTGCAGGACCCACACACAGTTAACACAAAGTACCACACAATACACAAAGCTACACAAATCTATCTGGATATGCACATGCCCTGGTGTTTTAAACCTTCTAGGAAACTATCGCTAAATTGGCAGCCAACACAGACAATTCCAATGGTTTAGTTTTTAGACAAAAGACACAGACTAAGTAGGCATGCTGTACGACATTTGGTTACTATCTTTCTTTCTTCTTTTTTCCCCCAATGCTCATGCAAATTAGGAAGAATATTACCTCTGTTCACAAGGGAACATGTGCTCAACTTTTCTTGGAAATCCTAGCAGTGAAAACAAAAATAAATGAGTAAATAAAGCTGCTGAAATCAATGATACCCAGCATACCTTACTTTGGAAATGAATTAATGAGATTCCATATTGTGCATTACTGTATATCACATCATATACTTTGATGTAAGAGTAAAAATGTCACCAATGAAACTCTCACAATCATTAAATTTAAATATAGGATGTAAATATCTTAATCATATGTTCCAATACAGGAATTTTAATATACATATGCTCCAATACAGGATGCAAACATCTTATACATTGGCTCTAACACATGCTGTAAATATCTTATATGTATGCTTGAGAGGAAAGTTCAGTAACTATTTGATTTTGAAGGCCAACTGAAATGCTATAGTAAATGATATAATCATGTATTAAATGTTCAACCTCCTCAAACTACATTGTATTGTATTGTATTGTATTGTCCTTTTGTCACACCACATTTATCTGTGTCTCCCCAGGGAAAGCACATCACTACAATGAGTGTGCCAACTTTTTTTCTTTTCTTTTTTTCTGCCTGCAGGCGTATTTGTTTTCCTATCAAAGTGGAGTTTTCGACAGAATTTTGCCAGGGACAACCAATTTGTTGCAATGGGTTCTTTTACATGCTGCACACAGGAACGCACACTTAAGAAGGGGCAAAAATACTGGCGAATGTGGGAATCGAACCAGTGCACTCAGATTCCCTTGCTGCCTGGATGGACAAGTTACCATTTGGCCAACACTCCACTATTTGATATCATTTCAATCAGGTGGATTGCTAAACTCTGCAGCATTCCTTGATTACTCTCTCAGAACTGGTACCTCTTATCTCTAGTGCTGAGTCTGAGCAAGGTACATGGTGTAAATCATTTAACTTCATTGTTTGGGGCACACACCATGCATGTGCGCATGCTCATACACACACACATATACGTTTGAACTCACACACGCAAAGACACAAACTGAAGATGACAAGAAACAACTCTAACTGTCCTTGTAAAATAGAAAAAGGTCTTTCTGCCACACATAAAATAAACAATGATTTCACATATCTAAAAAAAACAACAACTGAAACACACAAATGACACCAGAACTACATTTAGTTTCCCTCTAACCTGTGTTCTCTCACTCCCAACCCTTCCTCCGCCCCCCTCTCCCTCACTCTCTCAATGCGTTTCTCTCCAACACATTACCTATAGCAATCCACTAACCAACCTCTACACACACACACACTCTCATTCATTTAAACACATTCACACATGTATACCAACAGACATAAACACATGCACGCATACCCACACAGCGCACTCAAAAGCAACTATGCACAAATTTTATAAAGTTAAGCCATACCTAAACTACCAATAACGGTGGTGTCGCGCAGTGATTATGATCAAGTAAGTGCAAGCTCACACACCAGTACACGTGTGCATATACTAACTGATAAAAACGCGCATGTGGGTTTAAAAGAGGAAAAGAGAGTTGGGGTGGGGAAGGGGAGGTTGGGGTGGGGGATGAGAAAAAGGGAAATGGGATGGAGGGGGTAGAAGGGGTAGGGGGTGGGGGGAGGGACCAAGTATTTGAAATTTGACATCAAAACAACTTGTGCAATGACTAAAGACACAGACCAAAGAAGAAGAAGAAAAAAAAAAAATTACAGCAAGATAAACTTGCCATGAAGTGAGCTCAATGCTCCTGAAATCTCACAGACAGACAAGAGAAATAGAGAGAGAAAGAGAGGGAGCAAGGGGGAGGGGGTGGGGGGGGGACAACCAAAAAAACAAAACAAACAAAAACAAACACCAAAAATAATAACAGGGAAGCAAAACCCCCTCTCACAAAAAACAAAGCAGAACAAAAACAAAACAAAAAACCAAACACAAAAACCTCTCTGCTGCAAAGGAGCCAAAACAACAGCAACAACAAACGAACGAAAACCCCCCAAAACCAACCCCCCCCCCCCCCCCCCTTTGATTACCTGTGGAGCCAGTGCTGAAGGACTGTGGCCAACATCAGGAACACCACACAGCACTGGAAAATGATTTTCATCGGCAGATTCTGCAAAAGAAAAACCAATTGTCCCCCCCCACCATGTAAAAATACCTGATCAGGCTCCAACCCTCAACATCATCACTCACACACTGACACACACGCCGCTCAAAGTCTCACACAATGCACGCACAAATGACAAGTTGCTTCAGATAACGTGCAGTGACACACTTCCTCATATAATACACAATGGCACACTGTCTCATAAAATATACAATGCCTATGATAATGGCACAGTGACACACTGCCTAGGAGAACACACGGTGACACACTGCCTCAGATAATATACAATGGCACACTCCTAGGGTAAAGTACTGTGACACACTGCCTTGGATAACATACAGTGACACACTGCCTGGGATAACACACAGTGATACACTTCCTCATATAACACACAATGCCACACTGCCTCAGAAAACATAGTGCTTCAGATAACACAGTGACACAGTGCTTCAGATAACACACAGTGACACACTGCTTCAGATAACACACAATGACACACTGCCTCATAACACCAAGTGACACATTGCCTCAAATAACACACAACAGCATATTGCCTCAGATATCACACAGTACCTCTTCTAACGCATAATAACACACTGCCTAAGATAATGCACAATGACTATCTTAAAGACAACAGAAAACATTTTAACATTACACCTACCATTCTCTACTGAATGAAAAGTACTTCCATAACTAATCATACAATCTGTCCTGTTAGCTTAAAACAACAAGATATCTCTTGGCCTGGCTGCCTATATTCAAAATAAATATTCTCCGTCAGGCTGAACAAGACCCTGTTTTATTTCTGTGAACAGCCTTCATGTGTATTTATGTACACACAAGACCAAATATCCGTGCTGAACATCCCGCAATATATGACAGCCTATGAGGGCAGGTTATGGAAAGTCAACATCCAGCATGCCCCCACCCCCAAAGGACAGAGTAAGACTGCCTAAATGTCAGGGTAAAAACAGTCACATATGTAAAAGCCCCTTTAGTTGAAACGATCGAGTGAAGGTAGGTACTGCAGCCCATAAAGGCAGAAGATCAGTCAGAGACAAAAGTGACATCCATTCTCACCTGGGTCAGGATGATGACGACGATGAAATTGAGAGGAACCCGGAAAATATTCATAGTTGTTGCTCGAGCTGGAGAAAAAAAAAAAAAAAAAAAAAAAAAATTACATTCAACATTATACATAAAAAGATATCATTTTTTATTCCATTCCAAACAGGAACACGTTTTGTTTAAACACCTGCTGACAATTTCTGATGCAAATGACGAGCCTTTATCTCCTGTATGTGTATCATTTTTATCATTCTGAACGGGGTCTGGCAGCAAGAGATGAAGTAAAAACACCTCCACTATTGACCGTACCTGATACTGTCAAATCTTCTCTTGAAAGAAATATTCTTCACATGGGTAAAAATGTGTGTGCCTACAAACACACGCACACACATGCATGAAGGTGTGCTCGCATACACACATATATCAAGAGTTATGTTTTGTCTTTTTCTTTACACTGATTATGGTGTTTAATCTTTCATACAATATCCTGCCTTAAAGTATTTCACCTTTCTTACATTGATTCTTGTGTTAAATCCTTTATACAATCACTCATCAGAAACTATGAGGTTCAGAAACAAAACTCTATATACTGACTTCAAGCTATCGATCAATTTCTGTGTCAGAAAACTTCTACTGTATATCATTTCTGCCCACGAATTTGCATTTAAAATGTTGTTTTTTTCAAAAGAATTTAAGTCAGGTAAGAACTCATTTATTTTGTGCACAGTTTTAGGACACCATACGGCTACTTATTGGAGGAGACCCTGCAAGTGAATTATTTTCATGGTGTTCAGAGGTGCAAGATGTCATTAAATGTAAGCAGGTTACCACCACCAACTCAACCCTCTACTGATGACAAGAATAGGGTTATTCTGACCCCCTTCGGGTCATTTGTGAATAGTAATGAACGACCCCTCCCCTAGTTGGAAATCACCCCTTTCTACAAGTTTAATCAAGCTATTGAAAAACGGAAGAGGGGTCATTCTGGGCTAGCCTTTTATGTCCCCCAACTCCTCTCCATTTAATTTACAACTTTACAGACGCTAACATGGGGGAGTTTTAATTCAGTAGCCTGTACTATTTTTAACTGGGCCAAATTTACCCATCAGTGTCTTTGCAAGCCAGTCAAAAAAAACCCAACAACAACGGCCCATATTCAAAGGGAGGGAGGGAGGCAGGGGGGCAAAATCAAACTGAAGGTATGGGTATGTGGGGGGGGGGGGGGGGGGGCAGTTCTAATTCGTTGAAGTTTATCCCCGAGGGGGAGTTGATGTGCAGGGGGGGTGGGGTGGGGGGGGATATGGGGGTCATTCCAGGCTATTCTACATAGACCCCGGGGTTGGGGGTACACACAGGCTGCGACACTGGCATCCCAACAGGTGGGGGCCAGGGGGGAAGGATGGGGACAGGGGCAATGGGAGAGAGGTGGGGGGGTGTGGGGAGTGGAGAAGCGAGCATGGTCTTACTTTCTTCGGGGACGTATTTGCCTCTCATGGTGCTGAGGGAGGGCCAGAAGATGCCCACGCACATCTCAAACACCAGGAACCCACTGAAGATCACCAGCTGGTTCTGCAGCAAACATCAGGAACAGACAGGCCAGTGATTCATTTATTGTCATGCATATGTTTCTCTCCCCATTCATGGTTTGTTGCCTTTTGACCAGATGCTTCTTCCCTGTTGCTTCATGCACATGCCAGTGGTTTTTTGGTTTTTTTTTTCTTTGTGTGTGTGTGTGTGTGTGTGTGTGTGTAAGAACACGTGTGTATGTGTGTGTGACCTTCAAGTATTGTATGCGTATGTCTAAGAGCATATGTGTGTGTGTGTGTGTGTGTGTGACATGCAAGTGCTCGTCTGTGTATGTCTAAGGAGCAGCTCAGACCAACAGAAAATCAATACTGGTCAACAATCAATAACAACAAGGAGGTGAGGAGTGTGGGTGTGGGAGACCGTGAGGAAAAGAGAGAGGGAGAGAATGCATGTAAAGGCATGGGAATGCATGCGTCTGTGTGTGCGATGCAAGTCAAAATGTTTGATTAACCGTTTGTCTGCTGACAAACCCCTGGTGAACTGAGATCACTATGGCATGAAAAAGTGAAGCTTTGTGCTCTCACCAATGATCTAACTGACTTGTAATGATGAAAATGTAATGCAATTCCCAGGAGGAAGGAGTAGGCACAGAGTGGCAGACTGACACCCTGGCCTGTCAGCTCTGTCTTATGTCAGTCAAGGGGTTAAGAAGACTATCTGTAAAAAATGTTGTATCATAATGTTTGTTCCTTCTTCCAAACTGATTTGTTTTATTCAAAAATACACACATACAAGATAGAAGACTGTTGGTGAGAAACGTCATATATATATATATATATATATATAGAGAGAGAGAGAGAGAGAGAGAGAGAGAGAGAAAAAAAAAAATATATATATATATATAAATGTTTGTTCTCAACTGATTTGTTTTATTCAGGAACATACACACGTAAGGTTCATCTTTAAAAAAAAAACAATCCAGAAAGCCTTACCCCGGGAAACCATACAGGGGTCAGGAGGGTTACTGCAGACACAAACAGTACAATCCTGAAAAAAAACCCCACCAGGAAACATTTATTGATCATTTGAATGCAATATGTCCGGTTAAAAAATCAACAACAACAAAAACACTCCAAAAAGACTCACTTGGTCACAAACGCAAGCCAAATAAAGGTCTACGTGGCAACGGCTAGGTCATCCTACATATTTTTGAGACACACTCTGTGTTAGTCCGTTTTCTTTTTCTTTTTTCTTTTGCACACCATTTTTTGGGGGGGGGGGGGGGGGGGGGGGGGGGGGGGGGGTGTTGCCAAATGTATGCAAACAGTGACAGGTCACTATACCTTAATACTGCTAAACGGCCCAACAGAACTGTGGAGCTGCTTCCGACATTCAGGCCATACTGTCTCCCATGGGTGAAACTTCAAACATCCTGAAGCACATTCTGACCACTCACAGTACTAAAACGAGGCATACTGAAAACAGAAACTAAATGAAGAACTCCTTCCATCCAAAGTCTTCAGTGATATGGTTTTTCGCCTCAGAAAATGGCGCCTCAATCACCAGAAAATCAAAATAAGACTGCGCAGTTGCGATGTGCAATAAATGTCAATGCAAAACATTGGATTGGAAATGAATCCAAATGTCTCCTTTCGAAAAACAAACTTCAAATGGACTCAAAATCATAATGTTCTTACAGACAGTGTAATGGTACAATGTGGCATTAAAAAAAACACTTGTAAGTTACATCTGAATCCTAAGGGTTCAAAAGGTCTGAAACTACTGCCCAATTACAGCATACACTCACCTCATGAAGCTCTCCACTGACGTGTACTTGGACAGCAGTTTGAATACTGAGGATCCAATCATGATGGCCACCTGCCCACCACATCATTCCAATGTCAGACACAAAAGAACAAACAACAACATAAAAAATTTAGAAATGCCAACCCCTGTCAAGTGTTTGTAGAACAACCAGGAAATTTGGTAGGAACATTTTGAACACTCAGACTTGGAGCCACATCAGCAAATGTACATTTTATCTACAAGACAACACTTGGGCCTAGCTCAACACAGTGTAACTGCTACAATTAAGCTGACTGGTCCACTTCATGCTGTTTCATTGCTTTCAATGTGTACACATACGCGATTAGCTGAGCATCATCATGTGAGACCAAGTTTAGTAGTGACTGCCCTGGCCTCATAATCGATAGGGTCTAGAGCGTCTGGGCAATGTTACTACAGGAAAACATGTGACCATGCTATGTAGTCAAAAATGAACTCGTTGGAACAATTTTGACACTGGCATAACATCAGAACAAACTGCAATCGAGCGTAACAAAATATGGCAAAATCGTAACAGTTGGAATCTCTGAAAATTAAACAAAAGAAACAAAAAACTTACCACCTCACAATTACGATACACACACTCACCTGACCCCCCAGTCCCCATCCCTTAAAACCCTTTGACTGTTGCTGACAAGGAAGCTTATCAGTGAGAGGTTACAGGTCAGAAACGTTTGTCAGCAGTCTTGATGTGGACTCCCTCCTCATGGGATCTCATCACTTGTGCTCATTAAGATCAATAACACTACTTAAAAAGTACACAAAAAGCCGCTCTTGCATTTCAAATTCATGCCACACTGACCTCATTTCAACAATGTTCAGCAGTCAACAGTTAAAAATTCATGATTTTTTGTTGTTGCAAAGTCATCATTTGACCCCTGTTAGGACATGGAGGATAGACAGTAGCAACCAATGCATTTTCTTCAGTAACAGAAGGTGCTCAAAGGCAACTGAGCATCATAGATTTGTTTGGTGATTTAACAACCAATAAAATTTTTTTTTTAAATCACAACATTTAAAGTCAATCTTACACATAAAAGCGGTGATTGAATAAAGAAAAGAACATGTCCACCTTTCCTTTCTTTATCAATTTTCCCAGCTTTAAACAGATTCCCCTCCATGGTTTGAATAAAGTACAAAAACTGAAAACAGACTAGGTCTTCATGTACTCACTAAATGAACAAAATGACTTCTAAGATCATCAAATTTTCGACATCCCCTTACAAGTTAATACTCGCCTTCAGTTACACCCCTATCACAGTTATGGCAAGTGCACATTTCTCATGGAATTAACGCTATGGTGCCTGCCGACTTCAATTGGCAACTTATGTTAACAACATCAAAACTGAAATAAAGATATGAAATATTTATCTGCCTCACCCACTTCAAATTCCTGCCAATCAAACAAAAGGTGTCCACATTAGCATACCTGATCCACCTATGTCCATTCAAACTTTGAACTCCTAAGATGAACCCTTTCAGCACTGTAAGGATCACAGCTGTTGCAGCCTTCCCCCTTTTTTGAGGGGGAGGGGGGCGGGGGCAAGTGGGGGGGGGGGGGGGGTGGCCTTAGATGGGGAGCTGGTACCTTACTCCATGTTTGGTAGAATATACCTAAACATGTCGAACAGGATCAAACCGATAGGCCTCGTTTGCACCAGTTCCACATGGTACAGTATATGTCTCCAAAGAGTAATTTTTATATAATCTAAAAACTAAAACAATGACAGTAACATTGCAAACATTGACAGGTGAGGCAAGATTGACAGGCTAGGCAAAATGTGAACTGATTACATTTCACATAGATCATTCACATACTTCCTCACCTGTCAGTGTTTTCAATGATCATTCTGATACCACTGTCAGGATCAAAAGCACTGTGTACATAGCTGTGAAGTTTGTTTAACCCTTTCGCTGCCAGGGAAATAAAGTTCAAGTGAAATCTTTTTGCCAGGGTTTTTTCACACACACACACACAAAAAAAGGTATATATTTTCAAAAAAATTCTGTGCTCTTTGTTATTGGAGAAAGACCCATAAAAGTATACATTTTCTGAATGGTAAATGAATATAGAATATAAACCAAGTGATGTTTTCCAATTTTATATATTTTCAGTGACATGCTGTTGTTTCGAAATCAGTGCTTTGTTTTTTGTCACATTTTCAACCTGTTGATTACAAACATTAGTCAGGTAATTTGCACTAAAATATCATATTTTCTGGACAAATGGATAATACCTGTACACACAAATTATACTAGAACAACCACAATAAAAAGAAAAAAGAAAAAAAAAAGATAAATACACAAGGCACTGTGACTACTCCAAGTGATAACACACATGGATGTGAGGCCACGCCCCCTCGGTCTCCACCCCCTCCTCTTCACCCTACTCACACGGTCTGCTACAGCTGTACAGCCAGCATCACTCACTGACAGTCATATCTTGGCCAGTCTCTTCACTGCTCCCTTTATTTTCTATCAAATCATTCAATAAAAGTTCACCACTGTCTCCTCCTTTGAATTTACACTTCAATTCTTTCTGTTCATCAGCTAAAGGAAGCAATATTGGTTGATATAGTGCACCACGATCGTATGTCTTGAGCACGGTGTCCAACATTTTGTTGAGCGAGCGAGGAGAGGAGCCAGGCAAACACTGCGGCAGTAACGCAACCAAAATGTTCAAATAAAGGACAGCCTCATGATGTAGTGGGGTTTCTAGCTATGAATAGAATCTTGAAAGATTCCCCAAGCTAAAGCTACCAATATTTTTGTCAACAAACTCAATACAAACCAGGGAAAAGTCAGTATATTTCGATGACGAGTTATCTTGTCATTGTGGCAGTGAAGCATACACGCTTGCACTGACGAGTTATCTCATCATATCGGCAGCCTAAGGGTTAATACTTGCTAAGTAGTGAAACACAACTTTTTAGCAATGACCAAAAACAAAACTTTAAAAAGAAGCATTTCAAAATGCTCAAACTGCTTCAAAACTTTGTCAGTAAATTGCACAGAAGTTTAATAAGTTGTGTCCCTTGACTAACTGTTTCTACTTAATTGTAACTCATGAAAGGTTGAAAAACTGGTTTAATGGACTGGGATCTACTGCCCTAGCTTTGCTTCTGCATAGGCACACACACACACACACACACACACACAAAAAAAACCCCGCACACTGGCACCCAAGCAGTGTTTATGTGCAGGATGGAATGAGTGAAATCCCTTCAGAGTTGCTGATCACCTCATCCCCAAAATCAGTGTTATGCGTTACAGTCGTCCCGTTTGCAAACTGCACTGCTTAATTAACTTCTCCACTTCCCCTTGAGACAAACCAAAAGACACTCTAGTGTCTGAAACACACTCACCATGAACGCCGCGAAAATATGACCGTGGGGGATGGCCCCTCGGTGTCCGTCATCGGACATTTTGTCAGCGGCGCTGGCGACAGGGGTAAGGGCAGGGGTCCACTCCAACACAAAGACGTACATGGAGCCCTCAAACAGCGACTGGATCAGTCCCAGACACAAGATCTTGGGGTCTGAAAATGACATCAGTCAGTCACCACACTTCTATTCTTCTGCCTCACCACTGAGCATTTCCTTGACCTGTTCACAGCAAGAAAAAAAAAAACAGGAAAAGAAAGCTCTCTTGCTGTTTCTTCATTGTATTGTATTGTATTTTATCTATTGTATTGTACTGTGTTGCATTGTATCTACTGTATTGTACTGTGTTGTACTGCACTGTATTGGAGACTGGATTGGACTTGTACTGGGTTGGGGTGAGTTGTATTTATTTTGTTGGGCTGGGAGGCGTAGCACTGAATTGTATTGTAGTATACGGTACAACAATGCATTGCATTGTATTGTATTGCATCGTACTGTTTTGCACTGTACTGTTTTGTATTGTATTGTATTGTATTGTATTGTATTGCATCCCATAGCATTGCATTGTATTGTATTCCTTCCTGTCACAGTAGATTTCACTGCACAAAATTTGGGCTGCTCTCCCATGGGAGAGTGCATCACTACAGTGCAGTGTCAGCCCTTTTTTTCCTGTCTGCAAGTGTTTTTTCAATCTTTTGTTTTTAAAACTCAAAGTGGATTTTTCAACACCATTTTGCCAGTGACAATCCTTTTGCTGGTGTTGATTTAAAAAAAAAATTTTTAATTTATTATTTTTTTTACATGCTCAAAGTGCATGCTGCACAAAGAACCTCAGTTCATTGTCTCAACCGAATGACTAGCACCAAGAGGGGGGAGAGGGGGGGGGCGGGGAGAATCCTGGTCTGAATAAAGGACTCGAACCTGTCAAACACTCGTTTCCAAGTCAGGCACATTACCACCTGGCCTCTGTTCATTCCTGTCCTGGCATCATCTTTGACACAAACACAATACAGAGGGTAAAAAGAAGATATACTTTTCTTGTTCTGCATTTTCTGGCAAACTCTCGGGGTCAACGACGTTACAGTGGGGGGGGAAAAAACATGACAAACATGTTGTTGTTTTGTATGAGTCTGAACATGCAAGTGTGCATGCTGGGGGTGCACGTAAGCCTGCCTGCATGTGCGTATGTCTTGCACATCTACACATATAAACATCGTGAATGTGCACGCACAGTTTGCATCCTGTTATGCGGGTGTTTTTTTTTCAGCTCCAGTGTAATGATAACAACATGATGATAATAATACAATTTAACAATATGATAAAAATACCATGATAACAATACAGTAAAGATATGATAACAATATGGCGGTCATGTCAACAGGTGCACACTGCCCTAAGAACGCTACACAGTGAAACGTTTGTTACCAAGTACGGAAGAAGACCACCTCTGCAGCCACCACCAGAGGTCTGTCTACCTGTGTGGATGGTCTGTCTACCTGTGTGGATGGTCTGTTTACCTGTGTGGATGGCCTGTCTACCTGTGTGGATGGTCTGTTTACCTGTGTGGATGGCCTGTCTACCTGTGTGGATGGTCTGTTTACCTGTGTGGATGGCCTGTCTACCTGTGTGGATGGTCTGTCTAACTGTGTGGATGGCCTGTCTACCTGTGTGGATGGTCTGTTTACCTGTGCAGATGGTCTGTTTACCTGTGTGGAAGGTCTAGCTCTACCACTGCAGATGGTCTATCTACTGTGTGGATGGGCTGTCTGCCTGTGCTGATGGTCTTTCTACCTGTGCGGATGATGTTTACCTGTGCAGATGGTCTGTTTATCTGTGCGGAAGGTCTAGCTCTACCATTGCAGATGGTCTATCTACTGTGTGGATGGGCTGTCTGCCTGTGCTGATGGTCTTTCTACCTGTGCGGATGGTCTGTTTACCTGTGTGGATGGTCTGTCTACCTGTGTGGATGGTCTGTTTACCTGTGTGGAAGGTCTAGCTCTACCACTGCAGATGGTCTATCTACTGTGTGGATGGGCTGTCTGCCTGTGCTGATGGTCTTTCTACCTGTGCGGATGATGTTTACCTGTGCAGATGATCTGTTTACCTGTGCAAAAGGTCTAGCTCTACCACTGCAGATGGTCTATCTGCAGTGTGGATGGGCTGTCTGCCTGTGCCGATGGTCTTTCTACCTGTGCAGATGGTCTGTTTACCTGTGCAGATGGTCTGTTTACCTGTGCGGAAGGTCTAGCTCTACCACTGCAGATGGTCTATCTACAGTGTGGATGGGCTGTCTGCCTGTGCCGATGGTCTTTCTACCTGTGCAGATGGTCTGTTTACCTGTGTGGATGGTCTGTCTACCTGTGTGGATGGTCTGTTTACCTGATCTGTTTACCTGTGCAGATGGGCTCTTTACCTGTGCAGATGGTCTATCTCTACCAGAGCGTATGGTCTATCTACCTGCATGGGTAGTCTGTCTACCTGTGCGGATGGTCTGTTTACCTGTGCAGACGGTCTACCTCTACCACTGCAAATGGTTTATCTAATGCGTGGATGGGCTGTCCACCTGTGCTGATGGTCTGTTTACCTGTGTGGATGATCTGTCTACCTGTGTGTAGGGTCTGTGTACCTGTGCTGAGAGTCTCCATCAACCACTGCAGATGGTCTGTCTAGCTGTGTGCATGGTCTGTCTACCTGTGTGGATAGTCTGACTACCTGAGTGGACAGTCTGACTACCTGTGCGGATGGCAGAGATGGCGGTGGAGAAGCTCTTCTTGAGGTCGCTGCTCTTGTCCCCGTAGTTCTCTGGCCAGGTCATGATGATGACCACCACCATCACCGCAAGCACCGACATCGACACGTCAAACGGAGCCCTGCAACGACACACAGCACAATGCACCACCACCATCCTGACGTTTTCATCGCTTCGCATCATGGCAAATGGAGCCCTGCAACTACACACTGCACATAGCACAATGCACACACACCCCCACCCCTCCATGCCCCCTATCCCTACCACCACCCATGAGAATCTCACTGTTTCGCATGATGTCAAAAAGAGCTCTGCAATGACACACAGCACAATTCAGCCCCTGTACCCCCACTCCCCTGACAATCTCATCGCTTCGCAACACATCAAAATCAAAGGAAGCCTTGCAACTACACACAACACACTGTACAATGCACCCCTCCCCCCCAATCATCTCCCACCACCCACAACAATCTCAATGCTTCGTACCATGTCAAAGAGAGCCCTGCAATGACACATGACACACAGCACAAAGCACCATCCCTCTCCTGACAATCTCATCACTCTGATTAAAAATAGAAATTAAAAAAAAAAAAAGAAGAAGAAAAACTGGTGAACTTTTTCCAATGAAATGAATACTGTATCTGACAGGTGCAATAGCCGAGTTGTTATCAGAGCAAAGGACTTTCAGTCTTGGGGCCCTGAATTTGAGTCAAGTCTGCGCCTGGTCGGTTATGGGTGTAGATGTTTCTGATTAACTTGTGTCACTGACCTGCTGGTGCCCCAACCTCTTTCATGTGTTCACTACACACATGCAGAACATCGAGTATGCAGGGTTCAGGTTTCATGTCAGTCATTGGTTAATGATGCATACAATTTTTAAATGACCCATCGATGTGGCAGCCAGTGGGTCACTTGACAAAAAAAAAAAAAAAAAAAAAAAAAATCATTCATGCTAAAAGAAACAGTTCTGCAACACGAGTCTCTGACAAAACTTTTTCACAATCAGAGCAGTGGACACCTAGAACGACTTGGACAACAATGTGGTAAACGCAAAAACACTCAACAGCTTCAAAAATATGACAGAACATGTCTTCGAAGACCACATGTTCTGCAGAGACCTTCGCCATCCGCTCCGAACCACCCAAGTCAAGCCCGCTGCCACCCACCACTCAGTTACAGACTCGGCTGAAGCTTAGATACGGTCAAAAGATCATTTAGAATTAGCTCCACAGTTAGGTAACTTAGTTCTGATCAAAAGATCAGCAAAAGGTCTTGCGGCCCAAGTTTAAGTTGAAATACTATACTACTATACTGTTGTTGTTGTTTTTTGTATTTTTTTTTCTTATTCTCCTGCAAAACAATCATGATTGCAGTTTCTACCTAAAAAAAAAAAAAAAAAAGAAGAAGAAAAAAAGTTACTGTTGATGCTCTGTGGTTCAACATAGAGCAGATGAACATTGTGAAAAAAAAAACCCCATCAAAACTTGGTACCTTGCCAGGAAAGGAAATAAGGTACGCTTACAAAAAGGCATTGTTGCTTGCGTAAGGTGAACTGTGGCAGAATAGCTTTTCACTTTTCCGCCTGTCTCCTTGATTGAGGAGAGCTTCAATACATGAAGGACATCTCACCATGATAAATCATCGTGGAGAATGCTGCTAAAAGGAGCTGTCTAATGTCAAGAAAGACCGAACGGCTGTTCAGAACAGTTGCAATCTCTTCTATTCTTTACACATCTGGAGAATCTGAATCAAAAGATTTCTTCAGTGTTCATGGGCAAATTATGTGTTTACTTCGTTGATGTTATGCAAGAGTGTGGCACATTCAAGTAAAATTGAGATCCGATCAAGATACGCAAAACAAACTTTTATTTGCATGACCATTTTAAATTTAATTCAGTCATTTACGCAGCCATGCTTCATTTCTGGGATGTGCTCGTGTTTCCATAACCCAAATTACATGTACTGACTTAGGTAACATAATCTTAAAAGTGCATTAGAACTTCTTCCTGTGTATACTGTTACTAGTATGCACAAGAATGGAAGATACCCACGCCTACACTCTATGACAAGAAATAATCAGTAATCCATCAAGCATCAAAAGGACACACACACACACACACACACACACACACTTACTCACTAATGTGCAAGCTCAATGTATTTTTCTCACCCACTGCTTTTTCTTCCCCTCATCTAATTTCACTAACAGTCAAAAGCTAATCTAAAGAAACATATACAAACTAACACACACACACACACACACACACACACACACACACACACAATTTCTTTCTTCCTACTTTGCTCCATGATAACATTACGCATGGAGGAACAAGGGAATGAAACAAAAGGAAAAAGAAAAGGAAGACAGACAGACGGAAAGACAGACAGAGAAAGAGTGGGAAGGGGGGGCATGTAGCTGATGCCAAAACACTGATGTCTTGCTAATGATTGGAAATACACACACACACACACAACAATCCCACTCTCCTTTCAGGTTTTTCTCTTCTTCTTCTTTGTGTGTGGGTGTGTGTGTGTGAGGGTATGGTAAAAAAAAACAACAACAAAAAAAACAGCTTCTAGCTTATCATTTTGCCCTCTATAAAACATTTGAGTTTGAGTTCAGTCAGGTTCGCCTCCCCCACCTCTCCTGAACTGCACCCCCACACATACATACTCCTCCCCCAAGGGCATACAGAGCACTAGGCAAAAAAAAAAAAAAAGAAAAAAAAAAAAGAGGCTTGAATCAATGTGTCAAAAAATATACACAGTGTGAAATGCAATCAAGGCGACAGCTTGATCACTGAAGGCTGCAAGAATAATAACAATATGAAAGCTGGAGAAACTAAATATTTTGTCAAGATCTCCACATGCTTGTGTATGCAGTGTGTGTGTGTGTGTGTGTGTGTGTGTGTGTGTGTGTTTGCTGGTGTACATGTGTGTGTATGTGTATGGAGAGAAAAAGATTCAAGATTCAAAAACTTTATTACTCAAGGATAAAGATTTTAGGCATCGCCCGGTCTTCCAATCTGTCCTTGTGACAACAATAACAACATTAACGATAACGATACAAAAATAATAATTTTGTTAACACTGCTACATCTACTGCTACTACAATGAAGAATGATCACCATCATCATCATTAACATCGTAAAAAGTAATAAAACGAACGCATTCATACATTCATATCCATACACATGCACACACTCTCTCCACCCAACATACACACACACACACACACACATACTTATGCACATACAGAGACATGACCGAAGTGAGAAACATATAGCGGACATAAAGAAAACAGAGAAGCACAACTTTACCATTGCACATATACAAAAGTGATTAATTTGCTGATGCAGATGTTACAGGTAATAACATCCAATTTACAGGCGAACAAGTAAAAGCATTAAAGCACAAAGGTAGAAATAAAATAAATTCACTGCATGTAGGTATAGATACAAACTTCACGGAAAAAGCATGATTTTTGTCCTTTTTAGCTGGTTATTAAAAGAAAAGAAAAAAAAAGCTTTATGGGCCTATTGTTTGTGGAGCAGAAGTTCTTGTATGCTTGATTTGAAGGAACGTAATGAATCGCACGTCTTAATGAACGAAGGAAGAAAGTTCCCAGCAGATGGTCCAAAAATGCAAAGCTAGATTTGTACAAATCGATGCGCACATGAGGCAGAATATAATTATCTGAATCGTAACGCTCTGATGCCCGTTGAACAAGGTCACTGAGGTATGGTAGTGACATGTTTTTGTGTACTTTGAACATGAGGACCATTTTATTGTAGTCGAACTGCTTGCATAGTGGTAATATTTCGAGAGAGAGAGAGAGAGAGAGAGAGAGAGAGAGAGAGAGAGAGAGAGAAAGCAAGCGAGAGAGAAAGCAAGAGAGGGGGACAAAGAGAGTGAGTGTGTGTGTGTGAACATGCTTTCATGCGTGTGTGTAGTGTGCATGTGTTGCACACGAACACATACATAGCATGTTTGGCATGCATGTCTGATGTGTGTGCGTGTGTTGTGTGTGTGTGTGTGTGTGTGTGTGTGTGTGTGTGTGCGTGTTGCATGCATGTACACACACACACACACAGATTGAAAAATGAGCCTGCATTGTCGGTCAAGACAAAACAGATAGTTACATGTGATGCATACACTTTCACAAACACATCAGCATGCACTACAGGCACATTTGATCCAGCCAGTCGGAACACGCCACAACTGCTGTGCATGCCTGTGTGGCAATGCACATCCCTGGTATACCTGTCTCTCCCTCTCTGCAATTATATTTTGATATATATGTAAAGCCCTCTTGGCTGAGAGAGTGCGGGGATGCAACTTGGGCAAGACACTCTCCACTATGATCAAACTGTATTTGTAGCCCCTGACGGTCATAGTCAAACAGGGCTGACTATCATACATGTATACATGTTTTTCACCTTTCGAGACTAGATGCTGATTTCTTCAAACTGATGGCGTTGTTTGCTACTTCTTTCTCATCTCTTTCCTCCTTCATTTTTCTTCTCATTCTTTCTACTTCTTTTTCTTTAAGATTATTCTATGTTTTGTTATATCTTTTTTTTTCTTCTTTTTTTTTTTGTGAGGGCCAGGTACAAAGAAGCTTAGAGGTTATCCTTTTACCATTTATATAAATTTCAAGTTCAAGTTTGAGTTTGACTTCGAGTTCTCCATTTCCATCTTCAGCTTTTCACAAAATGCTGCAAGGTGATGCCACTGCTCACCAACACACTGCACACACTTCACACACAAACAAGTAACATGCACACACTTCACACACAAACACAATCACACAACACACACACACACAAATAACATGCACACACTTCAAACACAAACACACTCATGCAATACACACACACACTACAAACACATACACATAGAAGAGCTTGATAAAAGATTCATTTTCACACACACACACACACAATACCCAAACACTACAAACACATACACATAGAAGAACCTGATAAACAATTCATTTTCTCCAGCTTTCCAATCACTGTTCTCACAATCATCAAGCTGTCACCCTGATTGATTTACAGCTTGCAGTGTTGTTTTTTGGGGGGGTTTGGTTTGCTTTGTTGCCATGGTATACCAAGTCAGGATTGTGAGTGTTGGGGGTTGGGGGAGGGAGGGTTGGGGGGCGGGGGTGGGGGGGGGGGGGAAGACAGGAGGATTGTGTGTGTGTGGGTGGTGGTGGTGGTAGAGGGGGGTTGTGGGTGTGTGTGGGTGGTGGGGGAGAGCATTGTGGGAGTGTGGGAGACAGATCAATATTCTGGTAGCTCTTACAATTCCCCTCTTTTTCTGTCTGTCCATCTTTTTTTTTCTTTTTTTTTTTTTTCTCTTTTCATTTCATTCCCACACACCTCAATATGTGATCACTGAAAAAAAAAAACAGAAAGAAAGAAATTGTGGGCAATATCCAAAATGTTTCCCCTCAAGACCGAATGAATAGCGTTCACAACAAGGATTGGACTTTCACTCCCTCAGTCACACGAAGGGGTGGAAGGGAAGAAATGTGGGTATTGCCAAAATTGTGTGTGTGTGTGTGTGTGTGTGTGTGTGTGTGTGAATGCAGTGCGTATGCAGTGTATGTAGTATGAGTGTGTATGTGTGGGACTCTGTGTGTGTGTGTGTGTGTGTGTGTGTGTGTGTGTGTGTGTGTGAGTGCATGTGTGTGTGTGTGTGTGTGTGTGTGTGTGTGTGTGTGTGTGTGTGTGTGAGTGCATGTGCTTTCTTTAGTATCAACATCTTTTCACAGGGGTTCTGACAGCAAGCAAACATAAAGGAGACAAGACCAGCACTCTCTCTCTCTCTTTCTCTCGACTTGCCCTGGGCCATGGTGATTCAAACAGGCACAAGATGTGGTATGGAGCTAGTGTCAGTGGTGAATCAAACCTTATAAAACATGCATTCAGAACGAAGTGTGTGTGTGTGTGTGTGTGTGTGTGTGTGTGTAAGCATTTTGTTTGTGTGATTGTGTGTGTGTGTGTGTGCCTACATCACGCGGGTGTTGTATGGTATGTGTCATATGATGTATGTGTGTGTGTGTGTGTGTGTGTGTGTGTGTGTGTGTGTGTGTGTAGTGTGTAAGTAGTGTGTGTGTGTGTGTGTGTGTGTGTGTGCACGCGCGGCACACACCTGTAAGTGTATGTGTACTCCAACCTGTGTGCACTGTATGCTTCAACCACCCTCCCTATATCACGATATCATACACAATGTACATTCATAAGGAAAACCGAAAAGTTACCAGTAAAGAAGAAAACAACCTGTGGTGCAATTTAACTTTGTTTTTCACTTATAGCTCTTCTGCCCCACCCCAACCTCCCCACATATAGCTTTTCTGCCCCACCCCAACCTCCCCACATATAGCTCTTCTGCCCCACCCCAACCTCCCCACATATAACTCTTCTGCCCCACCCTAACCCCCCCCCCCCTCCTCCCCCACAAACCCCACTCTCCCCACCCCAATAAATAACACCTGTGACTGAAATAAAAATGAATCTTTATATGTATACTAAAAATCCAAAAATCCATACTTCATAAAAGCTACAGGAGACTTGTTCAAATAAACTGAAAAGAACACTTAGCTCACTCCATTGTCTATCTCTGTGTGTGCGTGTGTGTGTGTGTGTGTGTGTGTGTGTGTATTTTTGACTCACTTTGTTTACACAAGTGAGTCAAAAATACACACTTACACACACACACACACAATGTTTTAACCCGGTGTTCGGTTGTCTGTGTGTGTGTGTGTGTGTGTGGTAAACTTTAACATTACCATTTTCTCTGCAAATACTTCGTCAGATGACACCAAATTAGGCATAAAAATAGGAAAAATTCAGTTCTTTCCAGTCATCTTGTTTGAAACAATATTGCACCTCTGGGATGGGCACAAAAAAATTTTAAAAAGAAACCAAATTATATGCAAACTGCATTTACTGTTATATTTATATTTTTTTTATTCTCTAAACTTGGCACTTTGATATGATAACAACAACAGCAGTCATTTTTATCATTTTTTGTTCAAACAGGAACTTCTTTTGCTAAGCATGGAAGTTATATTTATTTTTCAAACGTTTTGGTGCAGATAGTAAAAAAAAAAAGAAATTAATCTGTAATTAATGCTAGGGGACTTAATTTGCTTTAAACTGATCTTTCTCATCTTAAACATTACATTTTGAAATTATACTCAATACATAAAAAGCTTGTGTGTTTTACTCTCAGTGTACAGGGCTTTCACTATGTTCATTCGCCCAAGTGGTCTTTTTCGGAAAATACTAAAATCAATACGACGAGTGGACTTTATACATCTATTGGCTGAGCCCTGAAGGTCATGGGCAAAAATCAATTGCGTACACATATTTATACATATTCAAAGCGTGTGCTCATATTCTTCGCGAACGACGTCATTTTGTTTCAAGTTGTTGACCTGCCTGTTCAATCCTATATTCAATCGACAATACACGATAACATGTGATGGAAAGTTGGAGAAGGAGACCGTTAAATATTTATTCAGAGAAAGATTTGTGAATGCCTCACCACTTACTGGATTATGCCCCAAACTGCCATAAAGATACCCATAAAATCAGTCGGAGTTCACAGTTAAAAATAATAAACCATGAGAGTTAATACCCTTGAATTGATGTAACGCAAAAATTTCCAGTCTTGACTTTTCTCAAAATGAAGTCCTTTTCACTTCATACAACGTTTAGAAGTACTTGTACTTGGCTCTACATGTTATTAGTTTAACAAAATACTCAATTTTCATATCAGCTTTAAAACTATAAAACTAGAATGAACATAAAAGAGAAACTAAATCGACTGTGTCAGCTGGGTGTAACTAAACTTGTACATCTATCTAGATCCAGAGAAAATGGCTAAATGTTGCATTGTGATTGCGGCGATAGCCACATCTCCTTTACCGTGGACTTAAAAAGAATTTTTAATTGTCCTTAAAGATTTTTCGAATGCCCAAGATACACCAGAATAATATGATTTGAAAAGCATTCTCACTGCGAATACCGCAATTGATTTATCACCCTTTAAAAAAAGCATGTTTAAATATTATATTTTTGAACGTCAGTTAAGGAGCCACGATAGTGTAATGGATAAGACAGTTTCTTCTCATCCGAACACGCGGGGTTCGAATCTGCCGTTAGGACTTTTTTTTTCTTTTTTCTTTTAACCCGAAGCTTTATAATAACAAATACAGAACACATTTTAAAGATTAGATTTCACAGTCTTGAAGGCCTTGCCTCTCTTGTTTATTGTTGTTTTGTTTGTCCGTTGTTGTTGTTTTTGTTTTGTTTTGTTTTGTGTGTGTGTGTGTGTGTGTGTTTGTGTGTGATGAACAGCAGAAAGTGAGAGACATAACTGTCCAATATTCAAGAAATCCAACAAATCTAATGTCAAATTTTCCATTTGGGACCTACATACTACACCCCCCACCTCCCCCCCAAAAAAGGACCAAAAAATCCAAAACAGAAAAAAGAAAAAAAACAGAAGGGCCAGCACACACAAACACATGCAAATGCTCATGCACACACACACACTCACACACACACACACTGCACAAACACAAACTACACACACACTGCACTCACAAACACAACACACACCTAACACAGAAACAGACATAACACAAACACGCACACACTAAGTATATATATATATATATATATATATATATATATATATATATGTATATATATATATATATATATATATATATACACACACACTACACTCACACACACACACACTGTTTACATTCACTACACACCAGCACAAACATGCTAAACTAACACACAACAAACACACCTCCCTCAATCTCCACCTCCAGTGCCCCTCCACACCCCGCATCCCCCTAACACTTCTAAATACACCCCCACCCTTCCCTCCTGCTACACACACACACACACACGCACACACACACACAAATTGGGCTCCTTTCATTGGAGCAGTCTCTCTCTTTGGAAATGCGACCCACTGGTACAAGTTCTTTCGTTGGGATACAAACACAGAAACAACCCTCAGAACTCACACAAAACCGAACATGTCGGCAAACTTCTGGGCCACCAGTCCGGCCACGATGGCAGTCAGCGAGTTTCCCAGGACGGCAAGACTGAAGATGTTGCCCAGAAGGTCTGACTCATAGCCACGCTGAAACAGTCAAGTGAAGGCAGATCAAGTCAGGTCAAGTCAAACACACACAAACACAAGCACACAAACACTTGCATGCACACGTACACACAAACACAAGCAATGCACACACGGACACAAACAGCAATATACTGACACATACAGTGGTACAGGTGCACGCACAACCACTGACAAAGGCACACACCTTACAGCGTTCATAGATGAGCCAGAGGACTCACACATGCAGACACACACACACATATAACGATACACTGACACATACAGTAGTATACTCTCTCTCACACACACACACACACACACAAACACTGACAAAGACATACACTTTAAGGTGTTCACAGATGAGCATGGACACACACACAGACACACACACACACCTTATGGTGTTCACAGATGAGCCAGATCTCTCTCTCACACACACACACACACACACACACACACACTCTCAGAGACTCACTCACTTACTACACACACACACACACACACACAAAGACACACACCTTATGGTGTTCAAAGATGAGCCAGGACTCAAAGGCACTGTACAAGATGGATGTGGCCATCCCTCCCAGTAGGCGCCCCACCATGAGGATCCAGAAATTGGCAAAATGCTGAAATCACACACACACACACACACACACAAACACGCACGCGCGCGCACCACACACACACGCACATACACACACCACACACACACACACGCACGCACACACACACACACATGCACACGCACACACACAAACAAGCAAGCACACACCCACACACACAAAATTTACATGGTCACCTTTATCAAACTGCCAGGAAGTATATAAAAAAAAAAGTCAATCTAGAAACAAAGTACAGTATGGTGACAGCATGCCATACATAAATGTCAAATACATTCTTTTCATGTTCTACAGTATTATCTTCTTTTCTTTTTTTTTTCTTTTTTTTTTTTTCCTTCTTTTTGCCTTAAGTAAAGTAACAGAAGACTTTAAAGAAAAAACTTCAAATAAACTTATCTTGAAGTGAACTGACCCAAAAGCAAAGTAAAATGAACAGATCTCAAAATAAACTAAAATAAATTTTCTTGAAATAAACTGACAGTGAAATAAACTGAAATATACTGATCTTGAAATGAAGTTAAACAAATTGATCTTGAAATAAACTGATTTTGAAATAAACTAAAATTAACTGATTATGAAATAAACTGATCTTGAAATAAAGTGAAATAAACTGATTTTAAAATACACTAATTGACTTTGGAATGAAGAAGAATACCCCACCCCTTTAAAAGGGGCTGTGGCCTTTCTTGAATAAATTATCCATATCTGCATCTCTATTTTTTTCCCCACAACAAGAGGATAACTTCACAGTGGCCAGATAAAAAAAGAGAGCAAAATTAGGAAG
>NC_134883.1:28807661-28810161 GCF_041734735.1 Babylonia areolata | reverse complement strand
GGAGTCCTTCTTTCCAGACTTGTCAAAGGCGCTTGTGAGGTCTACAAAGACAGGCAAGGTCGTCATCTTTTTTCTGGAAAGTGTCAATATCTTGGGTCAGGTGGGCAATATTGTCTTCAGGGCATCTGTGTCGTCAAAAACCTGATTGTGCCATTTTTTTTCAGATGATAATGGAGTCTTCTGTTCATTATCCGCTCCATGGCCTTGCCAAGGCAGCTTCGCAAGCTAATTGGTCGATAGCTTCCTTGTTGGTCTTGTCTTATCCCATCTTTAGCACAGGAATGATGGCAGCTTCCTTCCAGCTGTGGGTGAACATTCCTCGATATAATATATTGATGCTCAGATGTTTTATCATCTCATTTGTTATGCCATCTTTTCAAGGAGCCTTTTTGTTCTTTAATTTCCTAATGGCATGATTTAGCTCTTGGATGGTGAAATCTGTAGTCATGGCTGATGTTAGAGTGAGTTTCCAAAGACCTTGTTTGGTGTTCATTCTGTTCTGCAAAAGTGGTCTCACTATCACTCAACAAAGAGACAAGTTTTCTTTTTGCAAAAGACAACTTATTATTATAGATCAGCAAAGAGAGTATCTTTTTGCAAAAGAGGACTTTCTGCAATTGATCTGCAAGTGAGGACTTTCTATTGGTCTGCAAAAAGACTATTGTGCAAAAGAGGACTTACTATCTGTCAGCAAAGGAGCCGACTACGGTGCCAAAAATCATGCTGGAGCCAAAGCCAGCCACGAACAGAAGCTCAATCTGGTGTGTGCTCATCCCGTAGCTGTCATACAGAGCATACACGTGTGGGCCTTGCATCCAGTCTCCCGCTGAAAGGAGAGAAAAAAGCAAGCTGAAAGAACTTTCTGCATTCTCAGTAGCTGTATAAAGTAATCACTTAATGCAAGATTTCATTGATAATGTCTACTTAGTCAAAGGAGATGATGAGCACAGCACTGAACCAATCAGTTTCCACAACTAGAGAAGAGAGAAGTCTGATCTTAACCAAATCCCCACTCTTACTGTGTTGCATATAATGATATATTCATAAATCTATATTCTGTATTCGGTTTTGGGATATATATCCCTCTAACTCATCTAGCTCCCTTGCTTAACCTTTGCTGTACATATAGGGTAAAAATGTACCCAGATATTCATTTAAAAATTCGTAACTCAAAAATGTTTTGAGTTGCATCAACAAAATTTCATGACTTTTTTTAAGGTAGTTTTGATAATTAAAAATATCACATTTATGTGTGGCGTACGAACTGGGTCAAAATTATCCCATGGTTTTAAAGAAGAAACTTGCACGGTGTACACACTGAGGTAATTTTGACCCACAGACTGGTGAAAGTCGATGTGCCACAGGGTCTGCCTTGCTGGCAGGAGGCCATAAAAGATACAATGTTGCGGATTGTGTTAGCCGGAATGCAATGCAATGCGAAGCACTGCAATGCAATGTGAAGCGTGGAAAGAATCGGCTAAGATGTGGAGGGGTTGGGGGGAGGAAGGGAAGGGAGTGGAGGGGGTCATATAGCAGGCATCCGAAGAACCACAGGGACATAAATAAGCTAACACTTCGATTCCATTCATGTGCGTGCCACAGTTTTGTGTGTGTGTGTGTGTGTGTGTGTGTGTGTGTGTGTGTGTGTGTGTGTGTGTGTGTGCTTGTCTCATGTGAATTCTTTTCCAAGCAATTGTGTGAATGTGTGTGTGTGTGCATGCGTGCATAAGCGCGCGAGCATTCAATTCAGCTCTGTGACTGTGCATGCGTGTGTACCTTTGGTAATCTGGCTATAGATCCCATATCTAAATAAAGTAAACTAACCCACCAACCCTTCATGAACTGTTGTGCCAAGTGCAGCAGCATTGGCTGACGTAATTTCAGCCAATGAGACTTCACATACTGTGTGTGTGTGTGTGTGTGTGTGTGTGTGTATGTGTGTGTGTGTGTGAGTGTGTGTATGTCAAACAAATTGATTCAGACAAAAGT
The DNA here is from genome assembly GCF_041734735.1 of Babylonia areolata. NCBI lineage: Eukaryota > Metazoa > Mollusca > Gastropoda > Neogastropoda > Buccinidae > Babylonia > Babylonia areolata. Next base: position 28,808,172 of record NC_134883.1, on the reverse strand, counting down.
TGGTCATTGTGTTTCTATTTGCACAGGTTGGTGTACAGTCCTTCCCACCCATGTAAATATCTGTTATTCTTAATGTTTGCATAGGTGGTTCCAAAAGTCTCTGCAGTGTAGTGTGGTGTATGTCTGGGTATTGAAAGGCATGGGTTTTGCAAAAGGCAGATTACTACGTTCATTCACTTGTGAAGGAACAAAGCCCCAACAACAAATCGTCCCAAGTCCTGCTCTCTTTCTGTCCTCCCTCCCTCTCTCTCTCACTCTCTCTTACTGCACAAAGGTGTGTGTATCAGACTCTTTCTCTCTCTCTCTCTCTCTCTCTCTCTATATATATATATATATATATCATGCTAACCTATTCATACACACATACACAGCGGTATGAATATAGGGTACAAACTTATTCACACACACACCCAAGCATGCACCGCACACACGTGTATGCCCACGCTCCATGTCCTTGGTCTGTCTCATGAAACTCAGAATGGAAGCTGGCCACACAACAGAAAACAAGATA
>NC_134883.1:28785161-28800161 GCF_041734735.1 Babylonia areolata | reverse complement strand
CTCCCTCTCGTATGCCATGTGTGTGTGTGTGTGTGTGTGTGTGTGTGTGTGTGTGTGTGTGTGTGTGTGTGTGTTTTACGTGCGTGCGTGCTTGCGAGCATACCTGTGCGTGTGCGTCAGTACGTGCGTATGTGTGTGTGTGCCTTGTACGTATATAATAATTTTGTGCTTGTGTGTATGTGTATGTACGTGCGCATGTGTGTTTGTGTGTATGTGCACGTGCGCCATGCGTGAGCTAGAATCGTCATTTGACAGGAGCAATGTCGCCGCCTTGATAAACAACGTCGTGGATACGGTATCGATGTCCCGCGTGTCCTCACACACAGAAACTCACGCACTAATGAGCGTGCCATGGTGACAGGTCAAGACACAGTCCTTTCTTGAAAAGCAAAAGTTTGTTTTCTATTAACAAGACCACAGAGACTTCTAAGGCGCAAGAGAAGCTGACAATCGGAGAGATTATCGATGAAACACATGTTTACAAGAACACTAACTAACGAGACCCTGCAGCCGGGCTGACCACGGCTGCTTCCGTGGGTATAGTTCATTTGTGGTGAAAGAATCACAGAAATTATGAATTAACTATCTGAAACGACGCTGGTATGTTCTACTGACACATGGACACCGAGGCTTAGGCTTATTGTTTTTCCGACTGTGCAAAATGCATCTCTCGCTGTATTCGCTGCAGTTTGGTTTTCTACTTTTTTTCTTTCTTTTTTTTTTAATCATTTTTTTAAGTGCAGTGTAGAAATAATGTATTTGGTTAAAATCGAAAAAGAAACATTGAAGAGGGAGTAACTTAAGGCTGTGTCTTTGTTAAAAACCAGTACAAAGGGTTCACATGTTTTCCACTGAACATCGTTTTATCAAAAACAGAAGAAAATAAAGAGAGAAAAAAACAACAACAACCAAGACAGGGCACGTGCTGTATTCAGTATCGTTTCCTTCACCTGTGCATTCATTTGACAAAGACTGGATGAAGAGTGAAAATATAATCTTTGAACGCTGTAAATCCTCTTTCTGTCAACAACAACACGAACAACAACAATACCTCCCTCTCTCTCCCTCTCTCTCTCTCTCTCTCTCTCTCTCTCTCTATATATATATATATATATATAGAGAGAGAGAGAGAGAGAGAGAGAGAGAGACAGATAGATGTGTGTGTGTGTGTGTGTGTGTGTGTGTGTGTGTGTGTGTGTGTCTGTGTCTGTGTCTGTGTGTGTGTGTGCACTCGTGAGCTTCAGAATTTCAAACTATTGATGCGTGAAATAAACCATTTTATTATTATTATTATTATTATTATTATTATTATTATTATTATTATTATGCCCCCAAATGTAAATAAATGATGACTGTCTCAGTTTGACTTTGAGACGGAGTTTGTTTGAAGAGACGTCAAAGACGCACGATCTGACCCCTGTATCACATCAGAAAAAAAGTAATAAAATAAAATGATTTAAAAGATAATGCTGCAGAAATGAAATAAGATATAACGTATGAAACAAAAAGGGCAGATGCATGGCCTACGCATTATACTTAAACTTAAAGCTCTTCTCAGGCTTTGAGAGCGTGCAAAACGCTGACCCCTTAAAGAAACGAACGAACTATAGATCTCAGCACGTCTCCCATGAAGTTGACACTGAACCGAAACTGTGAGTCAAAAGGCAGGTTAAGGCTCTGCGATCGTTCTTTGACAACGTTCGGTCTGTTGACGCAGACTGGTGGGTTTTTTTCCCCGGAACTTAACTTTTTGTGTGAAGTATAGCAAAAAAGGAAATAAAATAAAACAAAACAAATAAACTACTACTACTACTACTACTACTACTACTACTGCTGCTGCTGCTGCTGCTGCTGCTACTGTCGCCGGGACCACTACTACTACTAACAAGCAAAAATTGATAGAAAGCCAACTTTCGCTGTTAATTGTTTAACGATGAGATACCAAAGTCTTATTCAAATTTTGGTTTTCTTCATGACCAAAGGGAGGTGAGTATTTCTGATTGTTTTGTTCATGCATTTGATCGTTTCATCGTTTCGTGCTAATTTGGCTGCAATGAAATTGCCTTGAATTTCATATATTTTGTTGAAAACTTTTTGGTAATCGTAGGATAGGTATGCCTAATTGCGAACGATCTAGTCGAAGCCACCAGCTAGACGTATGTACTGTACATATAAAAGGTTTTGCGATAGTCAGATGTAGCTATTCTGTTTTTGAAGGCTTTCTCCGACTGGTTGCACCAGGAAAATTTTGTCTGCTCCTCTTTTTTTTTTTTTTTTTTATCAACGTTTTTTTTGAACGGTTTAAACAGCAGGGGTGCATGAGGGTAAATGCGAAATGGGCAAGTCTAACTGCGAACGATGGGTTTGCGTAGATATGGGCAATTAAAACAGAGGCAGTTCTTGAACTCATTAAACATAACATTTTACTGGAACATCGCACCAGACTGTTGTATTGTTGGTTTTGATCGCGCGCGCACGCGCACACACACACACACACACACACACACACTTAAACACACACACCACACATCACACACAAACACACTCTTTTGAGAGCGCTCAGTAATTGTGCAGCATCGTTCGCAAATAGACTGTCAGAATATCCTATAGTCTGATTGCAAACGACATTTTCGGAATTTTCTGTTAAAACTGACGTTCTGGTCTGTCACCAACATGCTTTCTTGAATTCTCCCAGCACTGGAAATGCACAATTATTCATTTACCATATCCAATCAAATCAGCTATTTTAAATTGTGTCAAAGTTACAGTCCTGCTACTCGCTTCCCTTGATTTTAGGATTTTGAGAGCACGTTTGTGAACATGGTCAGCAGTGGAACGCGAGGAGAAGAAAGAGCACGGAAATAGATGGAAGTAGCTGATGTTTGACTGGGTTTTGGAAATGGATATTCATTAAGGTATCAGAACGGAGTCAAAGGAGACGTTAAATTGTGAAACTGTGTGGTGAGAACGCTTCGATGAGAGGCGGTACACGAACTGTTCTTCTTCTTCTGCGTTCGTGGGCTGCAACTCCCACGTTCACTCGTATGTACACGAGTGGGCTTTTACGTGAACGACCGTTTTTACCCCGCCATGTAGGCAGCCATACTCCGCTTTCGGGGGTATGCACGCTGGGTATGTTCTTGTTTCCATAACCCACCGAACGCTGCATGGATTACAGGATCTATAACGTGCGTATTTGATCTGCTTGCGTATATACACGAAGGGGGTTCAGGCACTAAGCAGGTCTGCACATATGTTGTCCTGGGAGATCGTAAAAGTCTCCACCCTTTACCCACCAGGCGCCGTCACCGTGATTCGAACCCGGGACCCTCAGTTTGAAAGTCCAACGCTTTAACTACTCGGCTATTGCGCTCGTCGCACGAACTGTTTTTTTCAAATTACACGCTGTTCACAATTAGGCATACCTATCCTATAATATCCAGATTTCAACTGAACCATCATCGTCATCGAAATGATGATGATGATGATGATGGTAGCGAAATCAAGATCCTCTGTTCTAAAACTATTTATTTCGTTTTGGTGAGTAATTGTTATTTTGAACTTCAGTAATGGAATTCTCTCTTTTTCTTTCTGCGGTCTTGAGAGCGACTCCCATATTGACTCATATGTAAGAGATGACTTTTGCCCGTGCAACCGCTTTCACCCTGCCGTTTAGGCAGCCATACCGCGTTTACGGGGATGTGCATGTTGTGTATGTGTATGCTTTCGGTTTTGTTTTTTGTTTTTATTTACCCTAACACGTCACTTTTCTATCCTTAATTTTTAACATGAGCGCTATGTTCAAGGGAAATTTCGATTAGTTCACCTCACTTTAATCTTTGGTGATTAGTGTGTGTGTGTGTGTGTGTGTGTGTGTGTGTGTGTGTGTTGTCGGGTTCAGTTAGGCAAATTTCAAATACTTTACGTGAAACTGTTCAAACTCTCCTGAAAACTAACATCATATTCAATTTTCTTTTTTTTCTTCGTTTTTCTTCTTTCCTGTTTTGTTTTTTTCATACTCCAATCTATCAATTCAGACTTCAGAACTTTGTTATATTCTCATGAAATAAGAAACATTTCCTTGCAAGCACGTAAGAACACAAAATACAAGCACAAAGACATACCCGTACGTGCTCTTTTCCCTCTCCGCGTGCACAAAATATGCTAACAGCACACTCGCTAGCCCTACCCTACATCCTCTCACACACATGTACGCACACATTCTTGTGCACGATGCTGTCACATCAAGTTACTGCTTGAATAAAACACTGACCCCTTAAATATTATGTACGTGACCACTTATATATGATTATCTATGTACACACACACACACACACACACACACACACACACACACACACACATACACATATATATATATATATATATATATATATATATATATGTACAATTTCAGTTCAGCAACTGAGAGCGAAGTCAGGTTCATACAGAACGTCACGCTGTCCAACCGCATCAGCGTGGGAGCGGATGTGAGATTCACACAGGAAGCGTCGCGTTTAGCCTGCGCACAGAAATGCGCGCTGGAGACGCACTGCAACGCGTTCTTCTACGGACCGAGCAGTGGGCAGTGTGCGAGGTTGCCCGACGCCACGCCGGCCAGCACTGTCCAGTCGGATCAGGCCACTAGATTTTTCCAGAGAGTGAAAAATGGTTTGCTGTTTATTTTATCTGTTTATTTATTTTTCTTTCTTTTTTTTTTCTTTGTTTTTTTGGTGGGGGGGGAGCGGGGCGGTACTTACTGTGGGTTTTGTTGTTGTTTTGAAGGTGGGGTGAGTGCGGGTGGAGGAAGTGGGGGGAAAGATGGGGGTGGGGAGCCGGGGGAGAGTTGTAGTGCAGGAGGGGAGTAGGAGGGGGGATGTGGGATTGTTGTTGTTGTTGTTTTGAAGGGTGGGGGAGGTGGGGGCGGGGGAGTTGTAGAGGAGGAGGGGAGTAGGGGGGTGATGTGTTGGGATTGTTGTTGTTGTTTTGAAGGGTGGGGGAGGTGGGGGGCGGGGAAGGTGTAGAGGAGGAGGGGAGTAGGTTGTTGTTTGAAGGATGGGGGAGGTGGGGGCGGGGGAGTAGGAGGGGGGATGTGTTGGGATTGTTGTTGTTGTTGTTGTTTTGAAGGGTGGGGGAGGTGGGGGCGGGGGAGTAGGAGGGGGGATGTGTTAGGATTGTTGCTGTTGTTGTTGTTGTTTTGAAGGGTGGGGGAGGTGGGTGTTAGGTGAGGGATGTGTGGGGAGTGTTGTTGCTGTATTCATTAATTTCGTTTTTTCTTTACCCCCCCTTTTTTTTTGGTCATACCTCACCATAGCTCTCTTATCAGTCACTTCTGTCTGTCTGTCTCTCTGTCTGTCTCTTCCCCACTCTCTCCCTTTTTTTCTGTGAACGAAAGGGGGAAAGGGGAAGGCATGTTAGGGACACAGGGGAGAGGGTGGCGGGGGGGGGGGGGGGGTAATTTTGGGTACAGGTTATAAACATGACATTTTTGGTCTGTGCTCATGCAGGCTATCGAGAGGGATAAGAGTAAAAGGAGGCTGTTTGGCTAGTAAGAGGGATGGGCATGGATTACAGACAGGGTCTTGAACGTGTGTGTATTTGATCTGCGTGCGTATACACACGAACGGTCTGCAGGCACTAGCAGGTCTTTACATAAAGACAAAGTGGGCAGACCAAAGCAGACCCGGAGAAGAAGCACGGAGGATGAGATGAAGACAGCCGGATGGACATGGACCCGGCTGAAGAGGACAGCCCCAAACCGAGTCCGCTGGAGGAGTGCTGTAGGAGCCCTATGCTCCACAAGGTGTCAAGAGGCATAAGTCAAGGTCTTTACATATGTTGATCTGGGAACTCGGAAATATTTCCGCCCTACACCTACACGGGCGCCGTTACCGAGATTCGAACCAACGACCCTCAGATGAAAAGCCCAACCCTTTAATTTACGACTGGACTATTTCGCCCGCCTGTGTAGTTGCGTGCGTGCAAGCGAACGTGCGCGCGCGCGCGCGCGTGCGCGCGCGCGCGCGCGTGTGTGTGTGTGTGTGTGTTTTCCTTACTCCGACATGATCTGCTCCTCTCTATCAGATCAACAAGAAGCGGCCATCGCCGACTCGTGCCTGGCGGTCGATGGCTTCACCTTCCTTCCGGAGCTGGACAACTTCTGCTTCAAGTTGATGCTGGACGTGGTCAGCACCTGGGATCTGGCCATTTCGGGCTGCCAGGCTCTGGGCCTTGAGCTGGCCCTCCTGTACCCTGATGACAAGATGGTCGCCGTCATCAATACCATCCTGAGTGATGATGGTGAGTTTCAGTTTCCGTGTCAGTTTCGCTTGCTGAAGGAGGCGTCACTGCGTTCGGACAAGTCCATATACGCTACCCTACATCTAGCTAGGCAGATGCCTGACCAGCATGACAAGTTAATTTCCAGCTGAAAAACCACCGAGGCAACCGTACCATGTGTTTGTTCTGTGTTGTCCGTGTGTTCTGTATGGCTTATTCAGGATTAAAGAGGCAATGCCACTCTTGAATAAAAGCTAATTTGTGTTTGCACATTTCTTCTGTCATTGCTGCTGTGTGCACATGTCAAATGAACGCTATAAGAGCAAGCCCGGCGCTTCTTTTTTGGGGGGAGGTGTCTGGGTTTGTTCCAATGTACCTTTTATTTACCTGTGTGCTAGCTGAATTGGTAGCATAAACAGCATTGGCTTGAAGTTATGTACCTTGTGTGTGGAGAAAGTTACCACTCTTTACTATTTGTTAATCATTTGATCTCCTGGCCTCATTGTTTATTAATTCCTGGTGGTGAGCTAAGAGTCTACCTTTCTTTCTGTCTTTCTTTCTTTGTTTCTTTCTTTCTATCCGTCGGCAAGAGTTGGGTTTAGTGACCCATTAGCAAAAAGTCTTGAAGGTCGTTAAAAACTCACTCCATACTATATTCCTGATACGAAGTACACACAGGCGAGAGCGTTCTCGTCTGAGAACCGCTATTTAAGAAGGTGAAAGGATGGGTATAAAAAATAATTTTCTTTCTTACTTTCTTTCTTTCTTTCCGTTTACAATAGTTCATTTTAGCTACCTATTGGCAAAGCCCTGAAGGTGGTTAACGACTCACTCCCTGCTATGCACCTAATATCAAACACACACACAGGCGAGAGCGTTCCATACTGAGTACCGCTAATAATTGTTTAAGAAGGTGAAAGGATAGGTATAACAAAGTATTTTTTCTTTCTTTCTTTCTTTTCTTCTCTTTTTTTTCTCTCTTGTCTTTCTTCCCGTAGGCAAGAGTTGATTTTAGGGACCTATTGGCCAAAAGCCCTAAAAGTGGTTAACCACTCACTTCTTACTGCTGTATATCTGACATCAAGTGCACACAGGTGAGAGCGTTCTCATCTGAGTACTGCTTTTTAAGAAGGTAAGAGGATAGGTATAACAAAGTAATTTTCTTCCTTTCCTTCTTTTTTTTCTGTATCAAGTTTAAAAGTCGAATTTGGCGACATATTGTCAAAAAGCCATAAAGATTTCTTTCTTTCTTTCTCTCCGGAGTTAAGAGTTGAGTTTATCGACTTATTGTCAAAAAGCCCTAAAGATGGGTAAAATTGTGAACGAGTAGGTATGAGAAATAATTTTTCTTTCTTTTCTTTCTGTCTTTCTAAAGGTGGTCTAAAAGGTGAAAGGATGACTAAGAATTTTTTCATCCTTTTTTTTTTCTTCTTCTTTCTGTCTTTCTTTCTATGGCTAAGAGTTGGTTTTAGAGACATGGTTAGCAAACGACCTAAAGTGGTTAGAAAAGGAGAAAAGGGTAACTAAGATATTTTCTTTCTTTCTTTCTTTCCGTAGTTAAGAGTTGAGTTTAGCGACATATTGGCAAAATGCCCCAAAGAATGTTTCTTTCTTTCTTCTTTCTTTCTGTCTTTCTTTCCGTAGCTGAGTTGAGTTTTGTGACCTATTGACCAAAGGCCCAAAAGTGGTTAAAAAGGTGAAAGGGTAGCTACGATTTGTTCTTTATTATTTCTTTCTATCTATCTATCTATCTTTCTTTCCGTAGTTAAGGGTTGAGTTTAGGCTTGGTTCTCGGTTTGGTGAAGAGCGTGTTGTTCGGAGGGGTGGGGGTGGGTCCTTTTCTTTCCAGCAGTGGGGTGGCCGGCTTGAGTGGAAATGTGCCCCTACGGGGAAACGGGAGTCCATGGGGTCGAGTTCCACGTGTGGGACCGGGATGTGTGTGTGTGTGTGTGTGTGTGTGTGTGTGTGTGTGTGTGTGTGTGTGTGTGTGTGTGTGTGTGACCGGGATATGTGTGTGTGTGTGTGTGTGTGTGTGTGTGTGTGACCGGGATATGTGTGTGTGTGTGTGTGTGTGTGTGTGTGTGTGTGTGTGTGTGCGTGAACAGAGGAGAATTGAATGAATATTGTCACAAAACCTTCAGGTTTACAGGACAGAAGACAGTATGAATTATATGGATAAATAGAGTGCGCATGCGTGTGTGTTCGTGTATGTTCGTGCTTGCTTATACATGTGTGCTTGTATGTGTGTGTGTGTGTGTGCGCGCGCGCGCGTTCATGCGTGCGTGTGTCTGTGTAAGTGTACGCACGTGTGTGCACACCAGTGCGTATATATGAGTGTGTGAGTGTGTGGGGCCGTGCGCCGGTGCGCGAAATTGTCTGTTCATTCAAGTGTTCCTGTGTGTATATATACACGTCTTTTTTGTTTTGTTTGTTTCCTCACCCCACCACCACCACCACCACCACCCTTACCACCGCCACACGTCTCCAGCCTACACAACACCGTTAGGCATCGACTACTACATAGGCGCGTCCATGCCACGCAGTCAGTGGGATGTCAGCACTGCCCGGCCCTACACCAACTGGTTCTGGACTGACGGCACTCCGGTCAGCACTGCCCACTGGGGGAGTGGTCAGCCTGGGGGCCTGGGGGAGGACCACGTGCTGGCTCTCTACTCCCCGGCCTACCTCGTCTACGACAGACCCTCCACCTGCAGCTACCGTTACGTGTGTCAGAAAAACGTGACGGCGACGCCGCTGTCGTAACTTCCGTTTCCTGTTGAGAGGGACGTTCACTTTATTTGTGTTGTGTTGTGTTGTGCTGTGCTGTGCAGTTGTCTTGTAGTGTATTGTACCGTGCTGAGCTGTGGTGTGTTGTGGAGTGCTGTGGTGTCCTGTAGTGTATTGCACTGTGCTGTACTATGCTGTGCTGCGCTGTTCTGTACTGTACTATACTGTCCTGTTCTTTGCTGTACTGTTCTATTTTTGTGCTGCTGTGGTGTGCTGTGCTGTGCTGAACTTTTCTGTTTCGTGCTGTACTTTAATGTACTGTACTGTACTGTACTGTGCTGTGCTGTATTGTGCTATGCTGTGCTGTGCTGTGCTGTGCTGTGCTGTTCCCTTGTTCCGATGTTTTAGTTTAAAGTTTAGTCCCTGACATAAGTGATAATCGACAAATAAATGTAGTTGTTCTTGATGTAACTCGTAACAGTGACATTCACTTTACTGTACTGTACTGTACTGTACTGTACTGTACTGTACTGTACTGTACTGTACTTGTGGTCAACGCTGTTGTTTTTCTTACCTATCGTAGTCGTAACCAGCGTAGCTGTAGCTTCCTCATTACCTCTTTTATCTATCATAACATTTTTTTTCTGGATTCTTACCAACATCAGTGTGAGAAAGAAATTTGCGTGTCATTTAATTTCCGTTTTCGAAGTCACAGTGGTTATTGATTATCTAGCTAAAGTAATTGGTTTTTGTGTTCGGCTGCTAAATTGAGTCTGTTTCTTAATTAGAAATAGGTTGGGGAGGAGGTTGGGGGTCGGGAGTGGGGAAAGGGGGGTCCTGTCTTTTTTATGATTGTACACACATTAAGCTTTTTTTTGTCCAAAATTGTTTTGAAATTCTCTTTATTTGTGATTCGTAGATTTTCGGATGCGTTTTCTTTTTCGTGTCTTTTTTTTCCCTTTATGTTTAAAGTTTACCACCCCCTTACAGAACAAAACAAAACATGTAACAATTTTTTCTGCACTTAAAAAAAAAAATCATGATCGTTGTTCATCACAGTCCAGTTTAAAGTCGTGCATTTTTCTTGAAAGAGTGATACTTTTCTTTACGTCTATTGTTGGTGCTGTGTTGACATACTCTCTCTGTGTCTCTTTCTCATTCTCGAATGTGTGTGTGTGTGTGTGTTTGTGCACGCGTGCGTGATGTGTTTGTGTGCTGGGTGTTCATGTCTTTCGTGTGTGTGTGTGTGTGTGTGCGCGCGCGCGCGCGCGCGCAACACATGCTTGGATATAATTGCGCGCGGAGCAAGAAAGCTTGTGTGTGTGGGAGAGGGGGGAGGGGGAAGCGGGGGGGGGCGGGGGACCAAAAACTGCGAACTATAGCGCGTCTGCACGCAAGCACGCACACACACACACACACACACACACACACACACGTGTGTTCAAGCACGCTCCCTACGGAGTAAGCAAAAGTTCACAGAAAAACGAAGAAAATAAATGAATAAATAAACAAATAGAAAATAAAATAGATAAATAAACAAATAGATACTGATGTATGTACCAGGGGCACTGCCAGTTGTATGTGACAGGACGAAAACCAACGTGAGATTTCAAAGGATATAATTAATAGAGCACCACAATTTTCTCATCCGTCTCATGGGTCGCGACGGTAAGTTCCGTGTTCATTTTTTCAGTTCCGGTTTCTAGGTGACGTCAAAGCGTACAGACTGATCCGTGTAATATATGCCACATCACATCTGTATGACTTTTTTTTTTAAAGAAAGGAAAAAAAAAAGAAAAGGAAAGAAAAAAAAGAAGAGGCAGATGCTCTGATCTACGTATAAACCCAAAGCACCGGTCAGGGTTCTTGAGTGCTTGCCTTAGGTCTGTGCGTTCGTGTTGTTTCTTCACACTCATACACACACATACACGCGCGCGCGCACACACACACACACACACACATACACGCGCGTGTGCGCACGCACACACATACACGCGCGCGCGTGCGCGCACGCACACACACACACACACACACACACACACAGTCCAAACTCGGCACGGCTGTTTTCATTCGTATTTACTGGCAAACTTAACAACATCAGATATTCACACAGTGACTCGGAGTGAGAGAGAGAGAGAGAGAGAGAGAGAGAGAGAGAGAGAGAGACGGGCGGTAGAGAATAGAGAAAGAGAGAATAATGAGAGAACAATTCAAGACGGAAGAGAGACAGACAGACACAGAGAGACAGAGAGTGTGTGGGATGGGGGTAGTGGGGGTTGGGGTGGTGAGCGGGAGGGGGTGGGGGTGGGGGGCTAATGAGAAGAAAGTGAAAAGAGGAGGGAAGGGTGCTCACATAGAAGCGCACAGAGAGAGAGAGAGAGAGAGACAGAGAGAGAGAGAGAGAGAGAGAGAGAGAGAGTACTTAGGCACGAAAACTCTTTCGAGTCTTGACCTAAAAACTTCCAAATTAGCCTCCACCCACCCCCATGCCCCCCTGCCCCTTCGCCTTTGCCTCAATCCGGTTCACAACCCAGCTTCTCTCAGTTCTCCCAGAACGAAAAGAAAGATACGAAAGAAAGAAAAGAAAGGAAGAGAAGAAAAGAAAGATAAGAGCGAAAGAAAGACAAGAAAGACAGGGCAAGAAAGAAAGAAGAAATTTAAGAAACAACAGAAAAGAAAGGAAAGAAAAGATAGAGAGATAAGAAAGAAAGAAAGAAAGAAAGAAAAGAGAGAAACAAAAAATAGAAGGAAGGAAAGAAAAGAAACTAACTTTAGAAAAGAGGAGAAAGAAAGAAAAGAAAAAGTGACAGAGAGAAAGAAAGAAAGAAAGATAAGGAAGAGAGAAAGAAAAAAAATTAGATAAGAAAGGACAGCATATAATCTCTCATCGTTCCAAGGTGCCCTCAAAACTCGACACCACAACAGCGAAAACCAGCGGCGGTTGGACGCACAAAGGCGACGATGGGACTCCGCTACTTGATCTAAAATAATAACATCTAAAAAAAAATGTATATAAAAAAAGAAGAAAGCAAAGGCCAACACCGTGAGTGAACGAGAAAAGACGCGCATCCTTCTCCTCACTATGTCTGTGATTTGGGTCAGCAGCAATACAGGGCTGACGCGATGATTACAGTTGCCATTTTTTTTTTAACACAGAGGAGTAGACTTATTGTCAGGTCTCAGGCGTGACGGACGACGCTGGGACACACGAGAAGGATCGGCGCTACAGAACAAACAGTTCACCCCACCAGATAGCTCGAGTCCCTGGCTGATGACCACCACGGAGAAGGACTGCAAACCCGGAACGACTGACCACTGATGACACGACAGGACAGAATTCATTGTTGTAAAACCCAATGACCCCCCCCCCCCAAAAAAAAAGGAAAAAAAAGATAAACAAATAAAAAAGCTTTTCCAGTTGTAGACTCTTCTTCTACAATCCTGCTGTTGTGTAGTGCACTACAGTTGGGCAGACAGTGCTCAGCAGAGGTGAGAGAAGGGTTCTGTACTTACAAAAGACCCCAGTCAAGTTACACATCTTTGTTCATGGGGTCTTTGTGCTACTGCTGGTATAATCATAGGAATCGGCGCAAGAGTGAAAGGAGTGCAGGTGGCGAGACCACGTGCCCGCAGAAAACCGTTAATTAAAAATTAATCATTTAAATAACAAACGCAACATCTGTTCGTGTCCTGTTCCTTTTAAATTTGCTGCAGAGTCACACACACACACACACACACACACACACAACACAACACAACACAACACAAAACACACACACACAACACACACACATTCGCACACACACGCGCGCGCGCTCGCGTGCACGCACACACACACACACACACAAACCAATAACAAACCCTTCTTCCCAGCACCTCTGTATCTCTTTCTGGTCACATTTCTCGCTACCTGTTTACGATATTTCAGAACCTTTTGCCTTTTCTTCCTTTCTGTTACCGATTTTTAAGCAACCTTCTCATCCCCCCCCCCCCTTCCCCAATTTCCGTTCACGATTTTTAAGCAACCTTCTCACTCCCCCCTCCCCCCTCCCCAAATTTCCGTTCACGATTTTTAAGCAACCTTCTCATTCCCCCCCCCCCCCCCCCCGCCCCCATGACCCTAATTCCGTTCACGATTTTTAAGCAAACTTCTCATTTCCCCCTCTCCCCTTTTCCGTTCACGATTGTTAAGTAACCTTCTCACTTCCCCCTCTCCCCATTTCCGTTCACGATTGTTAAGCAACCTTTTCATTTTCCTCTCTCCACATTTTGGTTCACGAACCCCTCCACCCCACACCCCCACACACACCCCATGCCCCCCCCCCCCCCACATCCCCGGCCCCTCCCCCCCTCCCTCCCACCACCACCCCCTTATCCCCATTTCGATTCAAGATGTCTGAGGAACAGAATATGACTGGTTGTTCGACTAACTGACGCTTTGTCGTTGTCTCGGGTTTGCGTTCCTTGTCTGGTGATCAACTGTCTGTCTGTCCAGCACAGTATCAACTGTCATGGAATCCACCTTGACTGTGTCCTGCAGCGAGAGGGGCGGGAAGAGGGGGCGGAAGAAGGTGGAAGGGAGGGGGGGGGGGGCAGGAGGAATGGCAGGTGGGTGGGGCCGAGCACCCTACAGCTTGTCCCGGCTCCAGCCCGGCGGGTTCCACATCTCGGGCTGCTCCACGTGCCGCGGGCGGTACTGGCCCTCGTGACGGTAGTTCATGACCCCCAGGTCAAGGTCAAGGGTCAGGCCGCTGACGGACAACGACTCGACTCGGCCCCCAGCTCCCTTCCCACCCACCTCCTCCTCCTCCACAGCTTTACCGTCACTACCTCGCCGCCACCGCTGACATCTCACCACGAGGACACCGAAGGCGACGAAGAGCAGGAGGGCGGCCAAGGGCGGGACGATCAGCCTGAGGTAGAGCTCCGGGCTGTACCCCGGGTGGGCGAGTCGGATGGGCACGGCCAGGACCCTGGCCCTGGACAGCGTGACCACGTTGGACAGCTCCCCGCTGTTGCCGCCCTCGTCCAGGGCTCGGACGGCCAGGAAGAGCGTGGCGTTCTCCCCCAGCCTCCTCAGGGTCAGCTGGGCGTGTTCCGTCTCCCCGGCGGTCCTTGGGGCCCTTGGGGTCCTTGGGGCGTCTCCCAGGTTCCAGTCCCCGTCCTCGTGCGTCCAGGCCGTGTGGTTCAGGCTGAGGGTGAAGAGGGCGTCGAAGTCTTGGGACACTTGCATCACGTAGCTGGACACTGCGGTAGACATGGGGCAGAATGGTTTTGAATTGAGATGCTTACCTGCCAGTACAACGTCTGTGAGGATGTTGGTAATAGATTCAAGCTCTCGCTTCCCGCTCTCGCCCTTTCTCTTAAGTTTTGAGTGGAAAATCAAAACTGAGCGTCTAGTCATTCGGATGAGACCATGAACCGAGGGCCCGTGTTGTGTGCAGCACGCACTTGGAGCACTAAAAATGAGCCCATGGCAACGAGAGTGTTGTCTTCTGGCAAATTTCTGTAAAAAAAAAAAAAAAAAAAAAAAAAAAAGAGATTTTTTTTCTAAATGGTGACTTGAGACAAGTGTCGGTTCTTGTTTTTAAGATATGAACCATCTTGCGTCGCACAAAATGCCTTCTTCTTGAGTAAGAAGGCTCGATTAAGAACAACATGTCATTTATCGTATGCCTGCACTGCAAAACACACGAATAGTTTCGATAAAATAGAGGTCCCCAGAGTGTAAGATACTAAAAAAAAGACAGGACGTTATCAATCAAGAGAGCTGACAACATCACCTATGCCGCTTAATTTTCGTGCACAGATGAAGCAACAGTGGATGTTCAAAACACTTTTCAATGACTTTACGACTCTATTTTGATGGTTATTGTAATCAGTTTTGATGTTTTGATTTTTCAAAACTTAGTTTTGGTACAGATTCAGTCGCTAAACTAATCTGAAGCCATCTTGGTAGGTAAATAAAAAAAAAATCAACAAAACAAAACAAAA
>NC_134883.1:28780161-28782661 GCF_041734735.1 Babylonia areolata | reverse complement strand
GATAATGTCCGAGCCTGCATGGACAAGGGAGGGAGCAGCACATAGCGACAACGATGACGATAACGACTACTAATGATAACGACTCACGACAATGAGAACGACAATGATAACGACTTTCGATAACGTTTAGCCCTTTCACTGCCAAACTGGCATTTATGCAGCAGTTAGGTAGAGGACCCATGTCACTGAAGGGTGATCAGATCATGGGTCTATTATCCATGAACCTGCTGCTCTTTATGTTCGGTGGAAGGATAAGTCATGTTTTCTACCCATCACAGGGGGAATCCCCAGCTGTGCTAAGACACCATATTTACTATGTTTATTGCACAAGGGAATTTTGCACTCTGAATTGACTGGCGGTGAAAGGGTTAAAACTACAAGCGTTAACGATAACGACTCACGATAACTATTTACAACGATGATGATAACGACTTCTTACCATAACGACTTTACCATCACGATAACGTTAACGACAACGATAACGATAAGGACAACGATAATGATAACGATAACGACTCATGATGACGATAACGATGTGTGTTATCTCTCTCTCTCTCTCTCTCTCTCTCTCTCTCTCTCTCTATATATATATATATATATATATATATATATATATATTGCCTCTTTACCCCCCGCCGTCAAGTCAAAAGGGTAAAGGCAGAATATCGGGCGTCATTGGTAAATCTTTTGCGGTAGATACACACACACGCGCGCGCGCGCGCGCGCACATGCATGAACGCGGGCGCACGGACACACACACTGACACACACGCGGGCGCACACACGCGCGCACCCCACCACACACACACACACACAGTAACACGCGCGCGCGCGCGCGCACACACACACACACATAAAGACACGCACTGCCACTCCCTCCCCCTGCCCCCCCCCCCCCCCCCAACCACCACCACCACCACCAACATTGCCACAAGAAGCAGCTACCAACAACAAAAAACCGTGAGAATGATAATAATATAATCATCTTCTAATAATAGAATAATAGTAGGAGCAGCAGCAGCAGAGGCAGCAACACAAGCAACAGTAGAAGTAGTAGCAGTAGCAGTAGAAGTAGTAGTAGTAATCAACAATAACAATGATAAATCATGACAGTAACATACATGTATATGTTCTGACACCACCAACAACACCAAAACAACCAACAAAAAATGATGATGATGAGAAGAAGAAGAAGAAGAGGAAGAAGAAGAAGAAGAAGAATTTTTATAATAATAACAATAATAATGATAATAATAATAATGATGATAATAATAAAGAAGAAGAAGAATTTTTGAAATAATAAGAACAAAAACAGTAACAACAACAATATAAAAAAATGATATAAAGAAGAATAATTTTTGTTTAAATAATAAGAATAACAACAACAATAATAATAATAATAATAATAATAATAATAATAATAGTAGTAGTAGTAGTAGTAGTAGTAATATGATAATAAAAATAATAATAATAATGCTGATGCAGATGAGCAAAACACCCACCAAGGCAGCAGCAGCAGCAGCAGCAGCAGCAGCAACAGAAACAACAAAACCTATAACCAACAAACCCACCCTACCCATGCCATTATCGCGGAGAGGAACGTTCAGCTTTGCCGACTGGGGTCGTTCCAAGACAGCCGTGATGTCAGCGTTCAGCACTGGTGACCTCCCCTGCACCAGTTCCGCGAAAACTGTGATCTTCTGCTTCTTGTCATAGGACACTGTATTGTTCTCCGGCAGCCATGACAGCCATGATGTCACTTGCAGCACTTTCGTTTCCGGTGTGCGCGATTTGGACTGCACGTTGACGGTGACGTCAGACTCAGATTCGTTCGTTTCGATGACGTAGGTCCACTTTCCTATCTGGTGTGGAATGGATGAAATGAACACAGTTATGTTCAAACCAACATAGTTGAAAGGAAACGCATGTGGCAATCAGAGAACGACCCAGATTTGTTACGGAATGTAAATGCTTGTTTGCAGTTGACATATGGGGAAGGGGGTGGGACAGGTCTTGTGTGAGCTCTCTCTGTCTGTCTGTCTGTCTGTCTTTCTCTTCCTCCCAAATTTCCACGTACTGTTTGAATGCCAAGACTACAGCGACCTCTTGTTGAAATTCCCCGTAAAAAGTACAAGGTCGTACTTTACACGACGCCAGCAAAGTGCAAACATTTTGAATGGTAGACTCCATATTCGGCTAAAATCTTTCTAAATTTATTCTTTTTGCTTTTATTAAATATAGGAAACACCCATGAAGACAAAACCATTGAAATGCACTCACGTAACGATTCATATGTTTGCACCAACAAAATATCTGAGGAAGGACAATATGTTTTATCATCGCCTTAATTATTTGTGCGCATTCACGATGGTGATCTTTAACTGATGAAGCGAAAATAAAAGGTTATATTTTCTTGCCTCCTCTGTAGGTTTTGAATATGTTTATTATGTTTGAAACTAGTCACAGGCCTGTATGCAATCATATAATTTGCCTTAATTATT
>NC_134883.1:28760161-28775161 GCF_041734735.1 Babylonia areolata | reverse complement strand
CCGCTTGTCCCGCATGCTGTTCAGCAGCTGTTGGTCACGCACACAATACAATACAACGATACAACACTCGTCAGTTGTTCGTTTCTTTCCTTCTTTCTTTCTTTCTTTTTTTATTTCCTTATGCATTCATTCATTTATACATTTATTCATTTACTTGTTTTATTATTCATTCATTTATTCGTTTGTTTGCTTGTTTGTTCGATTATCTATTTATTTCATTATTTACTTATCTATTTTCACACACACACACACACACACACACACACACACACACACACACACACACACACACACACACACACACACACACACACACACACACAAGCCCCCTCGCAACACGAACTCCTTCTCACCTCACGTCCACCTCCACCGACACCCCCACCACCCTCTACACGCTCCTCCGACCCACCCACACCCCGGCCAAGTAACCCCCCTCGGCCCTCACGCACACACCAAACCCTCTTTCACCCTAACAGACCTAAAACCACTTTTACCCACCGCCCCACCCAATTTAACCCTAACAGACTCAAAACCCCCTTAACCCCCACCACCCCACCATCTTTAACCCAAACAGACCTGATTCCTCTGTTACCTACGACCCCACCCTCTTTAACCCTAATAGACCCGGATCCTCTTTTACCTACCACACCACCCTCTTTAACCCTAAAAGAACTGAATCCCGTTTTATCCCACTACCCAATCCTCTTTAACCAATACTGTCCTGAAGCACCTTTCACCTCCCCCACCCCACCCCGAATCCTGCCTTCTCCAACAGATCTGAATCTTCTTTCACTCACCACACCACCCTCTTTAACCCTTACAGACCTGAATCCCCTTTAACCCCCACCACCCCACCCTCTTTAACCCTTACAGACCTGAATCCTCTTTCACTCACCACACCACCCTCTTTAACCCTTACAGACCTGAATCTTCTTTCACTCACCACACCACCCTCTTTAACCCTTACAGACCTGAATCTTCTTTCACTCACCACACCACCCTCTTTAACCCTTACAGACCTGAATCCCCTTTAACCAACACTACCCCACCCTCTTTAACTCAAACAGACATGAAGCCCCTTTCACCCACCACCCACACTCTTTAACTCTAACAGACCTAAAACCACTTTCACCCACCACCCACCCTCTTTAACCCTAACAGACCCGAATTCCCCTTTACCCACGACCCCACCCTCTTTAAACTTAACTCTCCTGAAGCACCCTTAACACCCTCCCCCCCTACTCCAACACACCTCAATCCCCCTTTACCCCCACCACAGCACCCTCTTTAACCACAACAGACCCGAATCCCCTTTTACCCACCACTCCACCCTCTTTAACCCTTACAGACCTGAATCTTCTTTCACCCACCACCCCACCCTCTTTAACCCTTACAGGCCTGAATCTTCTTTCACACACCACCCCACCCTCTTTAACCCTTACAGACCTGAATCCTCTTTCACACACCACCCCACCCTCTTTAACCCTTACAGACCTGAATCCTCTTTCACACACCACCCCACCCTCTTTAACCCTTACAGACCTGAATCTTCTTTCACCCACCACCCCACCCTCTTTAACCCTTACAGACCTGAATCTTCTTTCACCCACCACCCCACCCTCTTTAACCCTTACAGACCTGAATCCTCTTTCACTCACCACTCCACCCTCTTTAACCCTTACAGACCTGAATCCTCTTTCACTCACCACCCCACCCTCTTTAACCCTTACAGACCTGAATCCTCTTTCACTCACCACACCACCCTCTTTAACCCTTACAGACCTGAATCCTCTTTAACCAACACCACCCCACCCTCTTTAACTCAAACAGACATGAAGCCCCTTTCACCCACCACCCACACTCTTTAACTCTAACAGACCTAAAACCACTTTCACCCACCACCCACACTCTTTAACCCTAACAGACCCGAATTCCCCTTTACCCACCACCCCACCCTCTTTAAACTTAACTCTGCTGAAGCTCCCTTAACCCCCTCCCCCCTACTCCAACACACTTGAATCCCCTTTTACCCCCACCACAGCACCCTCTTTAACCCTTACAGACCTGAATCCTCTTTCACACACCACCCCACCCTCTTTAACCCTTACAGACCTGAATCCTCTTTCACTCACCACCCCACCCTCTTTAACCCTTACAGACCTGAATCCTCTTTCACACCACACCACCCTCTTTAACCCTTACAGACCTGAATCTTCTTTCACCCACCACCCCACCCTCTTTAACCCTTATAGACCTGAATCCCCTTTAACCCCACCACCCCACCCTCTTTAACTCTAACAGACCTAAGACCACTTTTACCCACCACCCACCCTCCTTAACCCTAACAGACCCGAATTCCCCTTTACCCACCACCCCACCCTCTTTAAACTTAACTCTCCTGAAGCTCCCTTAACCTCCTCCCTCTACTCCAACAGACCTGAATCCCCTTTAACCCCCACCACCCCACCCTCTTTAACTCAAACAGACATGAAGCCCCTTTCACCCACCACCCACACTCTTTAACTCTAACAGACCTAAAACCACTTTTACCCACCACCCACCCTCTTTAACCCAGACATAAAGCCCCTTTCACCCACCCTCTTTAACCCTAACAGACCCGAATTCCCCTTTACCCACCACCTCACCCTCTTTAAACTTAACTCTCCTGAAGCTCCCTTAACCCCCTCCCCCCTACTCCAACAGACCTGAATCCCCTTTTACCCCCACCACAGCACCCTCTTTAACCCTTACAGACCTGAATCATCTTTAACCCCCTCCACCCCACCCTCTTTAACTCAGACATGAAGTCCTTTTTACCCACCACTCCACCCTCTTTAACCCTTACAGACCTGAATCCTCTTTCACACACCACACCACCCTCTTTAACCCTTACAGACCTGAATCTTCTTTCACCCACCACCCTACTCTCTTTAACCCTTACAGACCTGAATCTTCTTTCACCCACCACCCCACCCTCTTTAACCCTTACAGACCTGAATCTTCTTTCACAATCACCCCACCCTCTTTAACCCCAACAGACCCGAATCCCCTTTTACTCCCACCACCCCACCCTCTTTAACCATAACAGACCTAAATGCCCTATTACCCACCTCCACCCTCTTTAACCCTAACTGGCCTGCAGCCCTTAACGCAACACCCAACCCTCTTCAACACTTACAGACTTAAAGCCCCCTTAACCCCCAAACAGACCCGAATCACCTTTTACCTCCCCTACCCCACCCTCTTTAACCCTAACTGTCCTAAAGTCCCCTTAACCCCACCCCGTCTCCCCTAGCAGACCTGAATCCTCTTTTGCCTCCACCACCCCACCCTCTTTAACCCCAACAGACCTGAAGCCCCCATTAACCTCGCAACCCGCAACAGACCCCCCAAAAAAACAAAACACAAAAACCCACACTTGAAGCCCCTTTACCCCCACCCCCAGCCCCCGCCGACAACAGACCTGATGCCCCCTTAACCACACTCCACCCCCGACAACAGACCTTCACCTCCACCCCACCCCACAGCACACCTGAAGATCCCTTAAACGCCCCCCCCCCCCCCCCCAACACCCTCCATCTAACGACTTACCTGAAGCCCCCTTAACCCCCCCCCCAACTCCCCCCACCCCCACCCACACACACACACCACCACCCCCATCCCCCCAACGAACAGACCTACCTGAAGCCCCTTCTCCAGCCCAGCCCCGATGCTGGTCTTGCCCTCCGCAGTGCGGGGCAGCCTCCGGATGAGGGTGTGGCGGTCGTCCTCGGAAAGGATGTCCACCATGGGCGACAGCACGCTGGCGTTGGTGTTGAACTGCACGATGCCCAGGCTGCTGCCCGTCTCCAGGCAGCTCAGGATGTAGCTGCTGGTGGCCTGCATCATCACGCTCAGGGAGGAGCCCTGTGTGTGGGGGGGGGGGGGGGGGGGGGGGGGGGGGGGGGGGGGGGGGGGCAGGGGGGAGGGGGAGGGTAGGGGGAAGACAGGATGTGGAGTTGGGGGGAGAGGGGTAGAGGTGGGGGGAAGGGATGGGGGGGGGGGGGTCAGGAATGGTGGGTGGTGGAAGATTGGATGGGTGGTGGAATGGGGTGGATGAATGAAAGAACCTTTATTTTATTTTATTTTGTTTTATTTTATTTTTACTATATTTATTATTATTATTGCTATTATTATTGCTATTATTATCATTATCATTATCACTACTACTACTACTACTACTACTACTACTATCATCATTATTATTGTTGTTGTTGATCGAGAAGAAGAAAAAAAAAGAATTCGCACACACATACAGATACATGAATTGACACAGAAACACACACGCACACTCACTTACTTACATATACACACACACAAACACAAACACTCACACTCACAGACACGCGCGCGCGCGCGTGCGTACGCGCGATACACACACACACACACACACACACACACACACACACACACACACTCACTCACTCAGTCAGTCAGTCACGCACATGCACACGCATATGCAAACACACACGAACATTCACACACACATGCGCCCACACACGCAGACATACACACACAAGACCCAACCCGCCTCCCTTCCCGACCTCCCTGCTCACACACACACACACACACACACACACACACACACACACACACACACACACACACACGCACACACACACACACACACACACACAGAGGTGACACTCATAATCAATGCATTACTCTTCAGGAATGTTCACTTTTCAGTCTGATTCCCACTAAACTATCGAGTATTTTGTGTATCTTGCGTCACTGAATTTGTTGATCGTTCGCATGGAAGATCTCGATATAAACTCAAATTTGTTGTTGCTCTTGTTTTTTTGTGTTTTTTTTTCTTTCTTTTCTTTTTTTTTTTTTTTTTTTCATTTCAAGACTTGTATAATGAACGCTATGATATTCTGTCTTGTTTCTGGACTAACGTTTAAACCAACTACTCACCGTCATACTCCCAGAGGTGTCCAGCACCAGAACTCTCTTCTTGGGTTTGATCTGAACGATGCGAAATACTGGGGTCGTGTCTGTGTCATCGCTCAGAGGCTTCACTGTGGATACAGAAAATAAACATCATCATCATCACCATCGTCATCATCATCATCGTCGTCGTCGTCGTCGTCGTCGACATCATCGTCGTCGCTGTCGACGTCAACAATGGGGCCGTACACGTGTCATCAATCAAAGTCTTCATTGTGGGCATAGCGATGTAATATCAACATCATCATCATCATCGTCGTCGTCGTCGTTGTCGTCGTCATCGTCAACACTGGGGTCGTGTACGTGTCAACAATTAAAGGCTTCACTGTGGGCACATGAATTAAACATCATCATCACCATCATCATCATCGTCGTCGTCGTCATCATCATTTTCATCATCATCGTCGTCATCAACACTGGGGTCGTGTACGTGTCATCAATCAAAGGCTTCACAGTGGGCAAAGGAATTAAATATCATCATCATCATCACCACCACCACCACCACCATCGTCATCATCATCGTCGTCGTCATCGTTGAAGTCATCGTCGACATCAACACTGGGGTCGTGTCCGTGTCATCGATCAGAGGCTTCACTGTGGATACAGCAATCATCATCATCATCATCATGATCGTCGTCGTCGTCGTCATCGTCGTCGTCGACGTCAACACTGGGGTCGTGTCTGTGTCATCAATCATGTGGGCACATGAATTAAACATCATCATCATCATCATCATCATTGTCTTCGTCGTCATCATTATTTTCATAACCATCGTCATCAACACCGGAGTCGTGTCCGCGTCATCACTGCGGGCACAGCAAATCAAACATCATCATCATCATCGTCGTTGCCATCATCATCATCATCATCAACACTGAGGCCGTGTCAGCGTCATCGCTCAAAGACTTCACTGTAGGCACACCAGACACACATCGGCGTCGTCGTCATGATCATCATCGTCGTCGTTGTCATCATCATCATCATCATCAGAAGAAGAAGAAGAAGAAGAAGAACCAACAGCAGTGGTAACAGTTTTGGTAGTGGTGGTGATGGTGTGGTGACGATGGAAGAAATAGTTCGTTTGCAGCAGCAGCACCAGCAGTGGTATTTGTATTTGTATTTCTTTTTATCACAACATATTTCTCTGTGTGAAATTCGGGCTGCTCTCTCCAAGGAGAGCGCGTCGCTACACTACAGCGCCACCCATTTTTTTGTATTTTTTCCTGCGTGCAGTTTTTCCTATCGAAGTGGATTTTTCTACAGAATTTGGCCAGGGACAACTTTTTTGTTGCCGTGGGTTCTTTTACATGCACTAAGTGCATGCTGAACACGGGACCTCGGTTTATCGTCTCATCCGAATGACTAGCGTCCAGACTACCACTCAAGGTCTGGCGGAGGGGGAGAAAATATCGGCGGCTGAGCCGTGATTCGAACCAGCGCGTTCATATTCTCTCGCTTTCTAGGCGAACGCGTTACCTCTAGGCCATCACTACACTTGGTGGTCGTCGTAGTAGTAGCAGTAGTAGTAGTAGTAGCAGTTCGATGAGGAGGAAGAAGAGGGGCGAAAAAAAGAAAAAGGGAAGGGGGAGGGGAGGGGAAGACTGAGACAGAGAGTGAGAAAGACAGACAGAGACAGACATTGACAGACAGTCGAGACAGCAGTTTGACTCTTCAACTGTTCTGATTGAGACAGAGAGTGAGAAAGACAGACAGAGAGACAGACATTGGCAGATAATTGAGACAGCAGTTTGCCTCCTCTATTGTTCTGATTGAGATAGAGAGTGAGAAAGACAGACAGAGAGACAGACATTGACAGACAGTCGAGACAGTAGTTTGACTCTTCAACTGTTCTGATTGAGACAGAGAGTGAGAAAGACAAGACAGAGAGACAGACATTGACAGACAGTCGAGACAGCAGTTTGCCTCATCCACTGTTCTGATTGAGACAGAGAGTGAGAAAGACAGACAGAGAGACAGACATTGGCAGATAGTTGAGACAGCAGTTTGCCTCCTCCAGTGTTCTGATTGAGACAGAGAGTGAAAAAAGAAAGACAGACAGAGAGACAGAAATTGACAGACAGTCGAGACAGCAGTTTGCCTCTTCAACTGTTCTGATTGAGATAAGAGAAAGACAAGACAGAGAGACAGACATTGGCAGATAATTGAGACAGCAGTTTGCCTCCTCTATTGTTCTGATTGAGACAAGAGAGTGAGAAAGACAGACAGAGAGACAGACATTGACAGACAGTCGAGACAGCAGTTTGCCTCCTCCATTGTTCTGATTGAGACAAGATAAAGACAAGACAGAGAGACAGACATTGACAGACAGTCGAGACAGCAGTTTGATTCCTCAACTGTTCTGATTGAGACAGAGAGTGAGAAAGACAAGACAGAGAGACAGACATTGACAGACAGTCGAGACAGCAGTTTGATTCCTCCACTGTTCTGATTGAGACAGAGAGTGAGAAAGACAAGACAGAGAGACAGACATTGACAGACAGTCGAGACAGCAGTTTGATTCCTCCACTGTTCTGATTGAGACAGAGAGTCAGAAAGACAAGACAGAGAGACAGACATTGGCAGACAGTCGAAACAGCAGTTTGACTCTTCAACTGTTCTGATTGAGACAGAGAGTGAGAAAGACAAGACAGAGAGACAGACATTGGCAGACAGTCGAGACAGCAGTTTGACTCTTCAACTGTTCTGATTGAGACAGAGAGTGAGAAAGACAGACAGAGAGACAGACATTGACAGACAGTCGAGACAGTAGTTTGATTCCTCAACTGTTCTGATTGAGACAGAGAGTGAGAAAGACAGACAGAGAGACAGACATTGGCAGATAGTTGAGACAGCAGTTTGCCTCCTCTATTGTTCTGATTGAGACAAGAGAGTGAGAAAGACAGACAGAGAGACAGACATTGGCAGACAGTCGAGACAGCAGTTTGCCTCTTCCACTGTTCTGATTGAGACAGAGAGTGAGAAAAGAAAGACAGACAGAGAGACAGACATTGACAGACAGTCGAGACAGCAGTTTGACTCTTCAACTGTTCTGATTGAGATAAGAGAAAGACAAGACAGAGAGACAGACATTGACAGACAGTCGAGACAGCAGTTTGCCTCCTCCATTGTTCTGATTGAGACAAGATAAAGACAAGACAGAGAGACAGACATTGACAGACAGTCGAGACAGCAGTTTGCCTCATCCACTGATGGTCATAGTCGGACACCACTGACTATCAAAGGTGGGCTACCTTTTCTGAAGTCCTCATGTTTCCGCATGACCTCCCAAGCACTACGGTAGGCGCACAGCCTGTTTTGCCGGTTCGGTGCCAGGTTGTTGTGACGCAATGGCTTTGCTGACGTCACCGGATCGTCACAGAACTCCACAATCTACAAAACAGATCGGGTTCATAGTAGTACCCTTTGAATGTGTGTGTGTGTGTGTGTGTGTGTGTGTGTGTCTGTCTGTCTCTGTCTGTGTGTTTATCTGTGTGTGTCTGTGAGATTTGTCTATTATTGTGTGTGTGTGTGTGTGTGTGTGTGTGTGTGTGTGTGTGTGTGTGTGTGTGTGTGTGTGTGTGTGTGTGTGTGTGCGTGTGTGTGTGTGTGTGTGTGTGTGTGTGTGTGTGTGTGTGTGTGTGTGTGTTCGCGCGCGCGCGCACCTGTATCACTGTCTGCGTATGTTTGTGTGTCCGCGTTGTCCGTGTTTCTGTGTTGAAATTATACCTGTGTATCTGGATCCTTTGATGTCTATGTGTGACCATGTGCAGGTATATACCTATGTGTGCATAATTATGCTTGTGTGCCTGTGTCTGAATACGTGTCTGCCTCTCTGTGTCTATCAATGTGTCAGTATGTCCGTGTACCAGTGACTCTACATATGTGTCTTAACCTCTTCAGTGCTGGAGAGAAAAAAACAGTAGAAAGTGGTGTTTCGAGTCATATAACTTTCCGAAACAATAAGCCTAAAACTGAAAACACTGTTCTTGAGATATTCCACTCTAGATAAACTGTGTGAATTTTCAGCCTTCCAGGGTCATTTCCCTTCATCAGTGACGTTACCATGCACGTAGGTGATACGTGCTGTGGCACTCAAGGAGTTAATGTCTGTATTGTCTGACTGCAGTGCATGGGCTCAGTAATGGTGTGGTGGTGGTGGTGGTGGTGGTGGTGGGTTCGAACTCCGTACGCTCTCTAGGTACTGCATGAACATGAGGGACGCGGAGGCCTTGTTGGACTTGATCTTGGGGAAGAAGAGACAGTTCTTTTCAGGCTGGCCCGTGAAGAAATTGAAGGCGCAGTCCTTGCTGGTGAACTTGTTGTGGATGGACCCGTCCACTTCGGCCGTGCATCTGGCGGACACAGATACAGACATCAGCGTGTTATCTCTGTCTCTGTATCTGTCTGTCTGTCTGTTTGTGTCTGCGTCTGTGTCTGTGTCTGTCTCTGTATCTCTTCTCCGTCTTGAGGATTTCCATCCCCCACCGCACCCACCCCTCTCTTTCTGTATATATGATTATATATATAATATATATGTATTATGTATATATATATATATATATATATATATTTATATACATTTAATTACACACACACACACACACACACACATATATATATATATATATATATATATACATACGTCTACTAGGATGATAGCGCCTCTGTGTGTGTGTGTGTGTGTGTGTGTGTGTGTGTGTGTGTGTGTGTGTGTGTGTTGGATTCCACAGTTTCCGGTGGGTAAGTAGCAACATTGCCACTCTTTATGTGAGAATCATCTCTCTC
The DNA here is from genome assembly GCF_041734735.1 of Babylonia areolata. NCBI lineage: Eukaryota > Metazoa > Mollusca > Gastropoda > Neogastropoda > Buccinidae > Babylonia > Babylonia areolata. The sequence goes on along the minus strand of NC_134883.1, from coordinate 28,765,384 downwards.
TCTGTCACTGTCTCGGTCTGTCTGTCTACCACTCTGTCTCTGTGTGTGTCTGTGTGTGTCTCTGTCTGTCTGTCTGTACACACACACACACACACACACACACACATACACACACACATGTATATATATATATATATATATATATATATATATATATATATATATATCTGTCTCTCTCTGTGTCAGTCTCTTCTCTGTACATGAGAGGGTGTCGCGCGCGCCATGTGTGTGTGTGTGTGTGTGTGTGTGTGTGTGTGTGTGTGTGTGTGTGTGTGTTGTTGTTGTTGTTGTTGCTGTTGTTGTTGTTGTTTACCTGACGTGGAGATGGCTAATCCTTACTGTCATCCATGTGATGATGTATAAAAACGAAAACTACAGCCAGCAAAAAAATATATAAAATGTCACAAGAAACTAAGCAACACGAAAACAAATGGAAATGTCACGACTAATCTCTTTCTTTTTTTTTTCTTCTCTTTTTTTTTTTATATGCCCCAACAACAGCATTCGCTGTTGGTCTTTCCTGTCAGTTTTTCTTAACCGCGGGCTTACAAACATGGCGTTGGTGGCATGGTGTATGAAATACGACCGGAGGTTTTTGGGTCAGTATTACACTCTGTGTGTGTGTGTGTGTGTGTGTGTCTGTGTGTGTGTGTGTGTGTGTGTGCGTCTGTGCATGTGTATGTGTGTGGGGGGGGGGGGTGTGCATTCCTCGCGGTCTAATTAGACAAATAGAATGCATACGCGAGCGCGAGCGCGTTCCCACACGCATACAGAGATAGACGGATATACAGACAGACAAAAGGAGATAGATAGATAGATAGATAGACAGACAGACAGATAAAGCGACAAGCAAACAAACAACCGTACGAACAGATAGACAGTCAAACAGGCACACAAACAAACAGATACACCGACACACACAACAGACAGAAGATCAGTGGGATAGCTTGGGCCCACCAGACACAGAGAGACGCAGACAGACATACAGACTGACAGACAAATCAGATACACTGGCAGGACAAGCGAAACAGAGAGACACTACACAGAGCCCCCTGACCTTGTGGGATGCCAAGCTCCCTCGTGTCGATAAAACTCCGCATCCTCAGGATCAATGGGGTACTCATCGAACAGACCCCAGCGCAGATGGGCCCACTCGTGCACCAGAGTCTTCTCTGGTGTATCACACACACACACACACACACACACACATATATACATACATACACACACATACACACACACACACACACACACATACATACACATACACACATACACACACGCGCGCGCACACACACACACACACACACATACACACACACACACACACACACACACACACACACACACACACACACACACACACACACATACACACACACACACACATACGCACACACACACACACACACACACACACACACACACACACACACACACACACACACACACACACGGCCATTTAATCAACACCATTGATTGCTGTTGACAAATAACGCTAAGTCAGTATAAGGGGCGGTCACCTCAATGATGTAAGATTGAACTTTGTACGTCAGGTTGTCATTCACTTTTCTGTGTTGGACTTTTTCTTCTTGATGATGGTATGGATATTTATAGCGCCTATCTTTGGTCGGGGCATCTCTTTACTCAGCATTGTCGGCAAAGCCTTTGAAATGGTCATCCTGACCCGATTGTAAGTTCTGGCAGCACGCGTATACCCAGAGTCGCGGTGTGGGGTTAGGGCAGGCAGATCTACCATCGACATGATATTCTCCGTCAGACAGCTGCAGGAAAAATGCCGAGAGCAAAATCAACCACTCTTCCTTGCCTTCATTGACCTGACAAAGGCCTTTTATCTAGATAGCAGGAGCGGACTATTCGCACTTCTGAGGAAGGTAGGCTGTCCCCCGAAATTACTGGACATTGTCGAATCCTTTCACAAGGACACGCACAGCACAGTGTGCTACAATGGAGCAGTGTCTGACCCGTTCCAAATAAGCAGTGGTGTCAAGCAGGGTTGCGTGCTCGCCCCAACACTTTTTGGCATATTTTTCTCCATGCTTCAGTCATATACGTTCGCAAATAATGAAGACGGAGTTTACCTACACACAAGATCTGACGGAAAGCTCTTCAACCTGGCCAGATTCACAGCCAAGACCAAAGTCAGGCATGTCACCATCAGAGAGGCTCTCTTCGCCGAAGACACTGCACTGGTGACACACACAGAGGAGGCCTTTCAGAGACTCACAGACCGCCTTGCGCATGCGTGCAACGAATTTGGCCTCACCATCAGCCTGAAGAAAACGGAAGTGGTGGGACAGGGCACTGACTCTCCTCCAATAATCCACATTGGGAGCCACAAGCTGAACTCAGTTGACTGGTTTCAGTATCTGGGGTTGACAATAACTTTTCCTATTTCCCTGAGCCAGAGATCAATCAAGAACTGCGAAGGCTGCCAGGGTCATGTCCAAACTTCACAAGAGGGTGTGGTCAAACAAAAACTTCACGGTGAACACAAAGATGCAGGTGCACAGAGCTCGCGTTCTAAGCACCCTACTCTACTCGAGTGAAACATGGACCACATATTCCGCTCAAGAGAAGAGACTAAACAGTTTCCATCTCCAATGTCTCAGACGCATTCTTGGAATCTGATGGCAGGACAAGATCCCAAACACTGAAGTGCTTGAGCATGCAGGCTTGCCAACTGTCTTCGCCCTTCTGAGTCAACGGCATCTTCGCTGGCTCGGTCATGTTCGCTGAAAGGATGAAGGCCGCATCCCAAAAGATCTGCTGTACAACAAACTATCAGAGGGATCTAGGCCCCAAGGCTGCCCCCGACTAAGATTCAAAGATGCTTGCAAACGGAACCTGAAAAGTACAGGTATTGACGTGCTGTCCTGGGAAAGCTTTGCGGACTCACGTGGGCCCTGGAAATCTGCCATTCAGAGAGGGGTGAAACAAGCAGAGAGAAGCCGCATTGACTCGCTGAGGAGAAAAAGAGCCACACGCAAGTCAAATTCTATAAACCAAGCAGCATCTACTTATATCTGTCCCACATGCAGTAGAGATTGCCATTCCAGCATTGGTCTACACAGCCACAGCAGGAAGTGCAACGCCCGGCAGTGACTACATTTCTGGTGCAGCCATCGTCTCTCGAGACGGAAGGAGGCCGACGACGACGACGATCCTCGGTCGGAGACCAAACTCTAAGTGTTTTATAAACACGGGATCATTTGCAGGCTGTCTTTCCGGGGCCGTTTTCAAGACATGGCTGGGACCCTCGGGTACAGTTTGACGTGAAGGCTGAGTTATCTTCGAATTCAAGACACGCGCGGTGCACTCAGGCAGCTGACTCATCGCCTTTTATTAAAAAAAAAAAATCCCGGTGATTCTCTTCTGTGCATACTCATTTACATCTCCCTGCACCGCAGTTCAGAGCACTGTCGATAGAGTTCGCAAAACACGTGCTATCCGCAAAGCACACCTGTTTTCCTTCAACAAAAGCAATGCTACAAAAGGATCCGCCATGTTTTGCCTCATGCTTCATGGGTGGTCGCCTTTGGTAAGTAGCAAGGGCAAATTTCCCTTTGGGTTTTGTGACCTGCAGGTAGACTGAGTGTTCCTGAATACCGGATATTGCTTTCCCTCGGGCAGTTTGCCTTGCCCCCGGGTGATTGGCCCGCAGGTACAGCTTTACCCGCAGGCATTTCAGCAAATTTTCGCCAGTTGAATAAAATGTGTAAAATAAAAAATAAAAAAAACCCTGAATGCAGTGCAGTGCAGTACATAATAATACAACACAGCACAGCATTACAGTACAGTACAGGACAGTACTACACGACACGACATGACACGACACAGCACAGCACAGCACAGCACAGCATAACACGACGCAATAAACACAACACAACACGACACAACACAACACGACACGACACGACACAACACAGCACAGCACAGCATAACACGACGCAATAAACACAACACGACACGACACGTCACAATACGACACGACACGACACAGCACAGCACAACACAACACGACATAACACAATACAACACAACACTACACTACATAACGCAACACAGCACAGCACCTCACAGCACAACACAACACGACACGACACGAAAAAACACAACACAGCACGACACAACACTACACAGCGCAACACAAGGACGACACAATACGACACGACACAGCACGACACAGCAGAAGACGACACAACACTGGCAACACAACACAACACAACACAACACAAACAGAACACAACACAACATGACACGACACAGCACAACACAACACAACACAATGGCGTACCGGGAGGTCCCCATTTGTTGACGACGTCATCGTCCTTGAGGTAGGACGGTGTTAGATGAATGTAGAGACCAGGCTGCCCGCACTCCGCGTACTGCTTCACGTACGGCGCGTCTCCGTAGGCCAGGTTTGGCTGGTCGATGATAATCTGGACACAGAGCGAGAGCAAGGGTAGTACAGAATGTTGCATGATGATGATGATGATGAGGAGGAGGAGGAGGAGGAGGAGGAGGAAAGTGAAAAGGTGGCAGAATGGTTGGTTACGTTACGCTTATATCTGCTACTGCAGTGTCCTTACCGTAAGGGTTTGGATTCGATTCCCGGTCCAACCCTTTAATTTCTGTAACCCTGAATTCAGGGACCTATTTTAACGGCAATTTTCAGCTGAGCTGAAACGATATTACCATTAGATGATGTTGTAATAAATTAAGTTATCATTATTGTGTTGGGTTTTTGCTTTTTTTTTACATTTCATTTCTTTATCAGTTTGCTTACTTATTTTTATTTATTTATTTTATTTTCTGATTCATCTATTTATCTATTATTATTCTAATTTGTTTATTCATTGTTTTGATTACTTATCTATTTGTTTATCGGCTTTGGGTATACGCTGCTGGTCAGGTACCTGAGTAGCAGTGAAGCGTATTTGGATTTGTCCGACCGCTGTGATGCCTCCTTGAGTAACTGAACTGAACAGAGGTTAGACGGGCGCAATAGCCGAGTGGTTAAAGTGTCGGACTTTCAATCTGAGGGTTCGAGGTTCGAATCTCGGTAACGGCGCCTGGTGGGTAAAGGGCGAAGATTTTTTCCGATCTCCCAGGTCAACATGATGTGCAGACCTGCTTGTGCCTGAACCCCCCTTCGTGTGTATACGCAAGCAGAAGATCAAATACGCACGTTAAAGATCC
>NC_134883.1:28745161-28750161 GCF_041734735.1 Babylonia areolata | reverse complement strand
TAACTTGGTAGTCATTAAGGATCCTATTAACAATCCTATTAACCATAATAACTATAGAGGAATCTCCCTGTGTAACGTGTGTTGCAAATTGTGTAGTGCAGTTATTAACTGAAGAAAATTACATCACAGATTAATTTCAAGCTGGGTTTGATCGAAATTATTCAGCTGTGTATCATACGTTTCCGTAAATGACCTGTGTGCAAAAACAAAACTGTTTAAATCGTAAATTGTGTATTGTTTGTATCGGCTTCGAGAAAGCCTCTGACTCCATCAGTGAACTCAGTGGTCGGTCTCGTTAAAAATGGTGTCAACAGAAAACTGTATAATTGTATTACGAGTATTTTTTAATGTATGAAGGCAAGGATGAGATGTGATGGTGCTTTTGCAGACTACATTAACTGTACACCTGGCGTCAAATGAGGCGATATATTAGTTCGGGGCCAACGCCCAGCTTATGTAACATTTTGACATAAGCTTACAGTTGGGCCAACAGCGAAGCAAGAGCTGTATGATCAATGATTTCTCTATTGCAATGGGAAGTTATTTACAGCTTAGTCTTTTGCGAAGGATTATGACTCTCAAACCAGGAGGCTGGCTCTTAGAGCTGCAGCCTTGGGGGCTAGTTGGCCTTTGGGAACCATCCCAACGCCGACTGTCCTGAAACCCTCTTGGCCGAGAGTGGGGGTGTACCTTGAGCAAGACACTCTGCACTATAATCAAATTCTAGCCCAGATAGTCGGGACAGCAGTTGACTCCTCTGCTGTTCTGATGATCATAGTAGGACACGACTGACTATGATACATACATTCGTAGTTCAGATTTGTTTTCTTTGTTTAACAATGAATTGACGGAAAAGTTATCAACTCTGGAAGGCATGATCCTATATTCACAAACAACGTTTGGGAAAATTTTATTCTTCTTTTAGCGAATGATGCCGCGTTGATATCAGAAATAGTGACAGGGTTATAAAATCAATTAAATAGTCTGCAACAAACAGTTACTTGTCTTCAGCTAGATGTGATTTTTTTTTTTTTTTTTTTTTTTTTTTTTTTTGTACAGAAGTAACATAATTGTATAAATAAATTATGGGAGGGTACTTATCTGAAAGAGAGAGATGGACATACAACGGAATCGTAATACCCGTAGTAAATGTAAACAAGTGTTTAGGTGTGTAGTTTTCTTCACGTTTCAGTTTAACTTTTGCATGTAAAACCTCGCAAGCACAGCAATCAACAAAACTGTTGTTGTGTATTATGAAGAAATTACCATCACTGCAAAACAAATCCTTAAAATTGTTCCTGAATTTTTTTGATACGCAAATTCAGCCTGTAATGCAGTTACGGATCAGAGTTATGGGGTACAGACATTGCCGCTGTACACTGTGAGAAAATTCATTAAAATGCTTTGAAAAAAAATCAGCAAGTCTCGCTACCAACGCCTAATGATCTTGTCTATGTTAAAACAGACAGATATCCAGTATATGACGTTTATGAATAAATCATCTGAGTCAGAATCTCTCTGCTTCTACCTCTCTTCTGTCTCTCTGTATCTGTCTCTGTGTCTCTTTCTCCCTCTCTCTCTTTCTGTGTGTGTGTGTGTGTGTGTGTGTGTGTGTGTGTGTGTGTGTGTGTGTGTGTGTGTGTGTGTGTGTGTGTGTGTGTGTGTGTGTGTCTTTGCATATATATATATATATATGTGTGTGTGTGTGTGTGTGTGTGTGTGTGTGTGTGTGTGTGTGTGTGTGTGCTTGTATGTGATTTTGCTCTCGCGCATGTGCGCGCAGTCATACTAATACCCAAACTGAAATGTATAATTGTCTGATGTCAAGTCAGCCCTTTATCATCCTTCAAGAGGGACATTGCCATGTGGCCATTTCGCGCCCAGCCTCCATCCATCCCCACCTCATCCATGCATCCCACAACACCTCCCACTTCCACCTTCTACACGTGTACTCTCCCCCTAACCCCACCCCCACCAACTTTTCACCACCTCCGTTCTCCTTTCCCTACCCCCCCGCCCCCCTCCCCCCCCAGGCCCCACTAACCCCCTTCCCCATCACGAGAACGGCTTATGAGTATGCAAACCAACACCTAAATCACCTGCCGTGACATGACCTCCTGGCATATGGAGGTTGTTAATCCCTACTTCCTGTTGTTCTGCCTTCGCTTCTTGTTGAAAGTTACATTCATTACTGAATTTATGTATATGTATACACACACACATACACAGATACACAGACACACGCGCGCACACACACACACACACACACACGCACGCACGCACGCATACACACACACGCACACACATGCGCGCGCGCGCGCACACACACACACACACGCACGCACACACACACACACACACATATAAATATATATATATGTATATATATATATATATATATATATATATATATAACACAAGATAAATCCAGAGAACAACCAAAAAAATGCTAAAAAAACAAAGGAAAGAATTGTCCTCCTTTCTTTTTCACTCTCATAATTTCGACCATAGGGCTTCATCAGGAGAACGCACACACACACACACACACACACACACACACACACACACACACACACACACACACACACACACACACACACACACACACACACCACTTCCCCTCTTGGAGAAACAATTTTTATTGCGTACGCCGCCTTAAGCACAAATCAGTGTTACAGGGTAAATGGGTGGCGCTGTAGTTAGCGACGCGCTCTCCCTGGGGAGAGCAGCTCGAACTTCACACAGAGGAATCTGTTGTGATAAAAAGAGAAATACTAATACAGCATATGTACCTTGTCTGTCGAGTTGAATCAGAAAGCATTCATTATCATGTTCAGGAATATGAATAGATAGGTCAAACAATCGTTTGTTTGTGCACGTTCTTGCTTCGTCAGTGGAACTCGTCCCCAAATTCTCTTCGTTCACACTTTGTACAAAGCCGGTCTTCCTAAGGGATGTTTTATATTGATAGATTGATATGGATAGTTATATAGCGCCTATCATCGGTGGAGACCAAGTTCTAAGCGCTTTACAAACAAGGAGTCATTTACACAGGCTGCCTACCTGGGTAGAGCCGACTGACGTGCTGCCACTGGGCGCTCCTGTGTCATTCAATCAGGTTTCAGGCACGCACACATACACACCCAGATAAACATGGAACACTTTACGTATATGACCGTTTTGTTCATTTACCCCGCCATTTAGGCAGCCACACTCCGTTTTCCGGGGTGTGCATGCTGGGTATGTTCTTGTTTCCATTACCCACCGAACGCTGACATGGATTACAGGATCTTTAACGTGGGTATTTCATCTTCTGCGTGTGTAAATACACGAAGGGGGTTCAGGCACCAACAGGTCTGCACATGTGTTGATCTGGGAGATCGGAAAAATCTCCACCCTATGCCCACCAGCCGCCGTCACCGAGATTCGAACCCGGGACCCTCAGATTGAAAGTCCAACGTTTTAATCATTCGGCTATTGAGCCCGTCTTCTCCCCCTTTGAATAGTAATTCTGTGATTTAACACCTTGAACTTTGCAAATGTACAAGCATGTATTTCTGGTAGAATTCTAAGATAAAACAAAACAAAACCAAAAAAATCTTTATACAGTTTGTAATAACTATCATTCCTTTTCCCATCTAAGTCAGACAACCAGTTTTGCATACATAAAAAAAGAAAGAAGTAAACACTGATATACCTTTTACAAGATAAATGTCAATAAAATTCTATGTTTTGATAATATTTCTGAAAGATAGTGACCTACCTTTCCATACACCATACAATTAAAATTCATTGTAGATTAATATCGTTTCAAAATGTTATTTTAAAGACGCAGCTATAACGTCGATGCCAAATTAGACCTGTTATGGCACCATACTTCACAAACACATAACAACACTGGTACAGTCGATTCTATTTTTTTGTATCTAATGGTAACACAATATATATATATATATATATATTACAATTTCATAAAAAGAGAAACATCGTGCAGCATGCACTTAGCGCACGTAAAAAAAATCCACGGCAATAAAAGGGTTGTCCCTGGCAAAATTGTGTGGAAAAATCCACTTCGATAGGAAAACCAAATTTTATTGAGAACGTTGATGTTTTTGACTTTTTGCATTCATTATCAGTTGTTTCGCTTGTCAGTTTAACGACTTCTCTTTTACGAAGTCCTTTAAGTAATTTCCTGTAACTGTATTTAGAGGGGTTTTTTTTTTGTTTGTTTGTTTTGTTTTTCTTTCAAATTTCACCCACATTTTTACCCTCATTTGCCCAGTTTCCCCCAACCCTCCATTCATCCACATCTCCCACCCCTTCTAACCCATAATACTCAGATGTATTCATAAATACTTTTACAAAATGTCTTCAATCACCGATATGTGTGACGGGACATTAAACAAAAAAAAAATTCAATTTTTTATTTTATTTTAATAAACTTGCAAGCAGAAAAGAAAAGAAAAATGCGTGGCGCTCTCAGTGTAGCAACGAGCTCTCTCTCTCTCTCTCTCTCTCTCTCTCTCTCCCTGGGGAGAGCAGCCCGATTTCACTCAGAGAAATCTGTTTGGACAGAACTATTAATACAATAAAATGCATTACAATGCATAGAATCTGTGTCTACAACAGAAGTTGGGAGGAGAAGGGGGAGCTGGTGTTGGGGAAGGTTAAAAAAAAAAAAAGAAGAAAGGAAGAAATACCAAAAAATAAAAAATAAAAAATAAAGAACCACATTTTTAAAAGAAAGAAATGAAGAAACTGTCCATCTCTCATAACTGATCAGTGTGTTAATAACGTTGGTCCTTGGCTTGAATCATTTCAGAAATGTTAGATACAACACACATAGCAACATGTTTCTGACAGGCAGAAACACAAACAGTTAGAGACAGTCAGACAAGAGCAATCTTTACACCAGTCCTCATATGAATATTGGCGTGTGAAAAAGATGTTTTTTGTGTAAAAATCGTGGTACATTGACAAATAGACAGACAGCCAAGGGC
>NC_134883.1:28732661-28735161 GCF_041734735.1 Babylonia areolata | reverse complement strand
GAGGGTAGAAGGGAAAGTTGGATAGTTTGAGGGGGAACAGGGCAGATATAGCATAAGGGTGGTGGAGGGGTAGAGAGGGGGTAGGACAGGGTTGGGGGGGGGGGGGGGGGTAGAAGTGCGCCATATGCATGCTGCACACGGGACCTCGGATTATTGTCTCGTCTGACTAGACGCTCAGTTTCATTTTCCTGTCAAACCTGGAAGAAAGGGCGAGAGCGGGATTCGAACCCAGACCCTCACGGATTCTATAATTATTGGCAGGTGAGCGTCTTAACCGTTCTGCCACCTTCCTTTCGTCAAAGGCAAATGTGAAGCTCCAACATATGATAAAGACATACTTTTTTTTCTAAAAAGCTGACATGCATACATTTGTGGGATCATAATTGGCGGGTCAAAAGTGAAAACATGAAAGCATAATCTGTCCTGAATGAAATCTAATGTCCAAATGTTTCGTCTAAACCTGCGTTACTATCCATTACAATGAGTGATGTCTCATCCCATTAAGTCCACACAGTGCTGAAGACGTCCAACATCGAGCTTCAATGATTTGTGAGCTTCAATCCTATCACGAAATCTGCATAACTGGAAAGTAGCCATAATTCTATGCTAAATGTCCAGGAAACATGTGTTCGATCAAGGTCTGGAAAAAGAAAAAATGCTGGCTTGATTTATCTAACACTTTACACTGTTTGTGATGTCAATGAATGGAAAGAAGCTGTTGTCTTTAGCATGTATTGTGTGGCCAACAACCTTGGCGAAGTGGTTAGTGCTGCGGATTGATGACTTGGAAGGGTGTGGGTGAGAACCCTATAAAAAATGAAGGAGGGGTGCGGGGGAATGGGGGGGGGACAGGGGGACGGGAGGACGGAGGGGGGGGGAGGTGTTCGGGGTCGCTTTGGGCCGGCTCCAACCCAGAGAGGGTTTGCTGTGTGGGCTGGGGGCCATCCATTTCAAGGATGTGTCTTTGGAAGTGTTGCTCAAATACCCTGACCAATGGCCACTCCCAGGTGGCTGTACTTCTGGTGCCTGATTGACGCTGAGATGGATTCTGAGAGCAGCCGGCCTTGTCAAGTAGTCGAGTCCCAAACCTAAATGTATTTGTATTTGTATTTCTTTTTATCGCAACAGAGTTCTCCGTGTGAAAATCGAGCTGCTCTCCTCTCCCCAGGGAGAGCGCGTTGCTACACCACAGCGCCACCCTTTTTTTTTCTCTCTCTCTCTCTCCTTGCGAGCAGTTTTATTTGTTTTTCCTATCGAAGTGGATTTTTCTACAGAACTTTGCCAGGAAAAACCCTTTTGTTGCCGTGGGTTCTTTTACGTGCGCTAAGTGCATGCTGCACACGGGACCTCGGTTTATCGTCTCATCCGAATGACTAACGTCCAGAACACCATACAAGGTCTAGTGGAGGGGGGAGAAAATATCGGCGGCTGAGCCGTGATTCGAAATATTGTACTCAGATTCTCTCGCTTCCAATGCGGACGCGTTACCTCTAGGCCATCACTCCACAAGGACCGCCATCGTCAACACAACCATCATCATACATCTACTTTTTTTTTTTTTTTTTGTATAAAAACAGAAAATAAAATGGCGGAATTTTGACGCCCCCCCCCCCCCCCCCCCCCCAGCCGAACCCCCGCCCCTACCCCCCTCCCCAAACCACACCCCAATTAAAATGAAATAAAACAAAATAAAATATAATGAACTAAAATAGGACTCTCTCTCTCTCTCTCTCTCTCTCTCTCTCTCTCTCTCTCTCTCTCTCTGTGTGTGTGTGTGTGTGTGTGTCTGTCTGTCTGTCTGTCTGTCTGTCTGTCTGTCTGTCTGTCTGTGTCTGCGTGTGTCTATGTGTGTCCGTGTCCGTGTCTGTCTGTCTGTCTGTCTGTCTCTGTTTGTGTGCGTGGGCGCGTATGTGTGTGTGTGTGTATGTGTCTGTGTTTGTGTCTGCATGTGTCTATGCGTGCATTTGTGTGCCTGTGTGTGTGTGTGTGTGCGCGCGCGCGCGCGCGTCTGTGTGTGTGTGTGTGTGTGTGTCCATGTCTGTGTCTGTATGTGTGTCTGTCTGTGTCTGTGTGCGTGTGCGTGCGCGTATGAGTGTGTGTGTGTGCCTGTGTTTATATCTGTATGTATCTGTGCGTGTGTTTGTTTGCCTGTGTGTGTGTGTGTGTGAGTTAAAACGAACGTGAAGCAAACAAACACACACACACACACACACACACTAACACACACACTAACACACACACACACACACACACACACACACACTAACACACACACACACACACACTAACACACACACACACTAACACACACACACTAACACACACACACACACACACACACACACACACACACACACACACACACACACACAAGGCAGTGCCTGACCTTCAGCCGGTGCAGCATGGCGTTGTCCTGAGGGATGAAGTGACCGATGACGATGACCACGCCCTCGTAACCCTGCTCCACCAGCCTCACCTTGCCCTCCACCCCCGCTCCTCC
>NC_134883.1:28717661-28727661 GCF_041734735.1 Babylonia areolata | reverse complement strand
GCATTTTTTTTTTATAGACCAGGCATCAACACTCAGTGCTAGCGCATAGCGAGAATAATAATAATAATAAGTATTTGTATATCGCTGAATCTTGTGCAGATACAAATCAAAGCACTTTCAAACCAAAACGAAAAAGAGGCAGAGGAAGGAGGCTATCTTGGAAAAAAAGGTGGGTTTTAGGGCCAGACTTGAAAGAGCTGAGTGCGGAGACCTGACGAAGTGAAAGAGGGATCTCATTCTAAAAGCAAGGTCCATAGACAGAGAAAGAACGGCGGCCAACAGTCGAGTGTTTGAATCTTGGTATGCGTAAACAGTGTGGGTCTAAAGCCGATCGTAGAGAGCGAGATAGGGTGTAGAGGTGAAGGCAGCCACAGAGACAGGAAGGGCCAGATTTGTGAATACATTTATAACATAGAGTGCTGATCTTGTACTGTATCCTGTGTGAGACAGGGAGCCAATGGGGATCTTGCAAAAGAGGAGTGATATACACAACCGAACCACTGGTTTGGACTTATCATCGTGTCTAAAAGTTTGCCATTAAGAAATCAAGCTCCTTAAAACAACCAAAGATTACCAATCGCTTGTCACATTTTCACCCCTGAAATACAAACGAAATCACCATAGATGTATTGGGTGCACACTAAAAAATGTCAGGAATGGCACAAGCTGATATAATAGAGAAGCTCCCATTAAACAACAAAAAAGAGATGGTCATGAAATCCAAATGACGAATAGAGTTTTTCACAGCATTTCTTCACAACTCTGGAGGGTCATTATGGAATTCTTTACCAGATACTCTGAATTAAGTTACAAACCATACCTTCTTGATTAAGAAAAAGTGAACCAAGAATACTTGATGTCTGTTGTAGGCCTGCTAGAACAAACATTATATGGAAAAGGTAACTCATATCCTGATGATGCTCTGTCAGTCTCCTTACTTTCAGTTCATACCTGTGTTGTTGTTGTTTTTTTTTATAGATTATGTTTTATGTGTCCCTGTATCTCTCTCTCTCTTTCTCTGCATCTTGTCTCTCTTTCTGTCTCTCTGTGTCCTTTGTTTCCCATTCTGTCTCTCCTTTACCCCCCCCCCCCTACCCCTACCCCCACGCTCCCACTCTCTGTCTCTGTTTCTGTCTCGATGTCTCTCTGTCTCTGTCTGTCTCTCTATCTATCTATCTTTCTATCTATCTTTCTTTCTTTCTCTCCCCGCTGCCCCCATCCACCCCCCGCCTCGCCTCCCTCCACCCCCGTCCCCCCCCTCTCCCCCACTCAACCTTCTGAACCTTCACGTCTTCATTTAGACGTTTGCTGCCTTTCTTTCTGAAGGTTGGGTATGAACTCCGTTTCTACTTTTTGATGCATGAATTAAATGTGTTCATTCTTTTTTCTTTTCTTTTTTTTCGTTGTTTTTTTTTATTTTTATTTTTAACTATATTGTTTTGTTTTATTTCATTTTATTCTATTTCATTTTATTCATCTTATTTCTATTTTTATTATCGTTTTTTGTTGGGTTTTTTGTTTGTTTTGTTTTGTTTTTTTGTTTTGTGTGTCTTCTTTGCACACACCCCTCTCCCCCCATGGTCGATGGCGGCAGGTAAAAAGCCACATAGGCTTAGTTTTACTGATCCTCGTTCATAAAGATTTTTGTCTTGTCTTGTCTTGTCTTGTCCTGTCCTGTCCTGTCTTGTCTTGTCTTGTCTTGTATCTCTTTGTATGTGTGTGAGAGCTTCCCAGGCCCACCCTTGTGCCAAGCAAGTAGGTGTACCCCAGCTCATGAGATGCCCCGACATTTCGGCAAGATAGAATTACAATATCATATATATATATATATATATATTCATAGGGGACACTGACCAAGGCGGGTTTCTTCTTCTGGTTTTTGTTTGTTTGTTTTTGTTTTGTTTTGTTTTGTTTGTTTGTTTGTTTTGGGGTTGGTTTTTTTTGTTTGTTTGTTTGTTTTTGTTTGGTTGGTTGGGTTTTTTGGGTTTTTTGTTTTGTTTTTTGTTTGTTTGTTTGTTTGGTTTGTTGTTGGGGTTTTTTTGTTTTTTGTTGTTGTTTTTTTGTTTGTTTGTTATTGTTTTGTTTTTCAGATTCCCAGCGTAATTAAAATTGCAAAAATGAAGGGATTCTCACACTAACACACACACACACACACACACACACACACACACACACACACACACACACACACACACACACACACACACACACACACACAGATTCACGCGGGGAGACATATATATATATATATATATATATATCTGTAATGCCGGAGATGGGCAGTGTGAATACGCTCTCGCTGTTCTACAAAAAATGCTCCCAAGATGTGTGTCACTACCGATATCCTCTGACAGCAAAGTCCATCTTCGGCCTTCACGTGTGGCTTAGCCTCTGAGTCCGGCACAGCTGTTTCCACTGACAGGAGAATGGGTGAAAGGCGGGTTACTTGTGCCTTAAAACAGTTGCCTCGGGCAGACGGAGCACGTCATCGTGGGCAGGTAGCTGGTCTAAGTGAAGGAAAACACCGATTTGAAACCTCCGTTGTCCAGCAGCTATTCCCATTCATGGGAAAGGCTTCTGGAGTCTATCCTGAAGTAAAATCCGGAGTCGGAGTCTCTAAGGTAGTTTGAGACTTTATTTAGCAAGGTCTTGGCTCATTCCTGCGACCGCGCTGGAACCATGTGTATCGGCACTTGCCTTTCCACTGGGTCATTTCAGCGACGTGGGGAGGGTGTGCGAAGTGCATGGGTAATAGTCTGTTCCCCATGTCTTTACTACCAAGGCTTTGTGCTTTGGAAAGAACTCTCCAGCTTCTCTTTGCAGAGTCAACACAACACGAGGAGTCCTGCTGGTCAACAAAACTTGCGTTGTGAGCGCCCTCCTTCACGGCAGTGAAGTCTCGTGGACACTGCGTGTCAGACAGGAGCAAAAGCTCTTCGCCTTCCACATGCGCTGCCTCAAAAAGGCATCCTGAACATCTCTTGGCAGGACAAAGTCTCCAAGAACACTGTCCTCCAGAGGGCTGCAATCCCCAGCATGTACACCCTCCTCAAGCAAAGACGCATTCGCTGGCTCGGACGACTGCCAAATAGCCAGAGACCTTCTGTAAGGAGAGTTGGCTCAGGGAAAGCGCCCCGCAGGCAGACCCCAGCTACCCTACAGAGATGTCTGCAAAAGAGACCTTAAGACTCTAGGCATCGACCCAGACACGTTGAAGGCTGTAGCCTCCGATCGATCATGCTGGAATCAGACAGTAATTTTACAGAAAGGCCTCTCCACGTTCGAAGAGACACTGGCCCAACAGTCAGAGGCGAAACGGCAAAGAGGGAAGGCCCAAAGTCTGACAGACAGACAGACAGACCAGCATCAGACTTCTTCTGCGCAAAGTGTGGGAAAGACTGTCAGTTTCGAATAGGCCTGTCAAGCCACAACCGATGCTGGGCCAGAAACATCACACAGAGCACATAGTCGTTCATACGCTGTTTAAAGCAAGTAAGAAAACTATGAACTCATGAAGTAGTTTGGTTTAGCCACACAAACACAAAACCACCACTACAAAAGCATTTTCGAATGCTGGTTACATAGCGTTACCCTCCCCCTGACATTTAGTTCAAACAACGTTTCATAAGCTTGAGCAGGCAATACGCATTCATTCATCTGAACCAGTTTTAACAAATATCTGGTGCATTTTATATTTGATTTGATATACACCGGGAATCTACCAAGCTCACAATAACCAAATTATTTACCCTTCCCAGTCTGTCAACATGCAAGAGCTTTTTCGTAGCAAATAGACAAAGTTTTCCTATCTCGTGTCCTCTTTCCACGAAAGAGAAAGACAGAGACAGACATAGAGAGAGACAGACAGACAGAATGACCGACTGACTGGTAGACGGACAGACAGACTGACAGACAAAGTGAGTAAATGATAAAAGCACGGACCCTTCTTGTTTTCGTTTTTCACAGGGACAAGAAGTGTCAGGAGTTTGTCCCATCTGTTTTAATTAAGTTAAAAAGAATTCCTCAGGTGAGTACTGTGTGTGTATTTTTATCTTCCAAAGGGGAGGTTAGCGTACAACAAGCAAGCGATGGCTGTGTCCTGCGTTGGAGTGTTCATCACAGGGTATGCTCCTTGCTCCTGCTTTATACGTACGTGTGTAAGAGACAGGGTCACACACACACACACACACATGAGCCCATCGTTACTCCACCCACAGTTTTCATAGGGCATTCTAAGGAGAATGATTCAAATATTTTGTTTAGCACAAAACGATAAAACGACCACTTCAAAACATTTTCGTGCTTTAAACAAATTCCCTGACAAGTTAAAATTTTAGTAGAGGCCTTAATTCATTCAGCAAACATTTCATACAGTCATTCTAATATTTTTTGCAACAGCGGAATAACCCAAGCACAAAATAAACCAAAATATTACCTAGTCATGTACTGCAAGTTTTGACAAATGAAAATCCTATTGTGTCCTCTTCAGAAGGAAAATGATAGTTATACATTATATAGATGTTTGTACAAATGACTCTCTACATGCATTAACGTGAAGATGGTCGAAAATGCATATGTTAAACACGATTGTTGATTTCGTTTTGGGATTTGGTTTTCATCATTGTTTTATATTAAGTTAAAGAATCTGGTGGTTACTTGTTGTATTTATCCCAAATGCGATTAGCGTAAAACACACACACACACACACACACACACACACACACACACACACACACACACACACACACACACACACACACACACACACACACAGAAAGATTATAACAAATATCAGTTATATCTTATGAATTTTTTCGATATTTTTCGTACAGGTTGCTGGAAAGAGAGAGAGAGAGAGAGAGAGAGAGAGAGAGAGAGAGAGAGAGAGAGAGAGAGAGAGAGAGAGAGAGAGCACTGGATACTGAATACTGAAATCTCTAATGTCATTAGCTGTAAAGCTCTAGTGACATAGCAGGTGCGAGAGAGAGAGAAAGAGAGACAGAGACAGACAGAGACAGAGACAGAGAGACAGAACACTGAACACTGAACACTAAACTGTTTAATGTCATTAGCTGTAAAGTTATAGTGACATAGTACGTACAAAAGAGAGACAGTCAGACAGACAGACAGAGACAGAGAGAGAGAACACTGAAATGTTTGATGTCATTAGCTATAAAGCTATAGCGACATAGTAGGTGCGAGACACACACACACACACACACACACACACACACACACACACACACACACACACACACACACACACACACACACACACAGAGAGAAGAGAGAGAGAGAGAATACTGAACACTGAACACTGAATTGTTTAATGTCATTAGCTGTAAAGCTCTAGTGACATAGTAGGTACGAGGGAGAAACAGACAGACAGACAGACAGACAGAGACAGAGACAAATGGAGAGAGACAGGGAGAGAGAGAGAGATAGACACAGAGAAAGAGAGAGAGAGAGAGACAGGGAGAGAGGGAGACAGAGAGTGACAGAGAGACAGAGAGAGGGCGGGGGGAGAGAGATAGATAGAGGGAGAGAGAAAAACAGGGAGGGAGGGAGAGGGAGAGACAGAGAGAGGGAGGGAGAGACAGAGAGAGATGTATAACAAATGTCGGGTGTACAAAAGGTCCCAAGGGGGGCGGTATGTTATGCTTTGCTTGACAAGGAACATGTCCTGCCTCCCCACCTCCCCACTCCTATGTGTGTGTGTGTGTGTGTGTGTGTGTGTGTGTGTGTGTGTGTGTGTGTGTGTGTGTGTGTGTGTGTGTGTGTGTGTGTGTGTGTGTCTGTGTGTGTGTGTGTATCTGTGCGTGCGTGTGTGTGTGTATGTGTGTGTGTGTGTGTGAGAGAGATGGAGGTGTTGTTTTTTTTGGGGGGTTGGTGTGTGTGTGTGTGTGTGTGTGTGTGTGTGTGTGTGTGTGTGTGTGTGATGGAGGTTTTGTGCGCGGTTGTGTGTGTGCGCGCGCGTGCGCGCGCGGTTTTGTGTGTATGAGTGTGCGTGCATGTGTGTATGTGTGCGAGTCATGGAGGCTTCATACATGGCAGTGTGTATATATATGTTTGAGTGTTTGTGTATGTGTGTCTGTGCAGGCGTGCGCGCGCGCGCGCGCGCGAACGATCACATCGAAAGAGCATGCAACAATCAGACCAGCGTGAAAACCTCGTGTTTGATTCTTCAGCCAGTCCATCGAAGACGATAATAATCATGCACTGATCAAAGTTTCAGTTTCAGTTTCAGTAGCTCAAGGAGGCGTCACTGCGTTCGGACAAATCCATATACGCTACACCACATTTGCCAAGCAGATGCCTAACCAGCAGCGTAACCCAACGCGCTTAGTCAGGCCTTGAGAAAAAAAAAGTCATCTATAAGCGTACATAAATAAATAAATAAATAAATAATAATCATAATATAAAAAAGTAGTAGTAGTAGTAGTAGTAGTAGTAGTAATAATAATAATAATAATAAATGAATAAATAAATAAATAAATAAAGACAACAATGGTGATAAATAAGCAAGTAAATGTAAAACATGGAGACACATTCACATATACACCCACATATGCATAACAGATATGCACCAAACATGCAGTTTCACAGGTATGGAAGCACAGTCAAATACACCTAAACGTAAATGAGCCCCAGCACACACACACACACACACACACACACACACACACATTACCCTGCACCTCCTCTACCCCTCTCCTTCACACACTCATTTCTAGGCTACGTATCGCAGCTTTCACGGCACACGCACACACACACACACACACACACACACACACACACACACACACACACACACACACGCACACACTCAGATGAACACTTACTTGTACAAGCACACACACATACGCCCATATCCCCCACCCCCGACCCCACACACATATATACACACCCGCACGTTCCAATATTCCGTTGCTCCCTCATCCTCTACCCCCCCCCCCCCTTCCCCGCCTTCCCCCCTCCCCCTCCTCACCCACACACACACACACACACACACACACACACACATACGCACGTGCACAGAACTCTCCTGACACTTGTGTACACTTACATCCTCGCGCATGCACAAACGCACTCAAACACACAGACCCACACATACACACAAACACACACATACACACACGCACAGAGGCTGCCACTGACTGGCCGCAAGAGGAATGGGAAAAGATCTCTGATGCCAAGAACGTGGCGTCTAGTGTGTTGCTCTGTCTATTGTATTTGGAAAAGCCCACAGAGAAGAAATTTGCGCAATGTTGGTTTGGAGATGATGCCGATATTTGTTTGATTTGTAAAGCATCGTGCTCTACCTTTCATGCTAGACTTACGACGGGCGCAATAGCCGAGTGGTTAAAGCGTTGGACTTTCTATCTGAGGGTCCCGGGTTCGAATCACGGTGACGGCGCCTGGTGGGTAAAGGGTGGAGATTTTTACGATCTCCCAGGTCAACATAAGTATGTGCAGACCTGCTAGTGCCTGAACCTCCTTCGTGTGTATATGCAAGCAGAAGATCAAATACGCACGTTAAAGATCCTGTAATCCATGTCAGCGTTCGGTGGGTTATGGAAACAAGAATATACCCAGCATGCACACCCTCGAAAACGGAGTATGGCTGCCTACAAGGCGGGGTAAAAACGGTCATACACTCGTGTGCATACGAGTGAACTTGGGAGGTGCGGCCTCTCTCTGCTTTTATTTCTTTGATGCGATCGATGGTGTGATGGCCTTGTACCTGTTTTTTTGTTTTTTATTATTATTATTATTATTCTTTGACTTTTCTGAGGATTTCCGATTTTCCTAGATGTAGGCCGCTCGTTGTTGCGTTACCGGCAAGTCTGTCAGCTCGATCATTTCCCTTAACACCTGCATGTCCCGGGCAGTATGACCATGTGAGTTTTTTAATCTGAAAGTTGCGCATTGCCTTATGCCACTCTGGGCTTCCCATTCCATTTTCAATTTTCTGTATGAGGTTCATTGAGTCGGTTAGAATCATGGCATGTTGGAAGGCATGTGTCACAGCTTCAACTTCCATCGTTAGGCTGGAAGTTGTGACTTTGTAGGCAGCATTCTCTTCCCTAATTGTTTTTCCATTTTGTTTCGCAGTGAATCCCCAACCGGATTGGTCTTTGGTGACTGAGCCATCTGTGTATATGATGATGTCCTCTTCTTTACTGTTTTCTTCTATGAGTAGCTTCACATCCGCATCAGTTTTGCCCTCTGGCCATTCCCGACAATGTCTTCCTAGAGTGGGTGAAATGGCTGTGTTGAAGAGATGGTTGAGGTTTTCGGGGGTTTTCTCCCATTCTTTTGTTTCTTTCAGGTCTTGTAGTCGGCATACTAGCTGGATTGTGTCTTCTGCTTGCCCCATCCATGATCTTCCTCGTCCTAGACGGCTCCCTTTTGGTTCTTTGACTGCATCATGCAGTGGGTTTTGAGGGTTTTCAAATGCTTTGAAGTAGGTCTTCTCTCCATACGAACGGCGAAAGAGGCGACGTTAACAGCGTTTCACCCCAATTAGCATCATCAAAATATTGCAAGCGGAAGGCTCTTATACTTAAGAGGTGAATGTTGACAAAGAATACCACAATTCTGACGACGGAAGCTAAAGGTTGGGTCATTCAGACACCCAATGGACATCCGAGGGGTCTGTGTAGAGGAGAAGAGAGGACTGGCCGTACTGAGTGAGTTAACCTGTTTTAACTTGTTTCTGGCCTGCACTGAAGGAAGGTCAAGCAGGTATCGCATGGTTTCCGTGGGCGTGTCTTTTGTTGTTCCAAAGATCAGCCTCATAGCTTCATTTTGAACTCTTTCTAATTTTAGGAGGTTGCTTTGAGATGGTGTTGTTAGCCCAAGTCCGTAGTCGATCACACTGAGGACGAGTGATTGGTATAGCAGGAAGAGGTGGCGTTGTTCAATACCTTTGGTTGCCATTGCTTTTAAGACTGAAAGGCCCTTTTTGCATTTGAGAACAGTATTTTCCGTATGTTTTTTGAAGGTCAGCATCCTGTCGAACTGTATTCCTAGGTAGCGTAGGCAGTCGGTTTTCTCGATCTGAATCCCGTCGAATGACACAGGTGGTGGTGATTTGCTCGCGGTTCTGTTGTTGAGGGTGCACAGCAACGTTTGGGCTTTCGCTGGATTGATGGAAGATCCTGTGTCTTTGCACCATTGAGCAATATTGTTTAGTTGTTTCTGGACGGCTTTAGTTCTTTCCTGAGCATCTTTCGAAGTTTTGAAGACCAGGCCATCATCCGCAAGAGTAAGCACCCGAGCTATTCCATTGTTGTTTAAGTCTGCAAGGCCCTTCGTGTAGACATTGTAGAGGACAAGAGAGAGCGGAGACCCTTGTGGCAGTCCCATGGATAGTTTAGAAGGTGCAGACATCCAATCTCCGAGGCGTAGGACGACGGTTCTTTCCTGAAGCGCTGCTGCTTTCCATCCTGTCAGTGTCAAACTTACTCCATACCTTAGTATCAGCTCCATGAGGTGCGCAAACTGGACGTTATTGTAGGCATCTTCAAGGTTGACCTTGCACTGATCAAAGCCACACATTTACTCACTGATAGTTCGTGTTTCTTCTGTTATATCCATAGTTCTTCAAAAGCTTATTAATCAAAAGAGACCATCCTGCGGTCGAACACGCTTATTGTATCTACATTTGACAAAAGATATCAGTCAATAAATTTGATGTTGTGAAAATTGGTTATGGTTTAAAAATTTCCGAATCCCTGAAAGTAAAAAATTCTGACCCACACCATTATTAAAGATGGGATGAAAATGGTCTCTAAGCTTTCAGATGTGGCGTGAAGCCACCAGCTCTTCACCAGCCAGCGAGAGGAAGACCTGTCATCGTCACTATGTTGTTTGGTTGGTTGGTTTTTGCTTTTCAGACAGTCGACAGAACAATTCATACGAATGCGTGATTCGCGGCATCAAAATGTTCATTGTAGCAAATCGTACAATGATACTACTTGATGATATCGTGGAG